>NC_090921.1:1023282627-1023591739 GCF_040938575.1 Ambystoma mexicanum | reverse complement strand
TTCTTAAGCATATTAGTTGTTAGTATTATGCGTGACATCAGAAAAACATTTGGTTTTTCTATAGGTCGACATATGTTTCGGCCCCTCTTGAAAGTACCATCGTTGTTTACGGTGGTCTAAATAATCGTTATTGGGCCATCTTCAGTACAGGGATTAATTTTTTGGAAGCTTAAAGTCTTCACCCTTTTCTCATACGAAAAGCCAGTTCTAAAAACATAAATTAAACATATATTACATTGTGAAACGGTCTGAGCTCTTATAGCTGTTTTCAAGGTGATGGCCAGATTACTGTACCAAGAACGAAGCACCCATCTGTGGTCGACATATATTGTTGTAGACCACGAAGCTATAGTTGTGGGGTATCTTCTGTATTACCCAATGTCTGGAACCCTATCGAAAGGGAACACATAAAAGGAAATTACTACCCTCCGTATTTTTGTTAAGCACAGGAAAAAGAAAAGGAAAAGTCCTCATTCTCAGATGTTAACAGGGACTTACGGTAAGCACCTTGATGTGGGTGAAGCTTCAGAGTTCAATACTCTAATACCGCGTAATTAGCTGTCATCAATGGGAGGTGTTTGCATCGGCAACATCCAGTGTGGTGCCTGCAAACAGGAGGCACATTGAATGACTAACATGTTGCAAAACATGTCAACTTTTCTTGTTAATGTCAATTGTTTTAATTCATTTGAGGAAATTCTGACATTAATACGCTGTGACTTAAGAGCGTGTTAATCTTGTATCACTTTAGCATACTGAGACTAGAGTATCAGCATGTTGTGTGCTACGATTTAAAAATCAAGAGTATTTGAATTGAGCTAGTTACTTGGAGGCTCAAAAGTGCTTCACGTGTACTGCATGTGAAGTACTGGTTGTCGGTGGGTTGCCACTCAAAGCAATGTGTGTACCGCATATGTGCGGTCACGCTCGCCTACTACCCCTACTTCAGATGGAGCCTGATCATTCTTTGTATCAGTGTTGTAGCGAGATTCATAAGTTCAATTTGTTACTGATGGTCCTGATATACATAGTTTTACCCACTGCTACAGCCATGTTATGGTGAGCCATGCTGGCTAAAGAAAAAATGCTCGAGGGTGTGCTGTCGTCACTATTGTTAAAGTGACTGATAGAAAAGTTCTGGACTCTAATATTTAAATGCACGGTAAAGCGCTGCGGTCAGTGTGAATATAACGGACCGCAGGGTTTTATAACGCACTGGGCTTAATACTGCAAGGCTATAACGCTCTGACATACCCGTTGTTTTCATTTGGAATCGCGGCGCCTTGACTTGAGTGGTGTCTGTTTGGCTGTAGCTGAATTGCAAAGTGGGAGGGGGGGGGAACTAAGTCCTTAAATGAATCACGTGAGGAGAGGAGAGTGAGCGTGTTGCTCGCGTCATCTTCAACAGTAAATCATGCGGCCATCTGTAAACATGCCAAACTCTGAGGACTGGCATCGGTTGTATCAGGAATTGGATGCCTGCAAGTTCGCACACAGGCAAAACATATGGCTTTGATCTGTATTAAGCCAGGCACGTAACATGATGTAATTACGGCTAAAAACGGAAAGGTTTCTGAAGGGGAAACTTTTCATGAGCTGAGGAGCCCTGGCTTCTCAGTAATGCACTTATGTAAACTCTCCAGATATCTAGCTAAAATATAATTCTGATTTGTCATGCCCATGGGTCCTTTGATCCCTTTAGTATGGCGCTTGATTGCTTTAAAGGGAGCACTTGTATGAATGTATTTTGTAAAACTGGGATAAATCCACAGGGTGAATGCGAGGACAACTGGAGCATACATGTTCAGTGCATAACTACTGATTACATTTAGTGTGGCCCAAAACAAAATTGGCCAACTTCTGGATGGAATAAAGAGCCGCTTGCTGAATGACAGGGAGTCTTATATGGAATAGGTAGCTGACTTATGTAGGGTGGTCGGTGCCTTATTATAGTGTAGATATTTAAAGAAAAGCACTCCATTCCACGGCTATATTTAGCCCATTTTGGACAGTCTTCAAATTGTAAATACATTTTTGTTCAGCCTGAGTGAGGATTTTGTCTTTATTCCCATTGCGTGGGGAGATTTTGATAACCTGTATAACACACCATAGAAAATCTGTACATTTATGTTGTTTTTTTGGAAAAATGAGCTACTAATGGTTTGTTTTCTACTCCAGTGCGAATGCAGGATTTGTGCTCATTGATGCGTTGGCGAACAGGCCATTTTGTTTTGCCTATATACACCAAATATATATACACCAAATCGCATGGGCATTTAATAGCATATACTACCCACGGTGTTAGACAGTTAGTAAAATCCTTCAGTTCAATGGTTTTGTTGCACAAGGTAATCTTTTTTAGGGTGGCAGTTTGTGCACAAACAGCGCAATGTCCACATCGATGGTGGCCTGTTACAGACGGTAGACCACAAAGAGATGTTTGTGCAAATTTTTGGATTTTGGAAGCTGATAAGAATGTACTAAGTTGTCTTTAATGTTTAGTTGTCTTTTAAACGCAAACCGTGGAACCGGAGGATTAAAATCTTCCGTGTAGATAATTTTCCAATGTTTGCGTATGATCTTTCTATAGGTATTACTGATCGGACTGTATGTGCTGACACAGGTTATCTTATCTTCTTGATATCGTTGTACTGGTTCTAAAGTACTTGTGCGGTTTGTATGTAACGCTCTTTTATAAGCTCTGTGTATAGTCCTTTGGGGGTACCCTCTCTCTTTGAGTCTCAACTTTAGATTTTTGGCATGCAATTTGTACTTTTGTACATCTGTACAGTTTCTACGAACATGTAGGAACTGACCGTAAGGTAAGCCTTCTTTAAGGCGGAGGGGATGAAAACTTGCATAATTAAGACCGTTTCTGTGGAGCCACCTGTTTTCTGTATTTCCAGGTCTAAGAACGGTATTTTATTGAAATCAATGTGAATCGTGAATTGAATGTGAGAATTCTGAAGATTCAACCACTGGTGAAAAGAGGCTAGCTGCTCCGAGGAAGAGGGTGACTGAGAGTAACAATGCTGACTCTTATACATCGCATTGAACATGTCCCGATAATTGGGTCAGGCACAGTCAGGCAATTGACTCTAAGTGCATACACCCGATGCCAATTAGCTCTCCTCACACGGATAAAAGGAGAAACGTAGAAACACACTCTGAGTAAGGTGGAACACGAGTAAGAGCAGAACTTCTGGGGCAGAGGCAAATCTACTGGAACAGGGCAATGGACCGAGGGATGAGGGCCACGGGATGAGAATCCCAGAAGTTCCCTGTAGAAGGCTGAGTACCAAACAAGAAAGCTGCATTGTGTTTCAGGTACGCCAGTGACCCTCCCGGGTGAATGGCAGAGTTGGGGAGGCTAGGTCAAGCCTGTGGTACTAACCTTGACTCGAGAATCAAAGCAGCACAGTACAGAAAAGAAACACACACAGCTGGTGAGTTGGCAAGTGACTTGAGAGACCAGTGTGTCCTAAAGAAAGATTGAAGTAGAAACATAATCGCACAATTGAAGGCTGCACACGTGTGGATAAGATTTAAAGAAAGGCAGATCTGTGGGTGAACTTTGAAATAACAAAAGCTGGAAAGTCAGTGATACTGAGTAACAGAGTTGTTAGTTGAAAGGAAGTAGCCCACTCAAAAGTCTCAGTGAAAGGCAAAAGGTTTGTAGCCACAAAGTGAATGAACTGTAAAAGCGAGGTGATTGAAATTCACCCAGAGAAAAGGGGAGAGTAAAAAGGTGAATGTTGACCTTTGGTGCATAATATAGTGAACTATCCAGAGAGGGAAGCACAGGGGAAAAGGATATAGAAGTATGAGTTACAAGTTGAAAAGTCTTAGTGGTCCTGCAGAGGACTGAAGAAAAAGCCTCGCACATTTGAAAGTCTTTGATGTCAGGAAAAGATCAGAGCCCTACAGAGGGAGACTGAAGGAATAATAAATGAGGGGAAGGGAACCCCTAAAGGAGGTGAATTTAGCTTGGGGAAGGGAACCCCTGCAAGTGTTTTGTTTTGCTGTGAAAGGGGTGAGCCCGATTGAGGGAGATTGTCACGGCCTGAGTCCACATAGATATGTATACCTCCGTCCCCAAGTACCAGTCAGAGAGGATTAATGAACTCGCTGACCGATCTTTGGAGCCACAGGTGGAAGAAACAGGAAACACTGGGTCCCGGATGGCTGCAATGGAAAAGCACGGTTAAGTATATGATACACTAGTGACTATAGTGCAATAACGTGTACCAAAAGATCTCTTACCCGGGGACTGGTCGATGTCAGTTCGTGACCTAGTTGTTTTCTCTGGTTGTTCAAAGAGAACGGCGTTGTTACATACCAGAGTCCACCTGAGTAGTCAGAAGCACTATATGCCAAAGCCAAGGGATAAGCAGAATGCAATCCAAATTCAGTTCCAGGGTCAATGCAATCCAAAGCACAGTCCAAGAAGAAAAAACCAGGTGACAAATCCAGAAGGGGCAAATCCAAGGCGTAGAGGTTCCAAAAATACGAGGTCTAGGGTCCAAAATCCATAGAAATCAAGGTTCACCAGGAGAAGGTAGCCAAACGCTGCTGAACAGCTGAGAAGCGCCGGATAAATGAATGGAGCTGCTTTTATGCCGGCATTTCCTGGTCATGTGACTCCCGTGTGGGAATCACATGGGCATGAGGCTGGGCGTGACCACGTGACCGCTTCTCTGTGAATGCGTGAGGCTTGGTGTGGCCACGTGACCGCTTTCCTGTGGTCGCGCTCTTAGGTGCAGGAAGGCAGAATGAGGGGCGGAGTGTCCGCTGTAATAAGCGCCATGGAAACCCAACAAACACCTGACTTCTCCAGCGCCAGAGGTGCTGCCGCGCGCGACCTCCAGCACCAGGACGGGCACGAGTGCTCCCAAACGAAGAGCGCGACTCATGTCGCTGCCGGGACCAGTGCCCAGGTTTTGGATTACTAGGGCTCCATATCCCGGGTGAGTTGTACGAGTGTGGGTGTGTGATTGAGTGCGTGACTGAGTCCCCCCTCAATGGTACACGTCCACGTGGGCTAAGGGGATTGTTTCTGTGGAAACGGGAAACCAGGAGTGGGGCATGTACCTCGCTAGCAGGTTCCCACAACCTCTCTTCGGGACCTTATCCCACCCAATCTGCCAGGTAATAGAGGCGACCCCTACTCACTCTAGAACCCATATCTCATTGACTTCATATTCAATAGAGGTACCCTTAATCACCGGCAAAGGCGGTAGGATTACCAGCATTGAAGAAGGACATGGTTTGAGGAGTGCCGTGTGGAAGACTGGATGGATATGCCAATTGGTGGGTATGGAAAGTTGATAAGCTACAGGATTAATAACTTTGGTCACTCGATAGGGGCCGACGAAACGGGGCAATAGTTTCCTGCAGCCCGGGATAGGAAGGTGTCTCGTGGAAAGCCAGACCCTATCTCCTACAGTTTAAGGAGGGGCGGGCACCCTTTTCCTGTCAGCAGTCCACCGCATCACTTCTTGTGATTCTCTGAGATGCATATACGTCTGATTGTGGATGTCCTTTAGTTCACGTATGCAAGAGGAGATGGTCGGTGAAACTGTGGGGGCAAGTCTGGGAAGGATAGGGTGTGAGGGTGCTGGCCGTATAGGGAATAAAAAGGTGAATAGCCTGTAGAAGAATGATGTGCGTTGTTGTAAGCGTATTCCGCTATGTGTAACACCCGATACCAAGAATATTGATGTTGCAATGACAGGCATCGGAGGTACTGTTCCATGGTTTGGTTAACCCTCTCTGTTTGCCCATCTGTCTCAGAGTGTTAGGAGGAGGAGAAACGGGTGTCAATGCCAAGTAATCCTGTAATGGAGCGCCAGAAGCGTGACATGAATTGGGAGCCCCGATCGGACACAATGGCGGAAGGCAGTCCGAAGAAACAAAAAATGTGGTGGAATAATACAAGGGACGAAACGTGCCATCTTGGTAAAAGCATCAACCACTACCCAGATGGTATCTAAGCCTTTAATCTTGGGCAGGTCCGTGACAAAGCCCATGGAAATAATATGCCATGGCCGCATTGGGGGAGGCAACGACTGTAGTAATCCCAGAGGTTGACCCTTTCGGTTTTTGCGCTGGGCACAGATAGAACAGGAAGATACATAGGACATGGGATCCTTACACATGGACGGCCACCAACACCAGCGTCGAAGCAGGGCGACTGTGCGTTGCTGGCCAGGGTGACCATTTATGATTGCATCATGGGTCCACTCTAGAGCAGTTTTACGGGTATCAGGAGTGGGTACATAGAGTTTGCTTTGAATGAACGGAAGACCGTCATGTATAGTGATTTCCCAGTCTCTGAGTTGGTCAGGATGTGTGGCAGTCCATTGATGGATTGACGACAACATATCCGTGGGGGGTGTGCATAAACAAATCACGTGTTTGTTTTCCAAAAATGTCTCAGGAAAGATCAGGAGCGAGACTCCTCCTGGGATATGGGAAAGGGCATCGGCCTTACCATGAGTGGTGCCTGGTCAGTGTTTTATCACAAAGTCATAGGCCGAAAAAAACAAATGCCAATGCACTTGTCGACTGTTAGTACACTTGAATGTAGCCAGATCTTGGAGGTTGCGGTGGTCTGTGTACACTGTGACCTGATGTTTCGCCCCTAACAGATGGTGCCTCCAGACCTGGAAGGCGTCTTTTACTGCTAGGAGTTCTTTTTCAGTTACGGTATAATGGGATTCTGCCGGGGTACATTTCTGTGAATGGAAGGCAACAGGGTGTAATAGACCGCTGGATGGACAGGTTTGAGACAAGATAGCCCATAGTGCATAAGAGGATGCATCAGCTTCAAGAACGTAAGGGAGATCAGGATTAGGGTGTTGCAAAATCGTAACAGTAGTGAAAGCCATCTTTAGGGTCTCAAAAGCATCTTGTTGCAGAGGTGTCCATATGAACGGAGTGTGTGGACTGGTAAGTTTTGTTAGCGGGGCGACAAAGGTTGAAAACCCTGCTATGAACCATCTATAGTAGTTAGCGAATCCTAGAAATGATTGGAGTTCCTTGATGGACCGAGGGGTAGGCCAGTCAAGGATTGCTTGTACCTTTGTGGTATTGATGCGGAAGCCTAAGAAATCTACTTCCTGTGCGTGGACCAGGCACTTTTCTAGTTTCAAGTTCTGGGCACGTAATCGAGTTAATACTTCCCGAACATGGGTAACGTGCTCTTGTAGAGAGTGTGAATATATCAGGATGTGGTCTAGATACACCACGACATACTTGTCGATAATATCGTGAAAAATGTCGTTCATGAACCTTTGGAACTTTGCAGGCGCATTACAGAGCCCAAATGGCATAACCGTATACTCGAAGAGGCTGTACCTGGTACAAAGGGCTGTCTTCCACTCATCTCCTTTTCTAATGCGAATGAGATTATATGCCCCCCATTAGATCCAATTTTGTAAAAATGGTGGCATGTGTCATGTGATCAAGTAATGGTGTGATGAACGGAATCGGGTATCTATTCTTGATAGTAATCTTGTTGAGTCGACGGTAATCTATACGTGGGCGGAGATCGCCCTCTCTCTTTGGCACGAAGAAAATGGGGCTAGCAGTGGGGGATATTGATGGTCGGATGTGTCCTAGCTTAATAGCGTGATGTAGGTATTCTTCCAAGACCATGTCTTCAGATTGAGACAAGGAGTAGATTCTGCCGCAGGGTACCTCGGCTCCTGGGACTAGGTCTATTGGACAGTAGTATGGACGGTGTGGCGGTAGTTGTTCTGCTGACCCCTTGTCAAAACCTCTGCGAAGTCACGGTAGTCAGGGGGTATGTCAGTCATAACCAAACCCACCACGTGTCCTGGTGTATCCATTTCCATTCCTTGTGGGTTGCATATAGTTAATTGAGCCAGGGCCCCTAAAGCCTGTACCAGTGTGGTAACGTCTGGGACTATGAGACAGTGTCCCTGACAAAACGGAGATTCGAAAACAACATTCCCTTGGGACCAGTTAAGGGTGGGGTTATGAGTGCGTAACCAGGGGATTCCTAGAATGAGACCATACTGGGGGGTAGTGATTAAATCAAAGACAATAGCCTCTTTATGTGTCTCGTGTAGTAACATAGTGAGAGGTGCGGTTTGCTGCTTAATGGGACCGGAAACCAAGGGTGATCCATCTACGGCCTGCACCAGTTCGGGGTGTCTTTTATTTTGCAGTGGTAGATTCAAGGAAGCTGCCAGGGAAATATCAATATAATTCCCTGTGGCACCAGAATAAACCACTAACTGAACCTTATGTTGGACGTTGTCTGTGGAACTCAAAAGGGCCTGTAGATACAATGGCCTGGTAGACTCGGGTATCGAGGGGGTCACAAAAGAATTTGAAGATAGGCTCGTCCGCGCCCCCTGCCCTAGGGACGAGCCTTCTGAAAACCCACTCCGGCTGGTTTGATTTTGGGTCTTCTGGGACATTCCTTGACATAGTGTCCTATGGTTCCACAGTAAAAACAAGCATTTGCCTGTCTATGGCGTTCACGCTCCAAGGGTGTTATGGGACTGCGGATACCCCCTATTTGAATGGGTTCGCTAGAGGATTCAGTAGTTGACGGACCTGGAGAAAACAGAGGAGTGGTCCTTCTGGTTTCTGTTTTCCGTTCAGTATGTCGGGGATCTACCTGTAATGCCAAATCCACTAGCTCAAGATACTGGGTAAGCAATGTGGGGACTACAGCGAGAGCATCTTTCACAAGGTCACTGAGCCCCCTGTAGAACACTACTGACTTTTTATCTTCTGGCCAAGCAGTTTCCACAGCTAACTGATTGAACCGTGTAATGTACTCAATTAGTGGTGCTTTCCCTTGTGTCAATTCAAGTAGCTCTAGATCACGGGTTTGCGCTTTATGGCGTGTATCGAATACTCTGGACATTTCCACCACTAATTGGTCGAAATCATACAAAACAGGGCTGTCCCCCTCTAGTAACGGATTTGCCCAGGTAGCTGCTATACCGCTTAAGTGGGACAGGGTAAAAGCGGCCTTGGTAGTGGAGTCAGGGAATGCTTGTGGGCGGTATAGAAAATGTAATTTACATTGATTTAGAAAGGTACAGAATTTGCGGGGATCCCCCTGAAATTTCTCTGGTGCGGCCAAAGGAAACAGAGTGGGTACATAAACAGGAGCCGCAGCCGCCTGAGCCGGTGGGGAAGTAGATTGTGTGGGTTGTGTGGGGGCATCCCCAAATTCTTCATCTGGGGGTAAGGCATGTCTTTCATTCTGAATGGCTTCTAAACACTGATGGATGGCCGTAGTGGCGGCTGCCATGTCTGCCCTAAGGAGTGTGATTGCTTGTACCAGAGCTGCCACCGGGTCCCCCGCGGAGGTATCCATATACCAGTGGGTAAGGCTTCTCAGTCTGTCATGACCTGAGTCCACGTAGATATGTATACCTCCGTCCCCAAGTACCAGTCAGAGAGGATTAATGAACTTGCTGACTCATCTTTGGAGCCACAGGTGGAAGAAACAGGAAACACCGGGTCCCGGATGGCTGCAATGGAAAAGCAGGGTTAAGTATATAATACACTAGTGACTATAGTGCAATAACGTGTACCAAAAGATCTATTACCCGGGGGCTGGTCGATGTCAGCTCGTGACCTAGTTGTTTTCTCTGGTTGTTCAAAGAGAACGGCATTGTTACATACCAGAGTCCACCTGAGTAGTCAGAAGCACTATATGCCAAAACCAAGGGATAAGCAGAATGCAGTCCAAATTCAGTTCCAGGGTCAATGCAATCCAAAACACAGTCCAAGAAGGAAAAACCAGGCGACAAATCCAGAAGGGGCAAATCCAAGGCGTAGAGGTTCCAAAAATACAAGGTCTAGGGTCCAAAATCCGTAGAAATCAACGTTCACCAGGAGAAGGTAGCCAAACGCTGCTGAACAGCTGAGAAGCGCCGGATAAATGAATGGAGCTGCTTTTATGCCGGCATTTCCTGGTCACGTGACTCCCGTGTGGGAATCACGTGGGCATGAGGCTGGGCGTGACCACGTGACCGCTTCTCTGTGAATACGTGAGGCTTGGCGTGGCCACTTGACCACTTTCCTGTGGTCGCGCTCTTAGGTCCAGGAAGGCAGAATGAGGGGCGGAGTGTTCGCTGTAATAAGCGCCATGGCAACCCCCCAAACACCTGACTTCTCCAGCGCCGGGGTTCTGCCACGCGCGACCTCCGGCACGAGGGCGGGCAC
The DNA here is from genome assembly GCF_040938575.1 of Ambystoma mexicanum. Classification (NCBI taxonomy): domain Eukaryota; kingdom Metazoa; phylum Chordata; class Amphibia; order Caudata; family Ambystomatidae; genus Ambystoma; species Ambystoma mexicanum. The sequence goes on along the minus strand of NC_090921.1, from coordinate 1,023,581,521 downwards.
GAGGGCTCCCAAACGAAGAGCGCGACGCAAGTCGCAGCCGGGACCAGTCCCCAGGTTTTGGATTACTAGGGCTCCTTATCCCGGGTGAGTTGTACGAGTGTGGGTGTGTGATTGAGTGCGTGACAGAGACCGACAAACTTTTGGCTGTGAAAGGTCTTAGTCTGATTGAGGGACACCAATGTGAACTTTTGCTTTAAGAGATCTAAGCCCGGCTGAGGGAGACCGATGTGAACTTTGCTTTAAGAGGTCTGAGCCCGACAGAGGGGGACTGACGTGAACTGTTTGTTGAACTGTGTTTGAAAATTGAAGAGAAATACTTGAACGTGGAAGACCAGACAGGCCTCGATCCACATATTGAACTGCCTTTGTGTTAGGAGCCTGAGCGAGAGTGTGTCGAACGTGGGGAGGAGAGCTGACTCAGCCACATTTATTCTTTATATTTGAACACTGACTTTCCTTTACATACTTATTGTCCTTTCACACTTTTTGTACAAGATATAGGGCAGGCATTAGGTTTTGTTAGTATAGGCCATTTTGATTTGACGGACACAACTAGAACTGTTTGTTTATGATTTGATGGTCGTGACTACTCCCATCCTAGCTATAGGGCAAAGTAGGAGTTTCTCCAACCCCATTGCAACTTTAATAAAGGTTTTTCAAGTTGTACCTTTTGTGTCAGTGTCATACTTGTGATACCATGCCTCCCTTACACTCCCCCTCCAGGATACCTGTTTTGTTTCTCTATTAGCGCTGTGGGCCTTCAGGGTCTTGGCTCTCTCACTCCTTTGCACACTATTCAGCCTCATTGGCTGTGAGCATTTTGCAATGTTCTCACCCCCTCTAGGGGTCTTGGTTTCCTCAGCCCCTCATGGGCTACTCAGCCTCGACAGATGTGTATATGATGCAAGAATCTCACCCCTCCACGGGTCCTGGTTTTCTCAACCCTGCATGGGCCACTTGGTCTTATTGGTGCCTTCCTAATGCAATGTTCTTACCCACTGTAGGCGTCCTGGTCTCTCACCCTCTCGTGGGTTGTTTAGCATTGTTGCCTGTGTGTCTGCTGCACTGGTCTTAGCCCCTCCAGCGGTTTTGGGTCTTTCAGTCTCTCATGGGATGTTCGGCTTCATTGGCTGTGCGTTTCATGCAATGTTATCACCCCCTCCAGGGGTCCTGGGTCTCTCAGTCTCTCACAAGGTTTTCAGCCTCGGTGGCTGTTTGTTTGATGCAATGTTTTCACCACCTCTGGGGGTCCTGGGTGTCTCAGTCTCTCATGGCTATTCAGCCTGGTTGGCCGTGAATTTGATGCAGGGTTCCCACCCTCGACATAGGTCCTGGGTCTCTCAGCCACTCGTGGGCTGTTCAGCCTCATTGGTCATATGCTCGATACAATGTTCTCACCCCCTCATGGAGGTTCAGGGTTCCACCACCCTCCTGCCCTTTCTCTGTAACAGCCGTGTACCTGGGTGTTGGTGGAATTACTCGTTGAAGGAGGTGGTGGCTCCAGTTGCTGTGGAAGCACACCTTCGAGGTTGTTGGCTCTCTTGCAGTGTGTCTTCGTCTTGGCATCTTAACTCAGGAGTGCAAGTGTGTCTAATTTCTGACAGTTAGGTCTCCCGCTTCAGGGGACCTTGGGTTGTCGGGCGTCCTTCCATCCTGGGCTCGGCAGTGTTCCACGGGCCCTGTGATTCCTCCAACCAGCAGGCATCTGACAGGGTCCTGCCTCCAGGGTCGACCCATCCAGCGTAACAGCGCAAGCTTGCACTAGCCGCTCACTGGCTTAGGCTCACTTCTCCCCCGTAGGTATGATTCTGCATCCTTTTAGGTTCTCCTGTGAAATAAGGGAAGGAACAATATTGGTTCAGCATCTCCAGAACAGAGGTAAACAGAGTGGTTTATAGTCATTCCATCGTTAGCCAAATCATCTAATGCCATACCATCTAAAAAAGCATCTAAAAAAAAAAGCATTTAATTCATTTTATTTTGCATTTCTTTTTATGGGGAGTCCCCCTCAATCCCCATTTTTTAACCTTTAAAACCCATTTTTATTAAACTAAACCCTTTACCATCTAAAATAATGCATTAGATGCTTTTTTTAAGATGCTTTTTTTAGATGGTAGGGCTGTCGATGCTTTGGTTGTCGATGAAGTGACCGGATACCAAACAAGAGTGGGGTCAGCAGCCAAGCCATTCCCATTTAAAGGGTCCTCTACCTTATAACATGGTTCAATTTGCATGTAACCCATAAACAATTGGGATTCTGTCTCACAGGAAGTTGAAGTCTTATTCTGACTTGGGCTTCCAGTGAGCTCCGGCTTGCCTTTTCCCTTAGGCAGTATCTTGCTTAGCATGATCACCTCCCAAGTCCCAAAGAGGGTGGCTCCCCCCTGAGAATGAGGGATGAATTCCCTGGACTCATCACATACACCTTGCCTCTCAGATGTTCCTCAGAGAAGCAGAAAGGTTGTAAGGCTAAGAGCCATCTCCTTACTCAGGCATTGGAATCCTTCCTAAGACTCATCCAGTTTAGGGAAGAATGGTCAGTAACTGGACAAAATCTCTGCCCTGCAAGATAGTATCATAGGCTAGTGACCGTCCACTTGACGGTGATGGCTTCTAGCTCTACAGTGGGATAGGCTCACTGCTGAGGGAAGTTTCCTACAGGTGTATAGGATTGGATGTTCCCATCGATCACGGAGTTGTGAAAGAACTGCACTCAACCCAACTTTGAATGTGTCTGTCTATAAGATTAACTCACAATTGAAATCATGCACCTTCAAGACAGGTTAATCGCAGAGTATGGGCCTCATTACGACCCAGGCGGTAAGTTACCGCCTGGGCCGTCACTTTACCACCATGGCGTAAACTACGTTTACGCCATGGTGGTTGGCGGACTTACCGCCCCATTCCGACCTTGGCGGGGCGGTAAGTCCCCAATCCCCATTTACCCTTCCCCATTCCCATTTTTGCCCCATAGGGCATAATGGGAGTGGGGAAGGCGTTAATTACGCCACCGTAAATTACGGTGGCGTAATTAACTCCATGGTCCCTTAGCGCCATGGATTTTAACACCCGCTAAAAGCGGGTGTTAAAACCTCCATGGCGCTAAGGGACCTCGTAATTGGCGGTAAGGGGTCGGCGCAGCTAACGCTGGCGTAAACCCCTTACCGCCAGGGTCGTAATGAGGCCCTATATGTTTTAAGCCATCAAAACTCCTCCAATCCTGGTGGGCCCAGATATGTTTGTTCGGTTGGGAGAGTTTTCGAGTTTGATTTAATCCGTGAGGTTGGCCCAACGGTCGATAAATTGGAAATAAACCTTTGATAGTATTCGGCCAGCCCCAGAAAAACTCTGAGTTCTAGTTTGGTCTTTGGGGGAGGTGTCAATGCCACTTCCTTTATCTTTTCGGTCTGAGGTTGGAGTTGACCATTGCCAATAATATAGCCTAGATATTTGACAGCATTTTGAGGGAGATAGAATTTCTTTGTGTTAGCTCGGACTCATACCTTTGGTAAGGCCCTGGTACCTTTGTATAGATGGTATAAATGTTCCTCCCAATTGTAATTATGGACCACAATATCTTTGAGATATGCACCTGCAGAGCCAGAGTAGGGTCTGAGTACTTTATCCATTAGCCTTTGGAAGGTGCCTGGGGCGCCATAAAGACCGAAAGGTAGTACAGTGAATTGAAACAATCCCTGAGTGGTAGACAATGTGGTCTTTCCCATGTCAGGTAGACTAAGATGCACCTGCCAGTAACCCTTGATGAGATATAAGATCATAATATATTTGGAATTCTGCCCACTTTCAATTAGCTCATCAATCCTTGGCATTGGTTAACTGCTGAAGACTGAGATGGAATTCAACTTTCTAAAATCAATACAGAACTGCCAAGCCTCATCAAGTTTGATGACAAGTACAATCGAGGAACCCAGTTTCAACATATTCATAACTTCCAAGTGGAAGACAATAGAAGGCTATGGCCTTACTATGAGATTCAGAGGTACAGTAAGGTTTAAGGTATAGTGTCTGTACCCTCCCTGGCTCATCAGAAAACACCTCTGGAAATTGATTTAATAGGTTGTGGAGTTCTTGTTTTTGAGTGGCACTGTCATTCTCTGGGATTAAGCTGAGGATCTGTTCTGTCTCAACCATTGTAACTGTATTCTACTCAACTGGGTCCGCCTTGCAGGCCTGTAACGATGTTGGGACATGGCCGTGGATAGCAACACCAAGCGTCTGCATGGGCACGTTGCTGGTTGCTATGGAAACTGAGAAGATGTCCTACACTTCCCAGAAGAACCTGCCTTTATGTGAACAACACCTGTGCATCCCCCGTAACACATTATTCAACGTAACACGTCTGAGACGCCAGGCACACCAGGACCTATTCTGTCAATACAGCCTTCGCAGGAGAGTCAGAGCTCAACAAACATCTCCCGGTGAGTTATGTTCTGTTAGTTTGGTATTTTGTTCTGTTATTACCCGTCTGCCTCTGGGAACTGCCTTGCCTTGCCCTTTACAGACTCTTTCCTCTATGTTTAACAGACCCTGCCTGCCTTTGGAAACTGCCTTGCCTTGCCCTTTACAGACTCTTGCCTTTACGTGTTCCAGATCTTGCCTGCTTTTGGAAACTGCTGGCCTTGCCCTTTACTGGCTCTTGCTTCTATGTGTAGCAGATCCTGCCTGCCTTTGTAACCACTTTGCATTTCCTTTCACAGACCGCTAGCTATGTGATTTTACCAGCCTGTATTCAGGACTTTCCAGACCTTTTGGAATACCCACCTTGGACTTATTGAAACTTTGTCCTACCTCCCTCTAGTTGGGCCCTTGTGCGATTCAGGAGGGCTCTGCATTTATTTTGTATTTTTTCTTCCTTTGATCAACTAGATGCAGTTTCTGGTCCTTTGCCTGCACTTCACCTTTTGGAACTTCTTCTTCTACTCTATGAATGGTTACATGTACTTGGGAGACGTAGGATGAGGGGGGACTGTCACATTTCACAAATTGTGATGTCTGTCCTGTCTCTTCTCCCAAGACTATTGCTGTCTGCACCAGTCCACCTGCTCTCTAGGTGTTTCATTTACCTGGGAAGGAAGGGGGTGAAACAGCGGGGCAGTCAGTGGGTAAGTCCCTAGCCTCATACATCCCTCAATGGTCAGGAACCTGAGATCGGTTGTTGACAAGGCCTTCAAGAGGTTCATATGATATAACTGCATTTTCTGCCGCTTCTCTGGTTGAGAATCTAGGTAGTTTAGGGGCCCTTTCCTTTCAAGTATTTTATATGAGCCATACCATTTGGACACCATCTTATTGTCAGACATGGGTAAGCGGACCAGGACTAAATCCCCTACCAAGAAAGATCTTGCTACCACCACCTGGTCATGAAGAGTTTTCTGATATTCCTGGACTCTTGAGAGATATTGATTTACAATTTCTCTCACGGCCTTCGTGTGGTCTTTTCATTTATGGGCATCTTGGGATACTGGTAGCGCGGCCTCCTCCCATTGTTCCCAGGTCTCTCTCAACATATACAATACATCTCTGGGTTCTTTTCCATATAGGAATTTGAAAAGGGAATATCCCAGTGAGGGCAAGGGAGTTTTCCATATAGCAAAGAGTCCAGGGTATCATCAGGTCCCAATTACGTCCATCGCCTCCCACCAGCTTTTGTAAGATCTGCTTTAGTATCTGATTAAAGCATTTGACCAGACCATCAGTCTGGGGGTGATAAAAGGAGGTTCTCAGGATCTTAATGTTTAATATATCTTTAACCTCCTGCATGAGATGGGACATTAAAGTTGTGCCTTGATCAGCGCCTTGATCAGCGAGGATCTCCTTTGGGAAGCTCCCTTGGGAAAGGAAGGGGATAAGGTGTTTTAAGATGTGTTTGCTTGCATTGTTCTGTAAGGGATATGCCTCAGAATACCTAGTGGCGTATTCAAGTATGACCAATACGTACTTATTATCCAACTTGCAGGCCTGGAGGGGTCCCATTATTTCCATCGCTATGTGTGAGACGGGTACCTCAATGATGGGTAGAAGTTGTAATGGCGCTCTCGGCAGCGGGATAGCCGAGGTCTTTTGGTACATCTCACAATTAGCCACATACACTTTCACAATAGAATGTATTTAGAACCTGATCTTGCAGCTTTGCTACCTCTTGTTGACCGGCCGTTAAGTGGGAGTGGGCTAATTCCATTATAACCCTCATGTGGCTCTGGGGGATTACCAATTGTGTTTTCCTGGTCCCATCCCTCTCATTACACCCTCAGTATGATAGGCCATTTTTCTTGAAGAAAAAATGTCAGTTTTGATCCAGACCCTGCTCCTCTGGAGTAGCCCTTTCGAAGGCTTCTGCCAGGTTTTGATCATTGCACTGGGCAAAAGGTAGGGATGTTGGTATTATGCACTTCACTCTGGAAGTCTGGGTTCAAGTGTTTATCGGTTTGCCCAAAAACTAGGGAGCTTTGAGATGTCTGCCTCTCCCTCCAGTATTGCAGGTTGTAAGGCTTGTTCGAGTATCCCTTGGGCAAAGATTTCCCCATCTTTCACAATGTACTTTTGGCTTCCCACATTATGTAGCACTACCTGAATTTCTCTGTAGTAGTCAGGGTCTACTATGCCTGCAGCCATGTCCAGGGAATGTCAGCAAGCCAACCGAGATTTGGCCACTAGCCTAAAGTAGCTTCCTTGAGGAGGAGCGACACTAATCCCTGTACGGATCAACCATCTCTCTTGGCTGGCTATCTCAACTTTCTTTGGTGCTCATAAAGACGAAGCCAATCTATTGGGGAGTGGGCAGTCTTTGTAGTTTGGCTGTGGGGTGTAGTTGTTGAACTAACATGAGTACGAACCCTGTATTGGATTGTTTGAATCCCACTTCTAACACCACTTGTTGTAAGTCAGACATAGGAGACACACACAAAGACATGTTTTCAACTTTAAGCTTATTTAAAAAAAATGCCTATCCTATCCTTACTTCAAATGATGGCGGTTCCTATTCTAAAACATAACAGAAATGGTGATCATCAGGATATCTTAAAAATAACATTTGTCCTCCATCTCAAACCTATTCTGTCCTCTTGCGTGCCCTACCAATAGCAACAAAGAGCAAAACAAATTAGCCTACAGAAGTATTCTACTCCCCTATTGGCTTAAGATGGCTGGCACTTGACCCCCACCTACTGGTACTTTCAGTCCTTTACCCTTCTTGGCTCAGGTCTTTGCCTGTAGATAAGTTCAAAATAACTTCTGTGTTTCTCACAACACTCTGTACAAAGGGAATCTTGAAACCCCTCAGCAAGAATCGGCTAAGCTCACAAAGTTCTGCCTATAGTTGCAATATGTGTCACTGTAATTCAGTCACTTGAGTGTTGAACCTCTGTGGTCGTTCCTGCTCCTCCCTCAAGAGTATCTCAATCTGTCTTGTTTCTCTAGTAGCCCTGCCTGGGGTGTCCAGTCAAATCGGTTGTAAGTGTGTTATCACCTCCTCACCTCCTTCAGGGGTCCTGGCACTCAGTCCTTTGTGGACTATTCGGTCTTGTTGGGTGTGGGCATTTTTCAATTGTCTCACTCCCTCGAGTATTCCTGGCTCTCTCAGTCCTTCGCGGACTATTCAGTCTTGTTGGCTGTGAGTATTTTGCAATTGTATCACCCTCTCCAGGGTTCCTGGTTTATTCAACCTCTCATGGGCCACTTGGCCTTGTTGGCTGCATGCCTGATGCTATGTTCTTACTCGTTCTAGGGGTCCTTGGTTTCTCAACCTCTCATGGGTTATTTAGCCATGTTGCTCACGTGTCTGCTGCACTGGTTTAACCTCCTCTGTGGTTCTAGGTCTCTCAGCCTCTCCTGGCTGTTCGGTCGTATTGACCATGTGTTTGATGCAATGTTTTCTCGTCCTTCAAGGCTCTTGGCTCTCTCAGCCTCCCCTGGGCTATTGGGCCTCATTGGTCATTTTCTTGATGCAAGGTTTCTACCCCCTCGTGAGTCCTGGGTCTCTCAGCCTCTCGTGGACTATTCTGCCTTGTTGACCGTGTGTTTAATGCAATGTTCTCTCCCCTTCGTGGAGTGCTTCAGAGTTCCAGCACCCTGCTCCCCTTTCTCTGTACCGGCCACATACCTGGGTGTTGGTGGCGTTGCTCATTGAAGAAGGCGGTGGCTCTGGTGACTGCAGAGCTGCACCTTTAAGGCCATTAGCTCTCTTGTAGTGAGTCCCCATCTCTGTGTCTTAGCTCAGGAGCGTGAGAGCATTGCGTCTCCAGCAGTTCTGTCTACCACTTCAGGGAACCTGGGGTCAACGGGTGCTCTTCCCTCCTGGGCTCGGCAGTGTTCTGCAGGCTACCGGGATTCCTTTGCGCACCAAGCATCTGATGTGGTCCTGCCTCCAGGATCAACCAGCCCAGCGTAACAGTGCACACAGTGTTATTTTGGCAGTGTGCTGCCACCTACAGTTGATGTTGTTGCTGTTGATGTGAATGCCGTGTTGTGTGTGTGTTACCATCTGTTGGGATTTTGGCTTCCATACATTGGTGTGTGCGTGCGTGTGTGTGTGTGTGTGTGTGTGTGTGTGTGTGTGTGTATGTATTTGGGTGCGTAGTGACATCTGATGGGTGGGTGTGTGACTGTGGGTGTTGTCAGTGTGGGTTTGTGTTTGCATTCATGCATTTTGTGTGTGTATGTGTATGCTGTCTTCTGTTGTGTGTGTGCATGTTTGTGGGTGCATGTGTGTTGTGAGAAACCCGGAAGGTAGTCTCACATTGATTCCCCATGGAGATTCTGTTCAGGTGGCTAGGGAAGAGCCCTTGCTCTTGGATCCCGACTAGCGAGGGCGGATCACCTGGGCAGAGGGTCCTTGGGAATTGGGGAGAGAGTGCCAGAGACATCCACCCTTTTTTGACAGTGTTATAATTTACCCTCCCTATACTTTTGTAGGATATTGTCGTTCTTATCCTACTTCTCCCTATAAAGTGAAGGCCAGTACTGGGAAGAAGAAGATCATCCCCAGGGTAATGAAGATTCCCTATGAAGAGTGCCACATTAGTACTGGGACAAAGAAGAGGGATCCAGAGAGTTACAAATCCGAAGGTCAGGCATGTCCCAATAATTGGCCTGATTGTGGTCAGGCAAACAGGAAGAATTGTGCACACCTTAAACCACTTGAAGAGGCACATGTGTATAAAAGGAGAGGCCCAGTTTGAAGGCGTGAGTGCAGCAACAGGAAGTCCAGCGCAGCCAGTGGACAACTAGAGGAGAACGGGACACCCAGATGCTAGAGGAAAACCCGGTACGGCGAACTGTCGATGCGTGGCAAGGGAGCCGTGTCTCCAGGAAGCCGGAGTACATGATTAAGAAGGGCGCCGTGAAGTTCAGCGGTCCCTTTTCCAGGGCCAAAGAATTGCTATTTCCCCTGAATGGATTAGTCTTTCCGGGGTGTCGGAGGGGCAGGTTATAAGACCCTGACCTCAAGTTCCAGAAAGCAGATGGCTACAAACAAGAATGTGCTGAAACCTGGTGCACGTAAGCAAAGTGAAGATATTACAATGTATCAGGAGCTCTAGCGTCCGTTTGGAACATATCCGAAAGCATCCACATGAATTTGGTTGAAAAGCAAAAGCACCACATTGTATCAGGAGTGCTTGCATGCAGCCAGCATGTCTCCAAAAACCTCCGATTGAAATAGACTAAATGCCTTGAAGTTCAGAATTGCTCACGTGCAACCGGCACTTCTTCGAAAGCCTCCAATTAAAATAAACTATTAATCAGTGGCAGAGTAAATGTGAAGCCCAGGGAAGCCAGCAAAGTGGGAACAAAATTTAGAATGAGCAGATTATGCTAAACCAACTAGCCCACGTTAAAAAAAAAAAAAAACGAGAGACGCTTCTATCGTACAAGTTATTGTGAACTTTAGAGCTTAAAAAATTGGCAAGGTGGCGGGAAGTGGGGCAATGACTACTGATTGCGTGACCTGTAATGGGTGGGCCCTGGGACTCATAAACTATGCATGAACCAGGGAGGTCCCAGCGCATCCAGAAGGAATCTGAAGCTTGGGGAAGGGAACCCCTGAGCCCTTTGACAATTGTGTTATGAACCAAGGTGGGAAGTTTAGGGAAGAGCCCTGAGCGCCCTTGGAACTTAGTTTGGGGAAGAGCGCTGAGCTCCCTTGGAACTGTGTTCATTGTGCATCCAGCTTGGGGAAGAGCGCTGAGCTCCCTTGGAACTGTGTTTATTGTGCATCCAATATTTTGGAACTGTATTCATTGTGCATCTGAACTTGAAGCTTGGCAGAAGGCGTTACAACAATCCTGATAATTTAATAAAGGGTTTTTTTTTTGTTTTTTTTTAATTTGTATTTAATCTGTTTAGATTTTTACAAAGACGTTTTGGTCTAGAAGAGGAGTGTTTAGTGTTTTTACTATGCATTCTCAACATGCTCGACGTAGACCATGAAAGACAGGATTTTGCAAAAGAAAAGACTTCAGGCAGAGGAATAGTCCTGGTATCGTCATCATCTTTTGGCTGAAATGGGTATTCTGTAAGCTACTCCTGTTGAATTTGGGAGGCCTTCTCCAAGGCGATGGTTAGAAGTTTGGTCGCTGCTATTAGCCATCTAGTTTGGGCTCCTGTAATAAGACGATTCCACCAGGTGTTTTCGTCAACGACGTAAGAGGTTATAAACAGGGGGCCGAGGAAAGCTTTTCTTTCTTGGTCTACTCTCAGACAGACCATCAAGAGGTGCCTGATTGATTCTGTAGATTGTGGATCTTTACAAAGTCTACATGATTTTTCTTCGGACGCTGTACGAATTGCTAAGATTTCTTGAGTCGGTAGGAGGTTTAAGCGGGCTTTCAGTAGGGTTTTCATTAGCCGTTTACAGGGGTATTTTGTGCAGTATCCCATTGGCTCTTTAAGTTTGTTGAAGACCGGTGGCAGGTGGGCTAGAAGTTTATTCGAAACTGCTTTCTCGTTGGTTTTTATCCAGACAAGCCATTCCATTTTCACTTTTATTCTTAATGGATTCTGGATTAGTTCTTCTTCAGAACACAATGGGCCTCATTCCGAGTATGGCGGTAAGGGATAGCGGCCACCGGTAACGAGACCGGTGGCAGTATTCCCTTACCGCCATACTCCGAGTTCCCTCTGCGCCCTCGCGCTTAACGCCTGCTTTGAGCAGGTGTTAAAGTCGAGGGCGCAAAGGGGCCTGCAAGCCAATAACGGTGACCGTAATAAACGGTCACCGTTATTTGCATCTTCCCCATTCCCATTGAGCCCTATGGGGGCTCATTTGGGAATGGGGAAGAGCCTTGGTGAATGGGGAATTACCGCCCCGCCAACCTTGGAATGGGGCGGTGATTCCACCATCCACCAAGGCGCTGCCGGTCCGGGTACGGCGTCAACCAAGGCGTTAATAGCGCCATTGGTTAGCACCGTACTCGGAATGAGGCCCAATATCTCTTGCAGTATGAGCTTTTGTGCATTGACCCAGTCATTTAGAAATTTGATGGTCCCTTTAGCAATTTCCACAGCAATCATGTGGTATATTTCTAGGCTCTCTGGATTCTGGATTTTTCTGAAGAGTTGGATGGTACTCTGTGCCACCACTGCCTCTAGGGAGAGTAGACCTAGTTCATGTCTTATTGCTGCAACGGCTGTGGATTTAGGTAAGCCTAATACTGCTCTCCAAATGAAGCCTTCCAATTTAGTCCATAAAGTGGATGGGATTGTAGGGGTTGCGTCCATGCCATACGTTAGTGATCAAATTACTTTTGACTGGTAGAACTGAATGGCCGGCAGTAGGCTATATTTGCCGTATTTTCTATTGACTGCACGTAGTTGAGCAGTTAGGTTTTTGGTCTTTGTCCACAGGGTTTCCTGCATGCTCAACCCTCTCTTCGAGCTGTCAATTTCGACTCCCAACTATTTGAACGTTGACACGATTTCGATTTTGGACTGGTCAAGGTACCACTTTAGGGTCCCTTTCTTTTTGTTCCCCTGCTTCTGGAGAATCAGTATTTTGTATCTATGTGTGTGTGCTGGCATGGGTTTTTTTGTTGTTCATCACTGTGCATAGGTGGCATATGTGTAGATGTTCCATTAGAAGCTGTGCTCTCCGCAGGTGGCAGAATATGCACAGACATACTTTTATAAGTTTAGCCTGAGCTAGCTTTGCCAAAGTATTGCTGTGGATATGGGCTTTCAAACTGGTATAAGGATACAGTATAATGTGGCTCCCTTTTTGTTTTGTTTTGTTGGGTGCAGGCATCCAATCATAAGGTATGCATCCTATTTTGCCGTTTTATTTAGTTTTTGCACATATAAGTGCGAGCATATAACCAAAACAAAGCTAAAGAAGGCAGAGAGAAGAGAAAGGGTTTTCAGAAGCAGTCCTTCCGATTCATCATAGTCATTCTTTACTGTCCTGATCCTTCATCACAGCCCTGTCTTCTCCTTTTGTTGTAGTTCTTTTTCATCAGTCCATTGTCACTGTCACGATTTATTTTATTTCATTTTATTTCATGTATTTATTGAGCACATACCTAGCTTCGAGAAGTAGTGGAGCACTTAAAACAATGGGTTAAAAGGCATACAGGCAGGGGCGTTGCTAGGGGGGGGCTAAGGGGGATATAGCCCCTGATCTTTTGGTTGTAGCCCCGGATAGAATCTCAGGAGCTACAGCCAAAAGACTAGCTAGCCCCCAGTCTCGACAGTTCTGACATCAGCTTAGCCCCGGGTCTTTTCCAGACCTAGCAACTCCCCTGTTAAGTGGGTACATGATAAAGAAAGAGCAGTAATACATTACAATTAAGCAACAAGAGCAGTAATTAAGGGTGATGAGGGGTCAGCCTGCGGGTGGCATTTGGGCTGTCAATGGCGCATGAAGAAGTTGTTCCTTGACGAGTTGGGTTTTGAGCTCCTTTCTGAATTGAATGAGGGTGGGTGTGGATCTAATGTTGTCTCGTGTGAGTTGCCACAGTCTGGGGGCATACGTCACAAATGCTGTTTTCCTGTTTATTTTCTTTTTTGCAATTCTTCAGCTCCAATATAGCCAGGTCCTGTTTTCTTGTGTAGAAGTGAGCATGCAAAGATTTGCTACATTTGCGAATACCTTTGATGGGGGGGGAGGGCTGTGGTGTCGAGGACGCTTCTCATTGGTTCCAGGTTGGATGTTCATGGCCTTGGGGGTAAGCTTTCCCACTATTCAGAAGAGAAAGGATGAGGGCCTGTTCTGTGGATCAGAAATTATTGTCTGGAAAGGAGGGCTTGTTTTTTCACAAAAGAGAGAGTTGGAACAAAGCTGTTTGTGTTTGCTTTGTTCTTGTCAGGAACCAGCATTCGACCTGGCCATTGTGGCAAAGGTGGAACCAAATGGCAGTCTGATACTGTTTTGTACCCCCGAAATGATGGCAGGATAAACCTGCTGCCTCAGACCAAGCACAGCATTCCAGTGCTCAATCAAGATGGAGCTGTGTGTGAGCCACAAGTTCAGCAGCAATCACAGTGCAGAGTGAGTGAATATCAGTGGCTGGCAGTGGTAAGCCCTTTGTGTCGCTACTTCCAGTAGCCGGACGCTGCTTTCCTCTGTTCCTTGCCCCTCTCTTCCTTGGCCTGGCTCCTCTCTCTCCTTGTCTGGCTCAACTCTTTGTGTCTCCTGATTCTTCATTGTTCATCCTGTCAGCTGCTTCAATTACCGTGAATGAGTTGGTGTTGACTGTTGCCGAAAGTCTGCTTCGAGCCGTACTTAATGGTGGATCGTTTCCTCCACACGTTACTACCCTTGCCCCAGGTCTGGGCTTGTCATCTCTTCCCGCTGGAGCTACTACCAGCCAGGGGTTTTACCCCAGGAGGGTTTTCCCTGGGACTACACAACGGCCCTCATTACAACTCAGTCGTTAAGGGTTTAACAGCGCCGTCGGCGCCGTTAACCCTTAAAGCCTGATTACAAGTGTCCCTTTGCGGGTTGGTGTTTAATGCCTGCTTTTAGCAGGCGTTAAATATCCAACCCGCAAAGGGACTTTGGAGCTAATTACGGCACCGTAATTTACGGTGCCGTAATTAGCGCCTTCCCCATTCCCATTATGCCCTATGGGGGCAAAAATGGGAATGGGGAAGGGCAAATGGTGAATGGGGAATTACCGCCCCACTCACCTTGGAATGGGGTGGTAATTCCGCCATCCACCATGGCGGAATCGTAACCTTAGCGGATGAACTATGTTTAGTTCATCTCATTAAAAGTTTTTTTACCTAGACAACCGCCTGCACTTGAGATTTAATTTCCCTCTCCAAGCCACTTACAAAACTCTTTTGCGGTTGTTGCACGTCCTTTTAGTTGCCTTCTAATAGGTTATTGGAGCTACCACCATCAGTGGGGGACATTTATCACCCCACACAAAGAGAATCATTGAATGTCTCTACCCCTCCTATAAAAAGCCCCATTCTAAGGCTTATGCACACCCAGGTCACCCCCAAACCAATCCCCTCCTTCCTACCCAAGGCAGGGCCAGGGGCACCTGATTAGAGGGCCAGACCTTTCTCCACACCTAGCATCCATCTCGGACCTTCCCATTGATATCAAAGAGGGACACTCTAAGGCACTTAGACTCTTACTCATTCTCAAACCAAGAAATGTGCAGATCTAAGACCCTCTAAAGCACCTACCTTTCAAGTAGGAGATGGAGTGTGGCTTTCCTACAGATATTTGCCCAAGCATCTTGTACCATCTTAACTGTCCCTGCAATATTTTGGGCTATTTAAAATCCTGTCCACAGTGGGATTTTGTACCCTACCGTCTTGCATTACAAGCTTCCTGGTCTAGGATTCACCCTATTTTCCATGTATCCCAACTGAAACCTCATACTAAGGATTGGTTTCTTCAGTAGAAGAAGGGAGTACCCCCACCGGTAGACACAGAATTTGGAACCAGTATGAAGTGGCAGGAATTTGTGATTCCAGGTATAGATGAGGATGTCTGCAATATCTTGTATATTGGAAGGGGTAGGGGGGACCTGCCGATCGCATTTGGGAAGCCGCATCCTTAGTACATGCCCTAATGTGAGTGAAGCGGTTTCACAGAACACATCCATGGAAACCTAGGCAGCTCACTCTGCAATGGCGGCATACTGTCAGGAGCCAGAATTCAGCCTGATCATTGTGGCAAAGGTGGAAGCGAACAGCAGTTTGTTGCTGTTTTTTACCACCAAAATGCTCGACGTTTCATCAGGTTCAACCCGCTGCCTCGGACTAAGAACAGTGTTCCAGTGCTCAATCAAGATGGCGGTGTGCGTGTGCAGCAGCTATGTCAGCAATCACGATGCAGAGTAAGAGCATATCAGTGGCTGGCAGCGGTAAGGTAGCAGGACGCTGTCGTCCCCTGTTCCTGCCCTGCTCTTCCTTGCCCTGGCTTCTCTGTCTCCTTGTCCGGCTTGGCTCTTTGTGTCTCCTGATTCTTCATTGTTCGCCCTGTCAGCCGCTTCGATTCCCGTGCTGGAGCTGTTGTCAACTTTTGCTGAAAGTCTGCTTCTGAGCTGTACTCATTGGAGGATCGTTTACTCCATGCGTTACTGTCCTTGCCCTGGGTCTGGGCTTGTCATCTCTTCCCGTTGCAGCTACTACACGCCCAGTTATTTATTTATTTTTTTACCACAGGAGGGCTTTCCCTAGGACTACACGACCGCCAGTTTGGCTTATCAAGGGCCGTATAGTCTCTGGGATCCCTTTACAGACGACCTGCTCCGAACATGGAAGTCAGGTCAGTAAGCGCAGTATGACAGCTATGCACATTTTGAAGGAAAGATGGTCGTCAATGTGGAATCCCAGGGATTTGCTGCGTGGTGTCAGAAGTGGGTGAAGTCTTCAGGTTTTATGGCAGACAGCCAAGTCTGGATGCGGGTGTGATCGGAGAAGGAATACGTTTTTTATTTTTTATTTTATCTTTTTTATTAAAGGATGCAAATAACAAAAAGACACTGCAAAGTAGAACTGTACGACATTCAATACAAAGGTATCGTACACATGTGTGTGGCGATTTGTGGTCATACTTCCAACAACAATACCCCCCAACATGCCCCACTCTTCCTGCACCAATCAAAAAGAAACAGTCACCATATTAATAGGCAGGCAAACAGATTACCACGTATCCGTTTAAAGCCACCAGTCTATCAGAGGAAGTCACATGCAGTAGATAGTGACTTTCTCAAGCCGGCTCACTCGGCGAGAAGGTTCTGAGATACAAGGCCTAGCCATTTCTGTTTATCCGGTGAATCTATTGCAATCAGGGTGACAGGGACATTGCAATGTGTAATTCTGGTTAGGCGTCATATTACCATCGCCCAAAATGGTTGAAAGACCTGGCCATGTCCAGAATATGTGGCCTGTGGATCCCACCTCCCTGCATTGTCTCCAACAGTTAGATGTCTGGTTGAGACGCATAGCATACAGTTTGGGAGGGGTATAGTGTACTCGCTGCAGAATTTTGTATTGCATCTCCCTGTGTTTGAGACTACAGGACACCTCTCTAATCGCATCAAAGGTGGTATACATGGTTTCTGCGCAAAGTGGTGTGTCAAGATCTTCAGCCCGCAGTTCAGCTTGTGTTACATTCCTTTTAAGGTTTTGTGCTATGCAAAAGTGATAGAAAGTCTGAAGTCTAGGGAACTCGGACACATCTCGTCCGAATTCTGCTTTGCAGGGTGATGGCTCTTTAGCCCTGGACTCTACCGTAGTGAATCTGGATAACACTGATTGTATGGAGTGGTATGTCAGCCAGTCCTGATGGGCAAGACCCAGTTCATCCATAGCCACAGGGAATGGTAGTATCGTCATGTCGTCATATAGATCCATCATTCGTACGTCACCCCAGGAGGTGCTTTGTCGTCCATGTATCTGCGAGGGGAGACCAAAGGATACCAAAGCCTTTAGGCTAAGCCAGAGTGGGAATGTATGTACATTGGTCCCGGTCAGTGTGCACATTCAATGCCACTGGCTAATCGTGGGACCTATGATGGGGTGGGTTTTTATCACTGTGGGAGCCCTTTAGGTGGGATGGTGATCGTTTCCGGAGGTTTATAAGGGCTCAACCTGGAGCTTGTTGGTTTTCCAGCTAGACTTATCAGTTGAGCCAGCGCTTGGCCCATGAATCCTGAGCCGCCAAGTAATAGGCCTTCCATGAGGGAAGGGCCAGCCCCACATTGGTCTTAGAGGCCTGCAGAACAGATTTATTAAGGCACGTTTTCTTGCCCCGCCAGATAAATCTCACCACCATCCTGTCAAAGTCATCGTAAAGCTGTTTAGGGGGAGGCGGAGGAATTATAGTGGCTAAATAGATACGTTTTGGCATTAAATTCACTTTTATGGCATTGATACTCCCTGTCAGTGGGAGCAGGATATCCTGCCATCTGTCCATATCTGCTTTTATTTTTAGTAGGGTCGGGGGGTTCAAATCGGCTAACTCAGAGGGGTGGGCGCTCACATTGATTCCTAAATATTTAATATATTGGTCATGTAGCCTAAAAGGCACAGCGCCACCGGAGTCCCAGGGTATGTCAGATCATAAGGGCATAATCTCAGATTTGTTGAATTAGCTCAGTAGCCTGCCATCAGTCCATAATCTAGCAAAATTGCTCAGATACAGGTTTAGGAGCGGGCACAGTCACCTATGTACAATAATATGTCATCTGCATAGAGGGAGATTCTCTGCTTTTCTGTCCCCTGCATAATCCCAGTCCATTCGGTATCGCCCTGCATCTTCAGCGCCAGCAGTTCGATTGGTAATACATATAGTAGAGGTCACAAGGGGCAACCTTGCTGCGTGCCAGTGTGTAGAGGAAAAGGCTCAGAAGTATGCCCATTAATGATAACAGTAGCCTGGGGCGTGTTATATAGGAGTTGGATCATGCGCAGATTCGTCCCTGAAGGACCCTGAACATATAGTCCCACCGCACACGGTTGAACGCCTTCTCGGCATCTAGCGACAGGACTATATCATCTGGTTTGGGGGGCCCCTCGATTATGTGAAGTAAATGTCGTACATTGTCTGACGAGTGACTTTGGCGTATAAAGCCCATCTGATCCTGATGTATCAGTGTTGGCATAAATTTCTCTATGCGCTTTGCTATGCATTCTGCTAGGATTTTCGTATCAGCGTTTATTTAGGAGATGGGTCTGTATGCGCTGCATTGTTGTGGGTCACTGCCTTTTTTGTAGAAGACAACAGTGCTCGCTGTGAGCAGGGTTCTTGGAACGTGCCCCACTTCAGTTGCCTCGCTAAACAGTTGTCCGAGTTTAGGGGCAACGACATTGCTCAGTCGCTTGTATATATCAATGGGCAGGCCATCAGGGACAGACGCTTTCCCAGCTGTCAGTCCCTTATTTGTGCTGACGACCTCCTTTTCTGTTAGAGGTGAGTTGAGGACCTCCAAGGCCTCTTGTGACACCGTCGGGAGTCTGAGTGGGCGTAGGAAGTCATGGATTAAGCCAACATCCCTCTCCATAGGAGAGGCAAATAGTTCCTTGTAATATTCCGCAAATCGTTGCTTAAAAGTTTTATTCCCTTCCAAGGAGTTGCCTGCATTGTCTCTTATGGTATCTATTATTTGTGAGCGCTGCTTTCCCCACAACGCCAAGGCCAGCATGCGAAGTGGGAGGTCCTCTTCAGTGTACAGCGCATGTGCCCATTTGCTAAATACTTTCTGTGCTCTCAGCATAGAGAGTTGTGTGAGTTCAGATCTGGTATGAACCATTCAAGCATACACAGACGGGTCTCAGCAGATTTTGTGCATACGTCCATCAGCCAGTAGCATTGCGCTGAGCGATTTCTCCTGTGATTTACAGGTGCGTAATTTGAATTCCCACCGTGAAATACACTGTCCTCACATGTATGGTCTAAAGGCATCCCAGCACTGCAGAGCCGGGAAGTCGTCAGTGAGATTGGTGCACTACTACTCTTCTGCATTGTCTAGAAGATGTTGTATGAAGTCAGGGGGGTTTAGTGCCATTAAGTTGAGACGCCAGGACGGGGTGCGCGGTACCTCATTTAATAGTGTGAGATGGAAGAGTACAGGTGCATGGTGGACAGTACCATAGGGAAAATAGTGCAATGCATAATCATATCTATGGCCTTGCTAGGGAGGAGCCTGTAATCTAGCCTGGAATAACTGTGATGATGGTATGAGAGAAACGGATAGTGCTTGGTTCCCCTATGTAGGTGGTGCCAAGCGTCTATCAACCAGAGTTTGACCATTAATGAGAGAAGTGTAAGTGCCTTTCTCATTTGTTGTGTTCTAATGTGGGTAGCACCTTGTCTGTCGAGCGGCAGATCGAGAGCGACATTAAGGTCACCAACGATTAGTGTCCGGTGTCCAAGGAAGGGTGTGCAGACAGCAAGTGTGTGGGTGAAAAAGCCTGGGGTATCCATGGTCGGGCCGTATATGTTCAGGAAAGTAATGCGCTGATGAAAGATAGTACCATGGAGCAGGGCAAAACTGCCCTCTTTGTCTGTCTTAGTATTGATAATAGTGAAAGGGATTTGCTTGTGGACAAGGATGGATATAGTTGGCTTTCTATGTGTTTATCAGTTGTCTATAGGCAATCCATAGTTATTTAAGATGGATTAGGTCAGGTGAGGTTTTAGACTTTTTTGATGTGTGTACCAGGGGGCTGATTTGTTTATGTCTCATGGTACATTATTTTTTTCTGGAGCTTATATTTGTATTTGTATTTTTTGTATTTTATTGATTTATATAGCGCCTTATGCCAAAGCGCTGTACATAGAACAACATGATACATAAAACATGAACGATAAACTGTTGAAGCATAACAATATGAATCAATCAAACAACAAAACAATGGAAAGAGCAATTAGCTGAAGGGGAGGGAGGAAAGGGAGATGGGTGGAGTGAAGGAGGAGGAGGGCAGGAGGGGGAAAGGGAGGGAGGAAGAGGGGTGGGGGATAGAGGAGGGGAGGGGAGAGAGTCAGGGAAGAAGAGACAAGAAGGTGGGAAGTAGAAGGGGGTAGGGGATTCAAGGAGGAGGATGGAGAAGGAGAGATTTAAGGGAAGTGCGGAATGAGGGCAAGGTGGGGGAAGAACGGATGGCAAGAGGAAGGGAGTTCCAGTGTAGAGGAGCTAAGAGCTGGAAGGAGCAAAAACGGGAGGAGGCACAGGGGGGAGGTGGTGAAGTGAGAAGGAAATAGTCAGCAGACCGGAGGGAACGTGAGGGGAAGTAGAAGGAGAGAAGGGAGGAGAGATAAGGGGGGCAAGACCATGAAGAGATTTGAAGACAAGACAGAGAAATTGAAATTTAAGTTGGGAGTGAAAAGGAAGCCCGCCAAGGTAGGAGAGAGAAGAAGAGATGGAATTACGGGAGGTAAGGAGACAGAGAGTGCGAACAGCAGAGTGGTAGATGGATTTAAGAGGGGCAAGGTGAGACGTAGGAAATCCAAAGAGTAAGGAAGAGCAGTAGAAGAGGCGGGAGAACATAAGGGAGGAGATTAAGAGTTTAGTAGCGTGGAAAGTGAGAGAGGGGTGGATTTTGCGAATGTTGAAGAGGTGGAAGCGGCAGGAGCAAGAAGTGAGGGAGATGTGTTGGGAGAAGGAGAGAGAGGAGTCGAAGAGAACGCCTAAGTTACGAGCCTGAGAAGAGATAGGGAGATTGGAGGGAGGGAAGTGAATGAAAGGGGGAGGGAAGGGAGGGGGAAGAGAAAAAATAAGACTTCTGTGTTGTTGAGAGCTTCTAGTATGTCATTGCAATCCATGATCAGGGGTCCTGATATCGAGGAGTTGAGGTTGGTGACAAGCTCAATGTTGGTGCCATAGTGAAGTATTTTAAGGAGCTGAATGTTTGCAGGCTTAGCTTGGCTGTGGTTGGTTGGGGCCAACGTGAACGATGGAAGGTCAGTATGTCAGTGATGATGAGTTCTAAGATATTGCCTTGGATGTGGGTTGTGTCAACTGTGTGCTGGGTGAGGTCAGTGTGCCTAATATCCTGAGAGTGCCTCCTTCACAATCTTGGTGGCTGAGCTGCCTTGGAGATGGAAGTCCCAGAGGAAAATGCTGTTGGGGTGTGTGAGTTACATAGTAGTTACCAGCTGTCAAGAAGGAGACATTGGTTTTATGTGGCCTGTAAATGAGGCAGAAGGTGACTGTTTAAGTGTGTCAGAGGGGGAAGGAAGGTGCTTCGAATGAGAGCTAAGTGGCTACTTCAAGTATAGTACAAGGCCAGGAGGATTTGTGGATTATGGCAAGGCCTCCACCAGTCTTGTTTGGCCTGTTCCTTAGTTAAATGCTTCAGCTGTCGTGGGTCAGGACATCTAGGACATGGGTTGCGGAAGAGCTAGGTTGATGAAAGGTTAATAAGAGCTAGGTTGATGAAAGGTTAATCCAAGTCATGGGTGGTATTGGTGTCTGCAGTGTCAGCTGCATGTACGCCTGCTGGGAGAGTGTTGACTAGCATCATGGTAGGCGTTTCTGTGTGTATTGGCTTAAGGGGAATATGGATGAGGTTGCTATGATGTCGAGTCCATGATGCTTATGTTGTGTATCGTTGGCATTGCCTTATGGGAGTAGGAATGGGCTGTGAAGAAAGGGATGTCAGCCACCTGGTGTGTTGCTTACCAGAAGTGTCTGGTAATGGGGTCTTGAGTCCTCCAGGACAGGTCCAAACAGGAGACACCCCGATCTTCATCAGCCCTTTGCTTTAGAAAACGGGTGAGAGGCACACTAAGGAAGGAGGGCTAAGAGCAGAAGGCAGGGGAGTGGAAATGCACAGTGGGCTGTATTCGGTGGCAGAAGAAACAGAGACAAAACAACCAAACACTCCTCCTTTGCTACAGCTTTTCTTCACAATCCTAATTTGTCACTGTCCTCCTTCACCACAGTCCTTTTGCCACACAGCCCTTCATCACAGTCCTTCTCCTTTGTCCCAGTCCTTCTCCTTCGTCCCAGTACTTCTCCTTCATTGCAGTCCTTTTTATTAATCACTGTCTTTTATCTTAGACCTTTGCCTTCATTGCAGTCAATCTCCTTCTTTACATTCCTTCTTCATCATAGTCCTGCTCCAGTGTCAGTACTTCTTCTTTATTAGAGTCCTTATAATTCGTAATTCCTTCAGCACAGTCCTTGTCCTTCGACAGTCTTGCTTCTTCATCACAGTATGTCTTTGTCACAGTCCTTCTCCTGTACCTGTCTTTCATCATAGCCCTCCTGCTTTGTGAGTCCTTTGTCACAGTCCTTCAGCAAAGTCCTTCATTGTTAGAGAAGAATTCCATTATTGGGGGTCCTGCTGTCCCATTTTACAGGACCCCTAAATGTGTTTGAATTTTCCTATTGATTTTCTTGGCTCGTTGGCCTTATGTTTGTGTTCAGAGGGGCTTGTGCTGAAGTGCCTTCCTCAGGTAGCTGATGTGGCTCCTTGCACAAGGGTGCTCTATGGCGCCAGGGTGATTTGCATTGCGGAGTAGGATGGTGGCAGCTGTGACTTAGCCGTGGCTTCAACATGGATGCAGCCAGTGTTTCAGCATTAGTAGCCCAATCTGCCAGTATGGCAGCCAAAATGCACACATGCATGCTTAACCTTTATGAGAATTTTCTGATACTCTGGACTACGGTCCCTGAGGGCGTTCCCACCACAAGTGCGTTGAGACCATAGTAATGGGTAAAGTTGCTATATAAATGACTACAATACATTAGTACCCGGCACGCGCGGCTGAACAGGAATACTGTGTGGGGATTGGCTCATTTGCGAGCCATACCACAATTCCCGTCCACGCCGTGCGTGCCAGCTACTCTGTTCCCGGCGAGGGGCGTGGCAGCCCCTCAGCCAAGGAGGAGGCTCGAAACGGGGCAATCCCCGCTCTGAGCTTCCCCATGGCTGGAGGCTTCCTTCGTCCCCCGCCGGGGACGCAGGTAAGATTTTTTTTCCCCAGCCTTTCCTCCCTCCTCCCTCCCCACCCCACTTACCTTCTATCCCGCGGTCTCCGGCGGGGGAAGATGGAAACCTCCAGCCGTGTGGAGACTCAGAGCGGGCCATCCCCGCTCCAAGCCTCCACACGGCTGGAGTCTTCCATCGTCCCCTGCCGGAGACCGCGGTACGTTTTCTTTTTTTTTTCTTCCTCCCCATCCCCTCCCTTCCGCCCTCCCAACCCCACTTACCTTCTTTCTTCTTCTGGTCTCGGAAGCAAACGCGCTGGGAACACTTCTGTTCCCAGCGCGTCCGCTCCCGATGGCCGCCATGGAAAGGGAAAAAGGACTATGTTTTCCCTTTCCATGGCGGTGGCCATTTTTTTGCCGTTTTTTTTTCTGTTCCGGAACGTGTTTCGTAACAGAAAAAAAAGCAATTAGTACCCTGGTCTAACGGGCCAGGGTACTATATTGGTAATATTGATGACTGCATATTGTTTCACTATACTGTTGTTAATAGTCACGTATTGTATACAAGAGAATAGTACAGAGAGACTCTATATTATGAATTATATTGAGCTCTCCCTTCACAGACTTGGCTACCGACTTTATCTAAATGAAACAACGATGATGGAGAGGAATTTGTTCAATGTTTTATTTTTTATGGTGCAAACGCTAGCTGGGAAGCTGCACTGCAAAAGACCAGTGTACAACTCTATCACACAAATATTATTCCTATCTCCCCAAAAACAGATTACACCTACTGGCTTAGAAGCCCAAGAAAAGGGGGAATTATTCTCCGCCTTAGGGCGAATCTACTCTTTGCATACACACCTGCACATTCATTACAGTATAAAAACCTCTTAGGGCGAAAATGCGCATGTTCCGAGTATAATGTACATGATTTGCAGCATGTTCTACTCTTCTGCCCTGTGTATTCTCCCCTTGCTGAGGGCACGGGTGTGAGACATGTTCAGGCAGCCTTCATGTAGCTTCTTTCTGTCCAGAACCTATACGTTGCGCAGTGTCTTTCCTCCTGCATTGAAAACGCTTTTTCATTACGTAATGACCTATTGGGAGTATTAACCATCTAGGTTATTTTAATATCTTTTGAACATGGTTAGAAGTGCCCTCTGTCCAACCTTTCTAATTTTACCCTTCTTGTCCCCCTTTTTTTAATTACTCATTTTATTAACGCTTATGCATATGTAAATGGTGTAGCACTTTTGTACCGTTTGATGGAACTTCATGATCCGAAGAAACTTATTTTACTTATCTATATTACGAGTGCAAATGCGTTTTTGTTAAACATGTTTACACATATATGCATCTTTAAATTACTTTGCTACATTATGCACTTAATAATACACTGAACGCTAACATTACAAAAGGCTGTTGCATTGCTCAGCATGTTGAAATCCATAATAATGTATTACATTCTTGAAACCAATACACCCACAGCACTTACACATTAAAATGAATGTGGCAACTCCTCCATCAATACCTTTGCTGTAAACATTGAAATCATCCGAGAGTGTCTGTCTGGAACATGTTACCCGTCCCCCCAACCCTTTCCCAACACAAGCTGAAGTTGACACAAAGTTATTTCAGTGTTTGTCCTTTGCTGCATTGCCATTCTCTTTCAAAGCTTTTGGCCTTTGTTTCTGTTTTGCAACTCCCGGTACATTGTCTGTTTCTGCAACTCTTTTATTTCCATTGATTGGCCCATGCCCATTTGCTGTTGTGCTTTGTTCTTCCAGAGTGTTCATTAGTGGGGACTGCACTCTCACCATTTTCGTCACAGCTTTCTGTTTTGCCAGTGGGCTAATGAGGTTAAAGTCTCGCATGCTGAGCAGTTGAAGCATAACGTTTGCACATGGACTTTTCTGGATGCTTCTTGTCCACTGTTTTCAACAAACAGCACACACGCATGATTCACGCGAGGGTCCGCAATAAACCCTTGCTTCAGAGTTTCAGTACTTCTTTCGGTCCCTCGATAACATCAGAAAATTATTCTGCTTGCAATGAAGGGGAAAGAGCGGGCGTCACTGTGAAATGCGTGTTGCTTTACTCATACAACTATGTACAAAGTTATTTATGAGATCTGTTGTTAAACATTTACACAAGGGCAAAAGAATTGGCTCGTAGACTAGGCCCATGGCAATACGGCTGTGCAATAGTAAACCTGTCAGGTGCTCAGGGGAAATGGTTTCTCTTAGATTAAGCACAGGGACCCAGATCTCTCCAGAGCCGTCTGTTAGGTACAGCACTATTCTCTATCACAAAATCTGCCACAGAGCAATGTGGGAATTGTGACCAATTCTGGGTGGAGGCTGGTCTCTGGCAAGCGGAGCTGATGACAATCTTGACGTGTCCATTTCTTGGAGTGTAATGAGACCGTGTAGGCCTGATAATGTTAGTCTAACTGTATTGTGACTTGTGGAGTAACTTTGCTGAAAATGTTGGGGGGGACATGACATTTGAAGAAAAGTTGCCGGAGCCAAATGAATGGGGACAACATGGTGTGTCATGAAAGTTGGGGGGGGGACAAACACCCCTGTCTCCCCCTAGAATTATGCCCATGTGTTCTCTCATTGAGGCATGGTTTAAACGTGCTCGCCCCTTCCCTCACCCTCTTGGTGTATACGTAGGTGTATAGTTTGCCTGTGTGTAACACAGACACTGGGAGGTGTGAGGAATGTTTTGACTGCTCATACATTTGCATTGTGGATTCTGAATATAACTCAGTATTGTGTGCTGCTTGTGACTAGGGATCCCCTTTTCTCCACACCCTTAGCATTATGATCTACTGAGTTTACCACCAGGTGCAGGTCATAACATTTATCTATACATATATTGCTTTAGTGCAACTCAAGTACTCATTTTAAATCTGTGTTTTATGTGTAACCTTAAGAGTATTTATATTTCATCATTATATCTGTGTAGTGTACTCACATGGGGCGTCCTTTGGGACCAACTACACCTATCCTCCAGCCTTTCTTCCTCCAATCAACGAAGCCTGGCTGTTGTGCACTAGCTACCCATTAGAGAGTTTGGATCACCTTTTGCCTGGATCTCCATCTTTCCCTTAGGATAGATGGTTTTATGTCCCTCATGAGAGGGCTGTGGAAAAATCTATATGACATTGATCACAGTACTGCTGCTTTATTACAGCCCTTCTCCTTCATCATGGTCATTTTATTCCACCACAGTCCTTAATCACATTCCTCCTATGTCATTGCCCTTTTCCTTCATCACAGTCCTTCATCATAAACCTTCTGCTTCGTCACATTCTTTCTTCTGTATCCCAATCATTTTTCCTTGTCCTTCTCCTTCATCACAATCCTTCTTCTTCATAATAGTCCTTTTCCTTGTCATAGACCTTCATCACAGACCTAGCAGTCCTTCATCACACTCTTTCTCATTTGTCACAGTCCTTCGTCAGTGTTCTTGGCCTTGGTCACAGTCCTTATCCTTCATCACTCCTTCTCCTTTATCTCTTCCCTTCTTTGTCACAGTCCTTCTCTTCATCAGAGTCCTCCATCAATATTGTCCTCCTTTAACAGTCTTTCGCCATGACCTTGTCTTTCATCATAGTTCTTTGCTGTCCACAGTCATTCTGATTCGCCACAGTCCTCCTTCATCATAGTCCTCGTCCTTTGTCACAGTCCTTAGCATTTGTCAGTTTGTCTCACTCTTCACAATCCGTCATCACAGCCCTTCTCTTTTGCCTCAGTCCATGTCAATGTCCTTCATAAGTACTTCTCCTTTGTCACTGGCCTCCTCCTTCATCACAGTCCTTTTCCTCCATCAAAGCTTTCCATCATATCCCTTCTTCTTTATCAATGTTTTTCTCCACAGTTGGAGTCTTTCATCATAGGCCTTCTTCATCACTATCCCCCTCCTTTGGCAGTACTTTATCACAGTCCTCCTCCTTTTTCACAATCCTCCATCATTACTGTCCTTCTTCTTCACCATATTCCTTCATAATCTTTCATCTTTATCAGTCCTTCTGCTTCACCACAGCCCCTTTCTTGCATTACAGCCATTCTCCTTCATCACTGTTATTTTCCACTGTTACAGTCGCAGTCCTCCTTTACCACAGCCCTTCCTCATTGTCACTCCATCTCAATCATCACAACCCTTCATCATAGTGCTCCTCCTTTGTCAGAGTCCTTATCTTTCATCAGTCCTTCTTCTTCATCACAGTCATCTTTCATTACAACCCTCTTCCTTCTTTAAAGTCAATTTCTATCATCACAGCCCTTCTCCTTTGTCACAGTCCTTCTCCTTTGTCAGTCTGATTCCTGTGTTCAATGTACTTCTCCTTCACCACAGTATGTCTCCTACATTGCAGTCTTTCCTCATAGTCCTTCTCCATCATCACATTCCTTCATCAGTACATTTCCTTCATCAAATTTCTTCTCCAATCTCACAGTCCTTCTCCTTAATCACAGTCCTTCGTCACAGTCCTTTTCACAGTCCTTTGTCACAGTCCTTCTCATTCACTGTAATACTTCCTCATCATAGTCCTTCTCCTTCATCTTAATTCAACTGCCTCAGGCACACTCTGTCAGTCACAGTCTCTCCCCCCCCTCTCTCTCTCTCTTTCTCTCTCTCTCTTTCTCTCTCTCTCTACCTATACCCCTCTTTATCACTTCATCTATCTTTTTGTCTTTTTTCCGTACTTATGCCCCTCTTTGTCTCTCTCTGTCTCACTTTCTCTCTTACCTGTTAGCTCTTTCTCATCATCATCATCATCCTCATCATCACTTTATTCAAACACTGTTACAATATCAGTAAATGCAATATTGTGAAAAATAGACTACAATTATAATGGATAGACCACAATCCATAAAAGAAGACATAACTATACTAAGATACGAATATAAAACAAAACACTCACATTCCTTTTTCACAGGTCTCCCTATTCCTAAAATCTTAAGGCCCTCAAATCTAGAGACCAAAGACCCTTCTACTTGCTTGCCAGGCTCTAGTGAAAAAGTGAGATGCTAAATTGTTCACTCTCTCATCTTTAGTAGATGCGCAGAATTCCATAGCCGCCTATTACACATTTTGATCTTTTTATACTTAATGACGGACCGAAACTCCTTCCAACTCCATCTTTGATTTCACAGGCATAGGAGGAAGAAATACATCATAGTCTCAAAGATCTTTTTATCACATTCAGCCTTAGGGACATTACCTCACTTAGCAGTTTGAAAGCTCAGAGGAAGTGAGCTTAGTGCCCTTTAGGAATGTGCATTTGTAATGGATGCAATCACACAAAACTTCAATATCCAAATAACAGAACCAACTCAGGAAGATGGCAAAGTACTGTTTTATTAACAATTATCTAAAACAGGGAGTTTACAAAGAACATCAAACGACGTACGTTCAGGTTCTTTCAGCGAACTTCACACAAATCATAGCTTTTATATAAAAAATATTTCAGAGGTGACATCATACTACGCGGTAATAATGAAACACCTACCAAGGGTCGGGATTAGTTTAAGGGGAACATCTAAATATACTTTCTATAGGAACTAGGATTGTGATTGGCTGCCCACTGTCGGGTGGACTACATATGCCTACCTCTAAAGCATGTGATCTTCGGAAACATTAGCGACACAGTTTCTCATTGGTTTTCAAACTATAAGGTCCTTCGATATATGGACCACTACAATTGGTTGGCATGCTTTTGCCAGGTCTGGAACATTCGGTTCACTTAGAAGCAAGTAAGCCCAGGCCCAGGTGCAAGGAGATGGGGCATGACACTACCTCCCCATCTCAATTAGCCCAGCATCTCTCATCACCCATGTCTTCTGCCATGGAGATTATCTTTGAACTTGGCCTTGCAAAGTATCCTTGTCTTCAGAATACATGGGAGTGAGAGCACTCACTATCGTGTTCTGCGACTCCAAGTTCGAACTCAATTTTCATCCTTGGCTCATGTGACAGGAGACCACAATTTGGTCCATTTTGCAGGTTTTAAAAGTTTTTAATGAATTAAATATGGTACTCTTGGTGTTCTTTCTTTGCACCTTAACAAGGTACAATTGAACTGTTGATTTTCTGCAGCACTTTGTGCACATGTAATCTCCTATTTTGCATTTAAAAGTTCACTTGATTCTTTACTTTGTCATTAGTCTCTTCAGGAACTAAACATCTTATTTAGCCAGTATCTCTGGACATTGTACATACTCTTTTGTGACGTTGCTGGCTTCTTTTCTGTGCTCCTTCTCATATTCCTTCAGGGACTTCCTCCCTCAAGTTGTCATCCCTTCGAGAATACAATCAGTAGGGTTGTCTCAATGGGTATCTTTTCTCAAACAGACGCTGCAATATTGGCACAACTGCTGGTGTCAAACATGGCACGATCTCAGGTCTCCAACATATGGGAGGTAGGGGGCAGGGATTCCTGCAGTGGCATGCAGCTGCTCCTCTACATTCACCCTTCTGGTCGACTCCTCAACCACCTCCTCAATCGTTTCCACATCCACGTATTTTCTCTTGAAAAAGTTTTTCTTTGGTGTCCATATCTTCATCACCCCCATCAGGGTGCCTGCTGATTTGACATGTTCATCTACACTCCAGGTCATGTGGTTACATTGTCCATTCGGAGTACAATAGACCCATCATCTCACGTACTTATGATTCATTGGATACACAAACTTAGTTCCTTCAGGTGCTACGATGCTAGCCTCTATGTATTTTCTAACAGCGTCATCAGTCAACTCCCTGGCGTTCGGTTCAGGTTTGACATCGATCATGATCTTCATCCCTACCACCTTCTTTGCTGTTTTCTTGCATTGGGCAATCACCATCCTGACCATACAGAATCCAAACATTACTAACACCAGTATTACTCCAAGTACCTTGAATATATTTTCCAACCACTGCGGAATCCATGAAAACAAAGAGCCAAACCAGCTGTCCTCTTCAATGTCATCTGTCTTGTCTTCCATCTTGAATGCAGGTCTGTCAACAACATTATGGCCTCTGTCAATGTTCCATTCTGGTCATAGTGAGAAGGTTTAAATGTACAAAAACCGGAACAGCTTATTACTAAGCAGTAAGCCCAGATGCACTCCTAATGGACTGCAGTCCAATTATTCAAATCCTGCCTCCTTAGCAGGCTAGTACAATAAAATGTTCTGAGGATTTTGTGTTAATTTTCAAAAACAAATATCAATCATAATTTCAATACGGAGTCTATAATGAAGTAGATACTCAAAATGAGACAATGTTTGCAACAATTTCTCGAGATATGGCGCATTTTAATTGTCCAATCTGTTTTTTCAAAACGTAAATTCAAGATATCACATGTAAATTTAAAAACAAAAATCATCAATTTAACAATGTAAACAATATGATGAAACACTTCACATAGGCATTTACAACATCATGCACTTAATACAGTGTTTCATTACAATCCACAGATTGAATTTTTTCTTATGTGGAAAATCAGTTCACACATGGGAAGCCCTTTTTGCGAATCTTTGCAATTAACCGACGCATTTCGGATCTATTGATCCATCTTCAGGGTAGGGGCTTCACTTTAAATGTAAAACTTGGGTAATATGGTCTAGACAATTCCTTAAATGCTTGACCTATGAAAAATTAAAGAGGACCAGTATTATACTAAGTGGTAGTAAGAGGAGCTAAATGAAAATGGCTGAACAACCAGGCGAGGTAAATGTTACTAAGCTCACTCCGAGGGAAGCAGTATTTCGATTCTGACCTATCAAAAGGCAAGAATGTGGGTATGGTAAGTATCTAGTATTCCACACAAAAGTCAGCTTATTATACAGGTGACACGTAAAAGGCCAGATCGTTTTAAATGTACAACATGATGGCCCAATTTTGGTGCAAACTCCTCCTTCCATCATTGTGATCATATCAATGACATTTCTATCCTGGAGGGTCATCAGTCGTATGGTCCTCAGCTCTTCTTTAATGGCATTGAATCCCTTTATGGTAGCACTGATTGTCTGCAAAAGCTCCCATCTGGTTATTTTCAACCAGTTGGCATTCACCACTCTTTGGATCCCAGCCATGAATATAGCTGTCATTATCATAGCAGTCTTGCTGTACAACTTGCGCTCCTCAGGAATTGTATCATACGCTGTAATCGACTTGGCTGAAGAATAATATTTTCTTTTTGTCCATCAGAGAAGTTCAAGTGATCTTTTTTCTCAAATGGTCATCCACTTTTGGAAATTCACCAATGTTTAGATCGCTCTTAGGAATCACTAATGCTGGAAGATGGATGAGCACCATGGAAAACGCTCTGGCCCAATCCTTGGGCAACTTCATATGTGCTCTAGATCCACAAGCCCAATAGCAATCCATAAGGACAGCTGTCCCTTCTCTCATCCCAGGAACATCAATTGTGGCTTTGCATTCTTTGTTATATCCCACGTGGTGCTTCCCATGATTTTGGAAACATAATGTCGCATTAACCAATGGGACTACAACTACTGGGCCTCATTCGTCTTCTACCCATGTCAACAATTTAGAGTGCTTGGCCCATGACTTTAAGCATCATTCACTTTCTGCACTTCTCGCACGTAGTCCATTTTCAGCATATGAGCTGCCCAGGACACCATTCCTTCTTCGAATCCCTTCTTGGTATGCACTCGTCCATAGATCAACATTTGATTTTGTTCCCAACATCCAGGTGATCCTGCTATTTCTTTCACATCAGGACAATTCATTCACTCCATTTCTTCAATGATCACCTCACCCTGTCCTGTAGTAGGATATACAAGCATTTTGCTTTTCCATCCAGGCTCCTTCCCCATTTGTGTTGTTTTGACATAGTCATCCTGGTATGTAAACAACCATTTTGATCTCCGTTGCAAGGTTGCCCATCTTCCTTGAAACTGTGTTAGAGTAGTACATACTGCAAGATGGCTGAGGCATTTCGCATTGTGTGCTGAAACCTCCTTTGAAATGAGTCCTTACTGTATTCATGACAAAGGGTTGAGAGAACAGACATAGTAACTCTCATCAGATGCTCTAACCCCCACCTTTTTCATGTGTTGATACCACATGTTATTCCCCAGGTGAGCTGTGTTATCTAGAGATGTATTTATCCCTTCATTATCTTCCTCTGCATCTCTTTTATGTCTCCCAAAATACTTATAGAGATCAAGGAACTTGTCATTATTCGTTTTCATAGTTAGGAGAATCATAGGAGCTGTTTCTTCGGTAGAAACATTAAGATGATAGAGACTGTGAAAGATAAGGAACAAAAAGACAACAAGAACAATCATGCAAATATATATTATGCGTAGAAATCTGGGTAGCCATTTCTCGTGCCATCCCACTGCTTGCTGAACTCATGCTCTTTCCATAATTTATTGTCTTCTTCATTAATCATTTCTAATACAATCATCAAGTTTATTTTAAATCTGCAACTGTACAATTTGTTCAATTATAGCAATAAGGAGTCTTCTTATCCCTGGACCGTTTTTAGGATTCTGTAAAAAGGTGTGAATATTAATGTCTCTTCTAATAAGAGCAGGGTAAGATTGAAATATGACCACAAAGACAGCAATGTCACTGTCGGCAGGTATCATGTGTTTTTATCATTAAAACAAATATTCTCCACGAAATGAATCTGGATATTGATCTCTTTTCCAATTTCTGATCAAGTAGTGATGTTTAGGCATAACTCTGGTGCATTATTTACTGTTCCAATATATTTCTAAAAGTTATTTTCAAACTCTGGAATTCTCTGAAAGTCCTTGCACTCTTTGCTAAAATATATATAAAGAGTGTCTATTGATTTCCAGTCCAAAAAGTATGTGTTAATCACTTGCTGCTTTATCGTCTTTCTTCTTAGTCATCGATCGGGTCTGCACACGCGGAATTCTTCTTCTTGTCTTGCTTCTGGATCAGCAAAGGTGGGGGGGAGGGTCTCTACTTTATAAATGTTCACGTCATTTAGATGCAACCAAGCTCTTCTTCCTTGAACCTTAACAGTTGAAGGGGACACTTCTTCAACACAGAATGGGCCATTAAAGCGAGGCTCATGCCACTTCCGGGTACATTTCTTGATCAGGGTCAGGTCCCCAACATATAACTTATGTGGTGGTAATAGTTCACTTGGATTGGTTGCCGAATTATCTTCTTCTGTCTGCCTAGACCTCCCCCCACCCATGCTTGACTTGATCTAAAATGAAAGAGATACTGGCAGTCATACATGTCAAATAATCATGCATCTCATCACCTAAAGTTTTGGCTACACTTTGGGCATCACTTCTAATCTGAGATGGAGGTGTGAGGGGCGTTCTCATTCAACGCCCTGTTACTAGCTCAAGCAGGGTGAGGTGGTGGTCTGACCCTGGCTGATTCCGAAGGAAATTTAAGGCCAGGGGTAGGCAATACAGCCATCCCTTTTTCAAAGTTAATTTAACCTTAGCAATCCTCTCTTTGAGGAGGCTGTTGAGTCTCTCACATATCTTGTTAGTTTGTGGTTGGGCCACAGAAGAAGATGTGTGCTTTATGCTAAATAAAAGCCCTATTTGTTCAAATAGCTCATTGACAAAATGTGGCCCATTATCGGATCTTAGTACTTCCCACACACCCCCCCTCGGAAATACTTTGCGCACTAAAAACTTTGCTGCGCAAGTGGTATCAGGGTGTGTACACGTACCTGCCTCCATCCACCTAGAGAAGGGACCCACCACCACTCATCGATACCTATATCCATGAAATGTCTGCAGCATATACGCATAGTCGATATGTAAATGCTGAAATGGCCCATTCGGTCGAGGTATTACTCCTCTAATTGTTCTTAATGTATGCCCAGCAGTAAACATTTGACACACGTTGCAATTCACCATAAATAGTGCAACATGTTCCAATAAATTAGGAATGAACCAGTCTTCTGCAATATTTGCAGCAAGACTTTCTCTAGTTACATGCGCAGGGTCATGCAGCTGTTCAAGAGCGACCTTTAACAAAGTTACTGGCATCACTGGTTTTCCAGTGCTGTCCTGCCACCATAGGGCTTCCATGGGGCATAAAGAACACCCCCTTTGTTTCCATAGTCCTTTCTCTTTCTGTGGTGCACTTCCCTGAATCTCTATTAATTGGGTTATTGACAACATATTAAACCCCTCCTGTACTAACATGGTTGTTGCTGAATTCTCTTTAATATCCTCAATATCAAAACTCAATATTTTAGGAGAATATTCAACCCTTTTGGCTTCTATGTCTGCGATTTTGTTCCTGCAAGAGATGAAATCTGTTTGTATAGTATGCGCTGTGTATTTTACGACCACTATGGCTACTGGGAGTTGTAGTGCCTTAATGAGTCTCTCCTACAAGGATGCATGCTGCACTGGAGAGCCGTCTGCGCAGAGGTAGCCCCTCCTCTTCCAATGTGCCAACCCTGCATGTACGGTTTACGTCACATAGGTGGAGTCACTGTACAGCATCACTTCCTGTCCTTCATGTTTTTCAAGTGCGAAAATAAGTGCTATTAATTCTGCTGCTTGCGCTTAAAAGTGAGACAATAGCCTTGCGCTTGCTACTACCTCCGATTCCCCATTTAATCTGTGCCTTACTACTGCAGCGCCTGAATACCTTTCTCCACTAGTCAAATCAATTTTTGAAGAACCATCAATAAAAAGAATCTCCCCTCCCGCTAAAGCATTCTCCTTCACACAGAGTATATCATCCTAAAATTCAACATAATTGGCACAGTAATGCACATGATTACCTTCTTCTACGGGTTCAGCTATGAATGTGGCTGGGTTCATTTTTTTTTAGATCTTACAATTTTAATCACTGGGTTAGAAATCATTACCTCATAAGATGAAGCTCTTTGGGATGTCAATGTGCCCTTGGGTTTCTCTAGAATGGCAAACAGAGCATGCTCTAGGTAAAGGGTCATAGAGCAGCCCATGACAATACTTGTGGACTTCTCAATTGCAAACGCGGCAGCTGCCAAAGATTGTTTGCAAAGGAAGTGTCCTCTCATAACTAGGTCTAAAATCCGACTGTAATATGCCAAAGGCTTGTACCCTAAAGTGGTTCTTTGTGTAGACACTGCTGTCATTACTGACCCATTTGTGTGTGAAAACAAATAACATTCCTTGCCATAATTGGGAATTCCTATAACTGGGGCTGTACAAATTGCTTTTTTTCAATTCTTCAAATCCTTCCTCCATGCTTTGGTTCATTCTAGTTTTGTTTTACCAACATGTGCTTTGTTTGATGCTTGCAGCAGTGGCCTTGTGTACATACTGTAATCAAACACCCAGGGTATAACGTAAACCTGAAACGGTTGCATCTGTCTCACTGTGTTTGGTTTTGATGTTTTTATGATTGCCTCAGCTCTCTCAGGTGTCACTTTCTTTCCTTCATTTGTAATTGACTGACCTATGTATAACACTTCTTCTTCACAGTACTGTAACTTCTCGTTGTCCACGCTATATCCTTTACCTGCTAAAATTGTCATTAATCGGATAGAGTCTGTCTACACTCATCCTATGGTTTACTGCGAATCAATAGGTCATCTACGTACTGTGTCACTGCACTTTCAAGATCAATATTGCCTAAATCCATCTGTAGGAGTCTGTTAAAGATTGATGGCGACTCACAGCACTCTTCAGGCAATCGAGTATGTTTTAGTCTCTTTTGGCGAAACATAAATGAAGTCAAGTCTTGGGAGTCCTTATGCAACAGGATCGAGAAAAACACATTTTTCAACTCAATCATCGTGAAGTATCGAGCTTCTACTGGGATTCTACACAATATTGTCGCAGGATTAGGAACTGAAGGAAACTCAGCGACTACAATCTGGTTAAGAGGTCTCAAATACTGGATAAATCACCACAACCCTCATTTAGATTTTTTAATTGGATACAACACAGTATTATACGATGACTCTGATGGCACCAGAATCCCCTGATTCATCAGTGCTGAAATAGTCTCAAATATACCTTCATCAGCTTCTCGAGACATGGGGTGCTGTTTTGCTTGGGGTAAAATTGCTCCTGACTTAAGCTTTATTTTAACGTCTCCTATGCCCTTGAATAAACCTATGTCATGGGTGCCTGTGGTCCACATGGCACTCGGCACCTTTTCAAGATCCTCCTGAAAAAATGCTGGTCGCTGCCGCAATTCATTCGTTGTGGGAATTCCCTTTTCTCTATCCTCAGCCAGTATGTAGTGCTCATGAAAAACACTACTTCGTCATCACTTTGTTCTTCCCTGAGCATATCATCATCAGTTATAATAGTCAGTCTGTACCCCTCCTCAAGAGCTATCACTTTTCTCTATGGTCTACCCTCATTGTCTATCCCTTAGAGCATTGACATTTCTTTTCATACTTTATCTGCTTCCAACTCTATAGGAATAGTCTGTCCACGCTCCTCATCCATATGTGGGCTAAATAAAAACTCATCAGGTATCTTCACAATCCTTCCTACCAAACCAGGTAACCATATCAGTAAAATGCTTACCCCATATAGAAAGATCTCTGGATCTACTAGAACACCTCGCAGGGCCACTTGCCCTGTGAATGCCAGTATGAACTCTCCCATGTTTAAATAGTGTATTCCTGGATTGGAACACTGTATTCCTTGATCGGTAAATTAAATTAAATCGTCATGTTAAGTTTCGTCATTAAATCTATTCCTAAAATGTTAACTGGTGTCTGTCGTGAATACAACAGAGGAACAGACATGTCACATTCTCCTATGGAGATTGGTAATCTATCAGTAAAAGGAATTCAACTCATAGTTCTAGAGAACCCTTGAACATTCATGGCAATACCTGACATTGGATATTTTCCCTCTCGTATACACGAATTAGTTGCTCAAGTGTCTACAAGAAAAGAAAAGGATTTGCCTACTATTGTCACATTGACACTTGGTTTCTCTTGGGGGTCTGGTGTCACAGATAGTACTGAACACATCAAGTCACCCTGTGAGCTGTCCTATTGTGGGTACAAGCTCATCCCTGTCCCTGTGAAAGGATTTTCTCCTACCACAGTAACACCTCCAATTCTAGATGTTAATATTTATCCTGTATTTGCATACTGCTGTGTCTACATAGGGGCTTGTTGTGACTCCCCCTGGGGTTGATTCATTTGTTCTCTTTCCTGCTGTGGCACCTGCTGCATTTGTGGTGCTTGTGCCTGATAAGATGTGTGATCTTGGGTGAAGCCCTCTCTAGTTTGCGTGCTGTGTGGCGGAGGATAAGCTGCCCCCCGACCCCTGCTGGAAAATAGGCCATTTTGTAGTTTCCATTGGCCCCGCATACGAGCACAGTATGTCCTGTCATTCAACAATTCCAACATACTGGGGGAACCCTTCTGTTAATCCCTCCTTGGTTATATCCTCCCTGAGCACTCTGGTTCTTATTCTGTGTATTTTGAAACCCACCTTGGTTATTATGAAATCTGCCACCTCTGCCCCCATAACCCATGGTATACCGTTGTTTTGCCGCAGTATTGTTCGTCGCGGGACTTTTCATCGCCATTTTTTATCGAAAAAAAATCATTGTTTTTTTATTTTTTGGCGGGGGTTTAAAAATTAAATAAATATTTGTGGGTGAAAGGGAATAATTAATCTTGGGTGCAGATTATTTACCTGTGATGTACCCATTGTTTCCTGCATTCCCATTCCTTCTCCGCTTCTCAATACCATCTCTTCTATGGCACATTTTGATTACTTTTTCTGAACTAACTTGGCTTCTTCAATATTTCTCGTCTCATCTTTCTTCTTGTTCTTTTCTGTATCTCAGCCCATGGCTTCGCTTCCATCCCCACTTGTTTTTTCATCTGCCTCTGTACTGGCTCAGGTAACCCCTGGCATAAAATGTGGTAGAATCATGCCACTATCTTTTCCCACTGCTCACGAGTTTCAAGCTGCCATTTCTCCTGAATATCTTGAATATAAGCAATACGGTCTTCATCTTCTTTCATTTCGTGTGGCATAATTGCACCCATATCCGATGTGTCAGGATATTGTACGCTGAAAGCCCTCCAAACGTCTGCTCTACAATTATTAAACAGCGCTCCATCATGTGCTGTGTTTTGTGCAGTCATAATTGAATGTCCTGCTCTCCTCCATATGTCATCAGCCCTCTCTCCAAGAATTTCTGCCAGGAGACCTTTTATGTCCCCTATGGCCAGTGCATTTCCTCCTGTCATTTTCTGCAATTCGTATATCCATTTCCCAGCCCCCAAAGTCAAACTAGGAGCTTGCATTTTAAGTTATCCTTGTCCATCTCTGGCCATGGAATGTATTGCGGTCTTGCTCGCCCCTCCTCTAACAAGGGGAACTGTGTGAACCACATCCCATAGTCGGATCCCACTATTAAACTATCCATGGCAGGGAT
The DNA here is from genome assembly GCF_040938575.1 of Ambystoma mexicanum. Lineage (NCBI taxonomy): Eukaryota > Metazoa > Chordata > Amphibia > Caudata > Ambystomatidae > Ambystoma > Ambystoma mexicanum. The sequence goes on along the minus strand of NC_090921.1, from coordinate 1,023,543,269 downwards.
AATTGTCGCTGTCTGCCTCCTTTTCAGTAATGACCTTAACCTGCTTACATATGGTGGAGAGTCTCCCTTCTCACTATGTGATCGTCCTCGGGGAGGCTCGGGATATGCTATGGTATCTGACGTTCTATCTTTAAGTTGTTCCAGATCCAACCATCTCACTTCCTTATCCATTTGCGGGCTTCCTTCAGGGGTGCAAGTGCTCCCTCGGTCTGCCCCAAGACTGGACTCTCTTTCCTTATCTGACATGTCTAGGCTCCAACTAGTGTGACTATCATCCCTCTCACCCTTGTCTAAGTTCAGTCTGCTCAAAGACAATGCACGACATTCATCACTGAACAGGTTTCCCTCCTCACTTTGTGATTGAGGTACTGGAGATCGATCATCGTTCCCTCGAGCTCCATACTCGCTATATCGTCTTAACTGTTGATAGACCTTATCAATCCTTTCTCCAATGCTTTCTGCATCAAATCTTTCTTCTTTTAGCACTACTCTAGATGGTGCTGGCATTGCCTCCTTTATCGGAAAAATCTCATCCACTCTGTCCCATCATATTTCTGGGCTCGGCCTCATTTGTTCTTTACAAATGAGACAGGCCTCAAAACATTTCTGTCTCCTTTTTCATTCCATTTATTCATCTACTTCCCTTTGCTTTCTTGTATCTCTTCTAACTCTTTCTTCCTCTTGCCTTTGTTTTCACCTCTCCTCACTCCTTCCCTTCTTTCCTCTTCTTCCCTTTGTCTCTGTAATCTTTTGTCCCTTAATCTTTGTGGTTCTTCCTCCTCTCTCTTTCTTTCTGTTCTGTCCTTATCTTCTATCTCTCTTTGGCTATTGTCTTACTTTCTCTGTTCTTCTGCCAGTTCTTCAATTTTCTCTTGCTCCTCCTGATATATCTGCTCTCGTCGTTCCCTGCTTTTCCTTCTATGCTCATCCTCTTTCAGTCTTTTCTCGTGTTCCCTATCCTTCCTTTCTTGTTCGTCCTTGTCTTCTCTTTGCCTAACTTCCTCAATACTTTCCCCATCTAACTAGAGTAATATCTTTCCTCCTATCCATTTGTTTTGTACGAGCGCTGCCTCATCAGCCTTCTCTTTTTCTCCTTTCCATTTCTTAATCTCCCTGTCTATTTCTGTTGAGAAATTCGACCACTCACTTTTTCCTTCCTTGTCTTGTATGAATTTAAAAATATCTTCCTTTCTTTTATTCTCTTCCGGACTATCGTCACTACTGTAAGCGTGGGGTTCATATATCAGATTATTGTACCCCGTTGCTGCTCTTAATTCCTTTAAAGGAAACACTCCTATCTCTTCCATAGCAACACTTCAGGCAAGGAAAGGGGTGCTGAGGGGTTAATGCCTTCCTCCTTATGCTGATTATGCATCCACTCCTCAGGTAGTGGGTCTTCTCTTTCCTCTTGATACATTTTCCAAAGTGCTAAACTTTTCTCTATTTTATTTCCTGTTTACGCAGTGTGCAAATATGTAGTCATGTGTTGCAATACAGCTCTTGACAACGATCCCCCTTGTGGCCATGGCATGAACATTCTATCTGCTGTGTCCTTTACCCATTCTGCACTGTACTGTTTGAGCTTGGGCATATGTTTTGGTAGTGTCTTGCATAGATGCATGAGAGGGGTGTGCCCCATAATGACAAATCTCAATTGACTGTCAATACTTACCAGATCGTTAAAGAAACCTTTTCCTTGACTAAAATCACTATTTTTAACATTTTTAAAACAATAAATCTGAGCAAGCACCATCAATCGCTGCTCAATCCTCTTATTTCACTGCCCTATCTATTCTTTTAATTGGCAGCAATCGTTTTACTACAATTTATCATTAATTACTGTTACTTTTTCAACTCTTCACAATTTCTATCGCTCCTCGATATTTTACTCAACAAACAACATTTAGACTAGTCACACATTACACTTTATAAAACACTGTGATCACTTCTTCCCTTGCCTTTACTTTTTACCCTATAAAGGGTTTAACCTTTATAGGGTAAAAGTATAACCTTTTAAAAACCTTTATAGGGTCAAACCTTTATTAGGTTTTACCCTATAAAGGGTTTGAGACATTACCTTACACAGTCCTGGCCTGTGTGTTTTATATGTCTCCCTACCCCCATTGGGGTTTGAAATGTCTCATTCTAATTACCTTGAATTAGGACTCATAGACGGCATCTCTTTATCTTCACAATATTTCCACGTTACTCAAAATGATCACAATCCCATCCCTTAATTTGCCATTTCCCTTAGTCTACTCACCATTCGTTAATCGACTCGATGCCTTCAGTATTGACTCCTCCTCCAATCCGATCACTTTGCCTTCTGTCCGCAGAGCGCCCGTGGATTTCATCAAAGGGGGACCTGTCCCTCGTCTCGGTTATTCTTTGAAGTTTATTTCTATTCAGCCGCTCTCCACCGGAAACTCTGCATTCTTCCAGCTAATGGCAGAGGATGTGTGATCATCCGAAAATCTGGAGCTGAACTAGTTTGAATCTTTAAACCACCCGCACCGCTACCACGTGAGCTTAGGGCCCGTAAGGAACGTGAATATGTAATGGATGGGATCACACAGAATAAATCCAATATCCAATATCCAAATAACCGAACCAATTCAGGAAGATGGCAAAGTACTATTTTATGAACAAATATCTAAAACAGGGAGTTTACAACGAACATAAACGGACGTACGCTCCGGTTCTCTCTGTGATTTTCACATAAATCATAGCTTTTATATCAAAAATATGTCATAGGTGACGTCATGCTACTTGGTAATAATGAAAAACCTATTAAGGGTCGGGATTGGTTTAAGGGAAACATCTAAATGTACTTTCTATAGGAACTAGGATTGTGATTGGAGGCCCATTGTCAGGTGGACTACATATTCCTACCTCTAAAACATGTCATTTTAAGAAACATTAGATACACAGTTTCTCATTGATTTTCAAACTATAAGGTCCTTCGTTATATGGACCACTACAATTGGTTGGCACACTTGTGCCAGGTCTGGAACATTCAGTTCACTTAGAAGCACATAAGCCCAGACCCAGGTGCAAGGAGATGGGGCATGACACTACCTCCTCACCCAATTAGCCCAGCATCTCTCATCAACCATGCCTTCTGCCATGAAGATTGTCTTTGAACTTGGCCTTGCAAACTATTTTTGTCTTCAGAATACATGGGAGTGAGAGCACTCACTATCGTGTTCTGTGACTCCAGTTTGAACTCTATTTTCATCCTTGGTTCATGTGACAGGAGACCACGATTTGGTCCATATTGCAGGTTTTAAATGCTTTAAATGAATTAAGCTTCGCACTCATGGTGTTCTTTCTTTGCTCCACAACAAGGGATGATTCATTCTTTGCACGTTTGCTCCTTTCCAGAATAGATAGCTGCCCATCGCTACTTCAGTGTTGACTCCAGGTCAGACAACCCTACCATGCAGCTCCATGATTCTGCTTATTTTTGCTGCGACACAGTTTTCCTTTCCCGCTTCATGGATCATGGTTTACTAAAATCATGATACCGATGTCCAGCTTCTATACAATGGCAGCTTTGCCTGTGCCCTATTCACTATGCATAGCCAGTTTCTATGATGACTTTGTCTGCTTGTGTTTCAGCATCTGTACTATTATTGAATGGTTAATATTCTGTATAACACTTTGTGCACATGTAATTTCCTTGTTCACGTTTAAAAGTTCACTTGATTCTTTACTTACTCATTAGTTTCTTTGTGTTTTGAGCTCTTTTTGGCTGTTTAAGTGCGTTTCTCGTGCTTAGCCCAAAATGGTGGCCTGGCTTCCAAAATGGCCAGACCACGGGGCTCTTTGTCCTGCCCGCTGACCGTCTTGCCCCCTTCACCTTCCCCAGGTCGAGCCGACCCAGGGCCTTCCTTATTTGGGCATGTACTTTCCCGCGAAACACAGATGCTTTTGCGGGCTTCTACAGGCCTTGTGTGTGCCTCCAGGATGTGGGCTGGGATGTCTGGTCTCAATACACATCCTGGGTGCCAGAGAGTCTAGTGTGTCTTGAATGCCTGGGACCACTGTGGTCCGTGATAGGTCCACGTATGGTGTGAGTGGTTTGTGAGCAGATCTCCCATTGGGTCCCTTCCGTTTTGGCAAGAAGGGAACTCTGGATAAGAGGAGGCTGGAAACACCACTACCATGTCGATCTCCTGAGTTCTCACGAACGACGGATACAGGAGCCAAGTATCCTGCAACTAATAGGCTGAACCGAGGAATCGCTGGTGACCCGCTGAAGGACTGCTCCTCTGCACTGCTGTCGCCCTGTGAAACCATTCTGCCACTGATCGAACGAGAAGGCCTGTACTGGTACTTCGACCTTTTGGAATAGTGGGAACAACTATTCTCGGCATCTTCATCATCTCCTGCACGTAAGCCTTCGGAAGCATCTCTGGGCCATCCAGTGGACTGACCATCTTACACCGGAGTCTTGCTCTGTAACCGCTGTCAGGTTGCTGCTGTATTCCGAGTCCTTGACACTCTCACACGATTCATACACTTGGCATTCCCAGGTCTGAAGTGAGAACTGTACATTGGGCTGAAATACACAGCCGCTTCTTTGCCCTGCTGTGGTAACAATATGTGCGGGTTCACTACGTTTGGGACATCCTCAACTCTAACTTCTGCTGCCGCGGAATCTACACGATGCCGAGACGTCCCCTGCTCGTATCTGAACCTGCCAGCAGCGAAACTGACGCGGAGAAGCCTGGGTCTGCCTGCATCGGGGACCGGTGAGTAGCAACGCTAGGAACCGGTCGCCGTCCTGCAGTAGCCTGTAGCTTTTCCTCGCTGTGTTAAACAGCACACCTTTTTCGCACTTGCGCTCTGCTTCTGCCCGGAAGTGGAGGCCGCGCTTGAGTAGTGGAGATCTGTTCACCCTCCTTTGTTCACCGCTCTGATTTGCCTGATTTCCTTGAAGAGACTCCCCTTGGCCCGTTGGCACCAGCGTGTGCAGGTACTTTTGAGCGCAAGGCTCCATTCTTCGTAGGGTTTGGACTTCCTTCTAGTTAGGTGGCCTCTGAAGGCGAACTGGGTCTAACGATTACTTGCACTGCCTGTTTTCCTCCCCATCTAGGTGGTCTGCATATTTCGTGCTTCGAACTCTTTAGACCCTTCGGTAGTTGTATATATATATTGTATTTGGTTGTGATGTGTTGGTTTACTTAAGTTTTATCGTGATTCTTTACTATGGTCAATGTTACAGAGGCCTTGTAATAAATGTGTCTATATTTTTAATATAACACCTGCTTGGAGTAATTTGTAAGCGTCCTTGCTTTGTGTGCTCATTGCGGGCTTTCAGTCACCCACACCCCTCTTGAGACCTAGTCTTGACCACCGCCATCGCTACCCTGATTGGTCTGGCTTGTCCAGAGGTTACCCTGCTCCAAGAAACTAGGCTGGCCTTCTGAACCTCTGCCCCTCCAGGACAGAGTTCAGAAATCCATCTTAACAAATTGATGTACAGCGGTGGGATACGACTGAAGGTATCCAGTGTTGTGCATGAGCGAAGGCATTTCAAGTTATTCCTACCAGGACACGTAGTGAATTGTCGTAGTATAACTTTTAAAAGGCCATAGTCCTATTTAACAGTATGGAAACAAATACCTTGTTAAATTTAAATGCGTCTAAATCCGAAACATTGAAAAAGATGTGTGCGGAGAGAGGTGTCTCCTCTCAAGGCACCAAATTGGATATGATCCAAAGAATTGTGGCGGGACAAGAAGCTCAGCTTGACGCTATAACTTCAGAGGACAGTGCGAAGGAGATGGGGCTGCTCTCACTGGTAGAACCGACGGTTCTGCCGCTGCACTGGTCCACCGCGACCATGAGGACAGGGAGGATGAGATGTCTAATGTTTCTTCTGCCAGTGTCGATGGGGAGGCCATGCTTGAATTCAAGAAGCAAGAGCTGATGTTTAGGCAGAAGGAACTTGATTTCAGTATGGCCAAACTAAAAATCGAACAGGCAGAAAAACAGAAAGACAGGGATCACCAGTTGGAACTGGCCAAGCTTCAGGTTGCAAATGGATCCAAGGGTCCTGGACATGGGTCTGGGGCCTCCTCTCATCCAAGGTTTCCAAAAGATCTGCTCAGTGTGTATGAGGAAAAGAATGACATTATGGACTGGCTGAATACTTTTGAGTATGCATGTGAAGTTCAACAAGTTGACAATGCTGATAAAATTGCCTGGTTACTCAGCAGACTGCCCCATTCTGGCTGCAGTGCCATTATGGAAATGTCGAAGGCTGAGCGAGCAGATTTTGCAAAGTTGAAGCAAACTCTCATTTTAAAGTTTAGAATGACTCCTGCCCAATATTTAAAACGATTCAGAGAGAACAGCGAAAAAGAAGGTGGTACTTGGGTATGTTATGTAACCAAATCCTTAAAAAACTTGACTGGCTGGGTCGTAGGTTATAAGGTTTCTATCTTTGAAGGTATGATAAGTCTTGTCATGCTGGAACATATTTTTGCATCTTCTTCCCCTGAGCTTAAGCAGCATTTGGCAGATTCAAAGGAGATAGATCCAAAGAAACTTGCCATTGCAGCAGATTTATGGGTGTCACATCGAGTGTCCCATAAGGACAGAACTCATCCTGGTAAGCAGGAGGAAGGGAAAAAGTCCAAAGATAAGGAGGGTGGAGAATCTGATAAATCTTCTTTTCAAAAGGGCCACAAAAAGAGAAATAAGGGTAAGACACAAAAGAACTCACAGGGTAGTGGAGGTCAGCCTCCGAAAAAGAACTCTGGTTATAATAAGCCTCCCTATGTAAACAGACCCAATGGATCTTGTTTTGCTTGTGGAGCAACTGACCACGTGAAGGGGGATCCCCAGTGTAAGGTTAAACCTTTGGGGGTCCACTCTGCTAATCTGGCCTTCTCCTCCTACGAGGAAGAAGAGATTACAGGAGCATCCTTCTCATCAGACTCCTTCCCCAGTGGGATAGAAGCTGAGGTAGTTTTAGTTTCCCTGGGTTCCTGGGAGCCTAAAGTCGCAGAGACTTATGCTAGGATTCCAGATAATACCAAGCACTACTTTAAAGACAGTGTGCTGATCAATGGAGTAGATACTCCAGCTCTTAGGGATAGTGGGTGCAGTCGAACTGCAGTGGATTCTACCTTGGTAGACTCAGAGGAAGTTGCCAGAGCTACTCTGATGCTCACTAAGTTGGCTGACGGCCCACCCCGCATGTTTCCAGTAATACCTGTAAATCTTACTTTAAATGGTACAGCTGTCAGGATTCTAGTGAGCATTCAGAGAAACGTCCCAGAAAAGGTCTTGTTGGGCAATGATCTCTGAGCTTTAGGGCTTGTAGGAGACACTGCTGACAGACCCTACACACGGTCTCAAACCCAGGCAGCCTTGGCCAAGACCAATGCACTGCCCCAGCCAAAGGGGAAACCCAAGGCTAAAGGAGTAAAGAAACCAAAACAAGGGAAAGAAAATATTCCCCCGTACTCACCTACCACTGCGGTGGAGGAAGTTGGTCAATCGCCCGGACCTGACGAGGAGGCGGCGATACCTGAAGTATTTGACCCCAATGACCATCCTGAACTAAAAGACTTGTTAGTAGGAGGTGGTCCTGACAGGGAAGAATTCAGTAGAGGCCAACGTAAGTGCCCATCTCTGGAAGGCCTTGGAGACAGGCCTGCTCCCAGCTTGAGGGTGAACATCCTGGGAAGCATCGGATTTATTGGGAAGGTGGACTCCTGTACAGTGAGCCCACAGAGTCTACAGAAGGAGACCATAGGAGGTTGGTGGTTCCCCTTGCTGTAAGACCCTTCCTCCTGCAGCTGGTGCATGAGTGCCCCTTGCTGGTCACCATGGTATTAAGAGGACCAAGCAAAGGTTATCCATGCACTTCTACTGGCCCAAGATGGGGGTGCAAGTAGAAAGTCACTGTAGGAGTTGTGCCTCCTGCCAATTATCTGGTAAGAGTGGCTCAATAATCCAAGCTCCATTGGTACCACTCCCAGTTATGGGAATACCATTCGAAAGGGTAGGGATTGACATTGTTGGTCCCCTTCACCCGCAAACATCCTCAGGCAATAGGTTTATCCTGGTGCTAGTCGACTATGCTACCAGATATCCTGAGGCCATCCGATTGAAAACTGTAACTGCCAAGTCAGTTGCAAAAGCGTTACTTGGCATCTTTACTAGGGTTGGCTTCCCTAAAGAAGTTGTGCCCGACAGAGGCAGCAACTTCATGTCAAAGTATGTGCAGGCTATGTGGAAGGAATGTGGGGTCACCTACAAGTTCTCTTCCGCATACCACCCCCAGACCAATGGTCTGGTGGAACGTTTCAACAGAACGTTAAGGAGCATGATTGGGGCTCTCGAAGAACCTCAGAGAAGAAAATGGGATCTTCTTTTACCATGCTTACTGTTTGCCTACCGAGAGGTACCACAGGAGGATGTTGGCTTCAGCCCCTTTGAACTTCTGTTTGGTCATCCTGTACGGGGACCCTTAGCCATCGTCAAGGAGGGATGGGAGATGCCCACTCCCCCTATTACTACCAATTTAATAGACTATGTGTTAGGGCTCAGAAAACGGATGGTACTTCTGATGGGTCTGGCTAGTGACAAGTTGAAGGCAGGACAAGCGCTGGTGAAACATTGGTACGACCAGAAAGCTTTCCTCATCAACTTTACACCTGGTCAGCAAGTCCTGATCATGAATCCCATAAGGCCTAGAGCTTTACAGGACAAATGGTCAGGCCCTTACACAGTGGTGGAGCCCCTGGGTGAAGTCAACTATTTAGTGGACCTTGGAAGGCATGGACAGGCTCCAAAAGTGTTCCACGTAAATAGGCTGAAGGCTTCCGTCCCAAGAGTCGAAATCGCAGCACTGCTACTGGCTTCAGATGTTGAGGAAGAGGAGTCCGAACCTCTCCCCGACCTGTTTCAAAGTGGTCCTTCAGATAGCTCCTTTGAGGGTGTCTGAGTGGCCCCTCACCTGACTTCTGATCAGCAGGCTGAGGAGAAAAGTTTGCTTAGGCAATTTTCCCCCCTGTTTTCGCAGTCCCCTGGTTTGACACCTTGGTGCAAACATAACATAGACACAGGAGACAGCGTTCCTACCAAAAGTAGAGGATACAGGATGTCAGACAAAGTATGGTCTTACATTAAGACAGAGGTCAACAAAATGTTAGATCTTGGGGTGATAGAACCCTCTAGTAGTCCTTGGTCCAGCCCTGTGGTTTTGGTTCCAAAAGCAGGTACTTCTGAATTGAGGTTCTGCATGGATTACAGGGCCCTGAATGCTGTCGCCAAGGCATATGCACAGCCCTTGCCACGAACAGATGAGCTGGTGGATACCTTGGGTGCCTCCAAGTACCTCAGCACATTTGATCTCACTGCGGGCTATTGGCAAATAGCCTTAGCAGAACATGCCAAGGAGAAGACAGCGTTTTCCACTCCAGACGGTCTTTACCAATTCAGGGTAATGCCGTTCAGGTTGAAGAATACACCTGCCACTTTCCAGAGGCTTGTAAATCATGTGTTGAATGGGTTGGATGAATTCTGTCTTGAATATCTGGATGATATAGCAGTTTTCAGCACCACCTGGGAAGACCATGTGAAACACCTCAGGATTGTGCTACAGGCTCTTCAGAAAGCACACTTGACCATAAAGGCTAGTAAATGCCAGATTGGACAAGGCTCAGTGGTTTACCTTGGACATGAAGTAGGTGAAGGGAGGATACAGCCTCTTCCCAGTAAAGTGCAAGCAGTACAAGACTGGCCTACCCCCACTACACAGACCCAAGTGAGAGCCTTATTAGGACTCATGCGGTATTACCACAACTTCATGGCAGACTATGGCACCATAGCTGCCCCTCTGACTGCCCTCACCACTCCGAAGAAACCCAAGAAGGTAACTTGGACCGACGAGTGTGAGAAGGCCTTCAACGGATTAAAAGACTCCTTGTGCCAGGCCCCTGTCCTCAGGGCCCCTGATTATCAAAGACCTTTTATTGTGCAGACAGACGCCTCTGACACTGGGATAGGAGCTGTACTATCACAAGTAGATGAGAAGGGTAAGGAACACCCTATTGGTTTCACTAGTCGCCAGCTTAAGGACAGAGAGCTTAGATGGTCCACAGTAGAGAAAGAATGTTTCTCTGTTGTGTGGGCCCTACGGAAGCTGAGGCCCTACCTCTATGGGACCCACTTCACTGTGCAAACTGACCATAAGCCCTTAAAGTGGCTAATGAACAAGAAGGGAGAGAATCCAAAGTTGCTTAGGTGGTCTATAAGTCTACAAGGCTTTGACTTCACTATTGAGCATAGGTCAGGTGTCCAACATAGCAATGCTGATGGGTTGTCCAGAATGTTTAACCGACCTGAACAAGAGACTCATCCAGGGGTGGATTAGTTCCCCCTGTCCATAGTTTGGGAGGGGCGAGTGTTAGGAAAGATTTCTTAATTGTAGGTAATTTTCCTTCCATGTGGCAACCCCTAAACTTTTTGCTGTTGTTTTCACCCTGATCTAGACTTTGCCAGAGAAGCGCAGCCTTCCGCCGCACTCCTCTGGGCTTTCGCTCCACTGTTACAGGGAAACTGACATGCCCTTAAGACAGTCAGTACCGGGAAACGTTGTTTTCTGTAGTTCTTTTCTCATGTTGCAGCTTTCACGCAACATGGCACACGAGGGCACTGTAAGCTAAGTTACTGCTCTCTTGGGTCTCTAGTCACTCTTCAGGCCCTAGACACTCTCTTTGGATTGTTAAAGAACGGTGCAAGTGAATCACGGACGGGACTGGTGGCAGCGATCGTTTCTTTGTGTTTTGAGCTCCTTTTGGCTGTTTAAGTGCGTTTCTCGCGCTTAGCCCAAAATGGTGGCCTGGCTTCCAAAATGGCCAGACCACGAGACTCTATGTCCTGCCCGCTGACCGTCTTGCCCCCTTCCCCTTCCCCAGGTCGAAGCCGACCCGGGGCCTTCCTTATTTGGGCATGTACTTTCACGCAAAACACAGATGCTTTCACAGGCTTCTACAGGCCTTGTGTGTGCCTCCAGCATGTGGGCTGGGATGCCTGGTCCCAATACACATCCTGGATGCCAGAGAGTCTAGTGTGTCTTGAATGCCTGGGACCACCGTGGTCCGTGATAGGTCCACGTATGGTGTGAGTGTTTTGTGAGCAGATCTCCCATTGGGTCCCCTCCATTTTGGCGCGAAGGGAACTCTGGATAAGAGGAGGCTGGAAACACCACTACCATGTCAATCTCCTGAGTTCTCACGAACGACGGATACAGGAGCCAAGTATCCTGCAACTAAGAGGCTGAACCGAGGAATCGCTGGTGACCCGCTGAAGGACTGCTCCTCTGCACTGCTGTCGCCCTGTTAAACCATTCTGCCTCTGATCGAACGAGAAGGCCTGTACTGGTACTTCGACCCTTTGGAATAGTGGGACCAACTATTCTCGGCATCTTCATCATCTCCTGCACGTAAGCCTTCGGAAGCATCTCTGGGCCATCCAGTGGACTGACCAGCTTACACCGGAGTATTGCTCTGTAACCGCCATCAGGTTGCTGCTGTATTCCGAGTCCTTGACACTCTCACACGATTTGTACACTTGGCATTCCCAGGTCTGAAGTGAGAAGTGTACATTTGGCTGAAATACACATAGCCGCTCCGTTGCTCTGCTGTGGCAACAATCTGTGCGGGTTCACTGCGTTTGGGACATCCTCAACTCTAACTTCTGCTGCCGCAGAATCTACACGACGCCGAGACGTCCCCTGCTCGTATCTGAACCTGCCAGCACTGAAACTAATGCAGAGAAGCCTGGGTCTGCCTGCATCAGGGACCGGTGAGTAGCAACGCTAGGAAACAGTCGCCCTCCTACAGTAGCCTGTAGCTTTTCCTCACTGTGTTAAACAGCACACCTTTTTCGCACTCGCGCTCTGCTTCTGCCCGCAAGTGGAGGCTGTGCTTGAGTAGCGGAGATCTGTTCGCCCTCCTTTGTTCACCGCTCTGAACTGCCTGATTTCCTTGAAGAGACTCCCCTTGGCCCGTTGGCACCAGCGTGTGCAGGTAATTTTGAGCACAACGCTCCACTCTTTGTAGGGCTCAGACTTCCTTCTAGTTAGGTGGCCTCTGAAGGCAAACTGGGTCTAACGATTACTTGCACTGCCTGTTTTCCTACCCATCTAGGTGGTCTGCATATTTCATGCTTCGAACTCTTTAGACCCTTCGGTAGTTGTATATATATTGTATCTGATTGTGATGTGTTGGGTTACTTGAGTTTTATCGTGATTCTTTACTATGGTCAATGTTACAGAGGCCTTGTAATAAATGTGTCTATATTTTTAATTTAACACCTGCACGGATTAATTTGTAAGCGTCCTTGCTTTGTGTGCTCATCGCGGGCTTTCAGTCACCCTCGCCCCTCTTGAGACCTAGTCTTGACCGCCGCCATCGCTACCCTGATTGGTCTGGCTTGTCCAGAGGTTATCCTGTTCCAAGAAACTAGGCTGGCCTTCTGAACCTCTGCCCCTCCAGGACAGAGTTCAGAAATCCATCTTAAAAACGTCACTGGCTTCTTTTCTCTGCTCCTTTTCATATTCCTTCAGGGAGTTCCTCCCTCAAGTTGTCATCCCTTCAGTAGTGTTGTCTCAATGGGTATCATTTCTCAAACACACGCTGCAGTATTGGCACAACTGCTGGTGTGAAGGATTTATTTTTTTAAACAATTTTTATTTATTTTTTTATTAACAACACACCAAACTTTACAAACATTTAGGACATTCACGTATAAGCCTCACATCATTGTATTTACATGTTATGCGTCACAGTCCTTCCCCCTCCCGCCCCCTTAACTCGAGCCCCTACTTCACTGCAACTGCTTATGTACCTCTGGGTTTGTCTCCCTCATTGTTCCCACTCGTATCCTCTTCACTGAGTTCGGCCTGGGAGGGTCCCACCATCGTGGCCACCAGTTGTCTCCACGCTATCAAGGGACCCACTTCCTCCTCCCCTCCCCTACTGATTGCTTCATACCAAGCTGCCGTTCTGCCTCCGCTCACTTCAGGAGGTCAGCCCACCATGTCTCTATTCTTGGTCTCTGGGCTGCTTTCCAGCTCATTGCAATTCTCTGTTTGGCCAGGATATAGGCCAGGTCTTTCATTTTACTAATATGCTTCTGGTTGCGTGGTCTGGCAAAACCCCCCAACATGCATGCCCAGACTGACTACACCTCCAGCGTAATCCCTTTTTGGGCCAGGCATAGTTTAGCCTCCGTCCAGAATCTGCCCACCTCCGGACATGCCCAAAACATGTGTATCATTCCAGCTTCCACCTCCCCGCACCTAGGGCATTTCTGTGTCACTGAACTTCCAAACCTGGCAATTTTGCTACGGGTCATATATGCCCTGTGAGTGACATATAACTGAATCTGCTGTAGCTTCGCATTTCGGGACACCTTCTTATGATACCTTTGAGCCCTATCCCATCATGCATAGGTTTTCCCACCTCCTCCTCCCAGTCCCGCCTCAGTTGGAGCAACTCCTTGCCCACCCTGGTCATCAATAGTTCATAAATGCAGGATATTTTGTGCCCGCCCTCCGAAATATTGTACATCGTCTCAATAACCGTATCGGGTTGCTCCGCAAGCACTGCCTCAGGCCACCTTTCTTGCACAAGTTTGACAATTCTTGTACATGTAATATATTGGCCTTTATGTACCCCAGTGTCCTCCATTTATCTGTGGAAATCTAGTATCTCCTCCTCTTGCCATATGTCTCAGAGGGTCGCGAGGCCCATCGGTTCGCAGTATCTACGGATCCCTGTTAGCATTTGCGAGTCCTCCCCGCATTCCACCACTAGCGGCACCTGCAGGGAGCATGGGGTCGGGTTTCCCCGCTATTTGGCATGCCTTGCTCCATATTTTCCAGTCCAGTTCCAGCAATCTCGCTTTTCCTTGCATCTTTGATTTAGGCAACCACACCACTTCCTAAGAAAAAAGGGGGCGGAATCCTTGCACAATAGCCTGGCCTCAGCCGTCTCTTCTTCAGACAACCATCTGACCACATACTGGAGCTGTCCCGCCAGGTAATATATCTCAAAGTTCGGAAGGTTTATGCCCCCCCCCTGTCACACGAGTTTTGCAACTTCCAAAGGGCTACCCTGTTCCTGGAGTTATGCCATATGAAGCCCCTGCATAAGCAGTGGAGTTTCACAAAGAAGCACTTGGGAAGCATGTATGGGATGTTCGTGAAAAAGTGTAACAAACTCGGCAGGACCACCATCTTAATCAAAGCCGCCCTACCCACCATGGCCAGGGGGAGCTTGGACCAGAACCCCATACTATTCTTGATGCCTTCCACTGCCCTTTCTGTGTTGTGTTTGTATTCCTCCGCAGCCGTGTGGTATATGTCAATTCCCAAGTATCGGAATGTCCTAGTCTGCCAGGGTATCGGCAAAACCAGTAGGTTTCCATGCGGGCCCCCCTATATCTCCCCAGGAGGAACATGCTTGATTTCTTGGGGTTTACCGCTATGCCCGAGAGGCTGGCGTAGCGTTCCATCACCTCCAGGACATATTGTAGGTTTTTTTCTGGGAAGCGCAAGTATAGCAGCATGTCATCGGCGTACAATGCTATCAGGAGCGGTCCCCCTTTTGTGAGGATCCCTAGCTCCCTGTACTGTTGCCTATGGCAGATTGCCAATGGTTCCAATGCAAGGATGTACAGCATGGGCGACCAGGGGCAGCCCTGTCTAGTGCCCCTACTAAGTTGCCATTTGTCCAAGATTATTGCACCCGTTTTGACCCAGGCAATTGGGGAGCTTTATACCATTTTGACCCACCTCAGGTACCAAGGCCCCATCCCGTATTCTTTCAAGGCCACCATCAACCACGGCCACCTCACAGAGCCGAAGGTTTGTATGGCATCTAACAAGACTATTGCCATTTCGCCGGGGTCCTTCTCCGCCTGCTCTATGATGTGGTGAAGTCTCCTGTGATTGTCGGTTATATTCCTGTCTGGAACATAGCCTGTTTGATCAGGGTGTATAAGTTTGCCAATAACTCTTTTGAGCCTATTTGCCAGCATTGCCGTGAGGATTTTGCTGTCTTGGTTGAGCATAGATAGGGGTCTATATGACCCACAATCCGTGCTTGGCTTGCCAGGTTTTAGGAGCTGAATAATCACCACCTCCCTCAGAGACTCCGGCAACCTCCCTCGTTCGAGTGCTTCATTTAGCATGGCGAGCAGCGGGGGGAGTACCTCCTGCTTATATGTCTTGTAAAATTCACTGGGGAGCCCGTCCGACCCCGGAGCCTTACATGTGGGTAGGTTCTGAATCACTATCTCTAATTCTTCTATTGTGATTGGGGCGTCCAGGTCCTCCCGTTCCTCATTGTTTAATTTGGATAATCCTATGTCTTCCAGTGTTTCCTGAATCTCCCGACCCATCTCCTCCCCCGTGTCCTTGTAGAGGCGTTTGTAGAATCTAAGAAACCCCTCGTTAACTCCCTCTTGGGTGTCCCAGGTGTGGCCTTCTTCCCCCGTTAACTCTCTGACCACTGGTCTTGGTGTCTCATTCTTGTATAACCATGCTAGCAGCCTTCCCAGCTTGTCTCCCCCTGCATGTTGCCTTTTGATATATTTGTTATAGTTCAATTTACATAGTCTATCCCAGAGCTCCCTGCTAGTTTGTTGTAATAGATTCACCCATTCAGCATCCTCTGAGGTGCTCCCCCTCTGCATTATTCCTTCCAGTTCCTTCTCTGTCTCCTGTAGCTCTCACTCTATGCCCTCTTGGAGCCCTCGGGATTTGGATACGGCTGCACCCTGTACTACCACTTTGAACGCCTCCCATAAGGTTCCTTCTGACTGCACACTCCCTGTGTTGGTGTCAAAATACTCTACAATCGCCTCCCTTAGATCCTCGCGGAATACCAAGTCTTGCAGGATCTCGGCTCTGAGCCTCCATGTCAGGATTCTCGCTCTAGGGGGCTGGTGTCTCCACTCCAGGACCAGGAGGGAGTGGTCCGATAGTATTCTTGCCCTGTATTCCGAGCCTATCATTTCCCCTACAAGTTCCGAGGCAACAAACATATAATCCAATGTTGTGTACAGATTGTGTCAGGCCACGTAGTGTGAATAATGCCTATCTTCCGGGTGTTGCTGTCGCCAGATATCCTCTAGTTCAAAATCTCTCAGCAGGGCCTGTAATGCTTTCGCAGCCGGGGTTGGTCTATGTAATTTACTGTCTGACCTGTCCATTTTGGGGTGTAACATACAGTTAAAATCCCCTCCCCATAAAATTGCGCCGCCCAGTAGGGGGCTAATTTTACCGTATAGGGCCCTGAAATAGGCCTCTGTGTCCTGGTTAGGGGCATAGGAATTTATGATGCTCAATTCTCTGTTTTCCAGCATCCCACGCACCATCATACTTCCATCTGGGTCTGCTGTGTACTGAAACAGTACATGAGGTGCCACCCACGTGACCACCCCCATGCATAAGCAGAATATGTCGCTCCCGTGGTGGTCCCTCTCCACTTTTTCCGAACCACTTCTAGTTTCTCCTTGGTGAGGTGGGTTTCCTGCAATAATGCTACGTTCACTTTCTGCCTTCTCAAGTACATCATTACCTTATTCCCCTTCAGGTAGCTGTTGAGGCCTCTCACGTTCCAGGTTACTATTCTAAGACTTCCCATTGCCATGCATGGTTTCTCCCTCCTCCCTCCCTCCCGGTTATTCTGTCCAGTCTAGTTTGGCATGAATGTGGGCTCGTACCCATCCCAACTTCAACGTAAACTCCCCAACTAACCCCCCCTCCCTTCCTACACCAACTATATTCACTGCAGACATCCCCTTCCCTCGTTCCTCCCTACCCGTCCCCAACTGGTATCCAGCTCCATCGCTGGATCTCAGGCTCCCCCGCATTTGGTCCTGCCTCGGAATGCCGAGATCAGGAACCCAGCAGGGTGTCACCGATCTATCAGTAACCTAACTGGTCTATATGTGGGGATATGAAGGCTGGTTCCATTAGGCTCCTACACCTAGCAATACATTTCCGTGCTTATAGGATCACATATATGCAACCCTGGTTGCCCTGCTCCGACAGTCTTTGCCCTGTCTTATATTCTAGTCCCAGTGTCTGAGACTGCAACACCCTGGGTACCGCAGTCTCCATGTTACTTATCTGCGCCATCTTCCTTCTGGATACCTGATTCTGGGGTCAGCAATGTGTGTCAAGCCATTCTGAGGCATCTTCCGGAGTATCGAAAAACAGTGCTCTGTTTTTGTGGAACACTTTCAATTTCGCAGGATAGATCAACATGTACTTGTAGCCTGCTTCTCGCAATCTTCTTTTCACTGCACCGAAGTTCATGCATCGTCGTTGTACCTGCAGGGTGTATTCCGGGTATGCTGTTATGTTTGCCGATGCCCTTTGTATCGTTCCTCCCTTCCGGAAATGCTCTAAGACTTTTTCCCGGTCTCGATAGTTCAGGATCTTGACAATTATCGGCCTCAGGGGGCTCCTGGTGGTGGCCTCCTCGTCAGGGCCCTGTGCGCCCGTTCCACTGCAAATCCTTGAGTCAGCGCTTCTCCGGTTATCTCTTACAGCAGCATTGTTTCAACGTACTCCGTGGGGTTAGGTCCTTCTGCTCCTTCCGGCAATCCTACAATGCATATATTGTTCCTCCGGGCGCGTCCCTCTGCCTCCTCTGCTCTGTTTTCCAAGTTGCCCACGCGTTGTTCTAAGATATGGATCTCAGATTTAGGGATGCGCATGCAGCCGTGTTCGGGGCAACTTCCTTCTCCAAGTCGCCTTTACATTCTGCTATCGCCTGACATCTTGCCGAAGGAGATTCACCTCCTCCTGTACTGCCCCTACTTTTAGCTCCAGTGCCGCCTTCAGTTCGACCATAGCTGATTCCAGCTTGGTTTCCCATGCTACTTTCAGGTCTGCAATTGCTTCGAGGATCTGCCGATTTTTGTTTGTGGCGTCAGTGCCCCCCGTGGGGGTCCTCTCCTTATGCCACAGGCGGTGTTCTGGCGTATTCCTCAAGTGTGGGTTGTTTGCCCTTTGTTTTTGCCGGTTTTGGCCATCCTGGTGTTACTGTGCGTATTTATACGGGCACCCCGGCGTTTGGTCTTTGGCTCCTCCGGGTCGTTCCACGGTGTGCGATGGAGCCTGGATGGGCTAGAATGGGGGTTTCCGTTTGCGTTTGCTGCTAAGTCTATGCCTGGTGTGGATTGTGTCCTTCCGGCGCCTCCACAGGCCCCTCAAGTGCTCCTCTCTGCGTGCCCTGTGGATTGTCTGTCGCTCCTGTGAGCGTCCGCCGATGCTCTCGGATGTGGTTTGCTCCGCTTAGTCGGTCTGACTCCTCCGTCACCTCACGACTCCTGTAGTAGTATGGGGATCCGTCCACCCTAAGGTATGAAGACACTCCTTGCAGCTTCACTGCTGTATGCGCTGACCAGTTACAAGAAGTCCGAGCTTGACCACACTCCGCCTACACATGCACCCTCCACTAGGTCCCAGCAGTGGTTGTACAGGTATCTTCCCTGCTCCTGATTGCCAAGGTGTATGGCACGTGGGGGCGCCCTGTGATGCAGCAATCCCTTGCCCTGCGCAACGGCGTGGCTCCGTGTTTCTCAATACAAATGTTGTTACAAGCCGCCACTCTGATCGTGCCTGTACCATCCGGGCCCACTGTCAGTGGTTAATCATCTCCTGCATCCATTCACTATTAGTGCATCTGTGGTATCACCCTTCTTCTAAGATAAGGCTGCTTTTATTGTGTAAGCACCTTCCAGCCCTTCTTCAGTTCCGGGCTGCAAACGTGCCTCCCCAAGCTTGATGCTGCAGTTCACTGGGTCTCTTGTGAAGTCCTGCCGCCCCCGCCCTGATTGTTCGAGTGGCTGCTTGCTACAAAGTATCAGCGCTGGTGCTCTTCTGACGTGAGGGCTGTGGCCGTGTGCTCAGACCGCTCCTGCCTCCTGCTGACGTAATAGGCAGCTGTTCTCGCCAGCCCGCTCCGAATTGAGCGGCCGCTTGCTACAATGTATCGACCCTGGTGCTATACAGGCGCCGGGGTCGTAGCCATATGCTCAGTCCTCTCGTGGGACAACAGCGCTCATGTGCGCGTCTCCCACTGCAGTAACAAACAGCCGTCCTGGACCGACGCACACCCTGCTCTGTTGTGGGTTCAGACGGCTTCCATCTCCATATAGGGGCACTGCTATGTGCTTCTCTCTATTGCTGGGCACGAACACGCCCTCGCTACTCCGTAGTCGTGAAGCCGGTTCTTTGCGATGGGTTCCTTTGTTCTGATGTTCAGGCTGCCATTTTGTTTCGTCGCGTGTCCTGGGCCATCGTAGATCCCATTACGTACAGAACTTTGCTCTCACACTTTCTGTGGGCATGAAAGTCTCAGCGAGTGCGTTCCATATATTCACATGCATGTACATGCATTTTCAGCTACACCAGGCATTCACGTGTGCACTTTTCTGGATGGATCACTGCAGAGCCCCTCATAGAACACATCTCCTCGCATGGCCTTGTAGCCACGCCCCCCCAACTGCTGGTGTGAAACATAGCACAATCTCAGGTCTCCAACATATGGGAGGTAGAGGGGCAGGGTTTCCTGGAGAGGAATGCAGCTGCTCCACTAGAGAAGCCATCCCGCTCTACATAGAAAATGTCCTGTCCTTCTCTAGTACACTTGAGGCCACATCAGCTTCATCCCCCATATACCCTTATGTTGGTATAAGAGCATGGGGCTCTTGTCCGGGGTACCCGTTACTGCCTCCGTGCCACAATCTAGTATCTCTCTGTCACTTCCCAAGGGAATTGTATTTATATATTTATTTATTTTGATGAATGTTCTGTTGAGCTCTGGCCCTACCCTGGAACCTGAGAAGGTTCAAAGGTCAAAGAATTGGGAGTTCAAACAGAAGTTACACATTTATTTGCAAGACAGGATAGAAGGAGTAGGATATACAGGCGATCATGGGGAGGTGATGTGGCAGGATTAGGTGTGTTACTAGAAATCCATAGTAATCATAGTTGGAGAAACCCATGAGGTTTCAAAGGCCAATGCATACAAGGTTGTCTTCACCCAGACCAGGCATGGGATCTTCATACAGGCATTGCAGCCTCAAATATCTTTCAATGTGACACAGTGTACTCTGGCCTTTGGGTTACCCCATAGTCTATTCCAATAGGCAATTGAGAATAGGTTGATATGGGCAGCAACAGAGCACATTCTGGCTTCTAGACGCAGGGGTCCACTAGGAGTTCCCTTCCACAATGATAAGAAGCTTCTATAGAAGGCATTTTCAGCTACAGTCACCACATCAAATGGTGTAATGCCCCAGTCTTCCATACTGTACACATCCACAGCAGCAGACTCACATTGGTAGACATCAATGGCCTGTGCAGGGGAACTCTCTCCAAATATTGTAGTGAACTTCAGAATCCTGCTGGCAGATTGGGCTGATTTATTGCCACTCCTCTCCACCCGTGGTTCAAGCCCTATTTGATTATCAAAGCAGGCATCCAGGTAGTCAAAGTGAGGTACTACTACTAATGATCTACCGCTTACACATAAAAACCTCCTGGGGTATTTAGCTGGACCTGCCATTGCTTTTGTGTTTGTTCTTGCATGTGACTAGCTTCTTGCAAAAAAAGTCATTGAAAAAGGTGTCCAGTAGTCTGTGCATTGCCATTGCCGTGTGAATGAGTAGCAGGGCATCATTCACAAATAGAAAGAGCTGACCATCCTGGCCTCCCACCCTCGGCACATCCAAAGTAGAAAAGGGCACTAATACATGAGAAATGGGCTCTGTTATGCTGAATCAGGCCTCTGTGTGGTAATTATACATCTCTTTTTTTTCTTAATTGTATTTGGTTACCAAAGCTTTTACAAATAGCAATTTAAACTATTTAAAAAACATAAAATCCCGATAATTTCATCAATTACAAAGGTTAGCACCAACGGAGGAAAAGAAATCTAGAACAATGAATCTCTATGAATCAATAAAAAAAAGAAGAGAGAAAAAGAGAGAAAAAAAAAGAAAAACTTCAACAATTAAAATAGTTACAACAATTAGAGAGAAAAAACAGAGGGATGGCTCAATGGAGGCTAGTGAATACAACAGAAGCGATACCGTACACAGCCCATGATGCTTAGATAGAGGAAAATAACTTCAATTATAGAAGTTCAGGTCACAATCTTATTTCTCTCTAATACCTAAACCACAGCTGGTGTCAGGACTCCATCAACAATCCATCCCCAAACACATACGATAGAAACCCTTGATTATTTACTCCAAACCTATCACAAAGTATTGACCTCACTGCCCATGTACCTTCACATTCCATCAGAAGATGTTTTAAGGATTGGTTAGCCGGATTTCCGCGAACTCTACACAAGGTAATACTGGCCTTGCCCTGCCCCCTTTTGGTCAGGACCTCCCCCATATGGGAAATATTCAATCGTAATCTAAGAAAGTTGTTTCTAATCTTCCAGTCAGGGAACTTTACCAGATATCTTGGAATCACACCCAATTTTTAATCAACCTTCTGGAAGCAATTTACGGGGGAAAATGCGCGTTATCAATTGTTTTAATCCAATCCATTTCCTCGATTGACTTCTTGGCCTTCAGAGGATTCTGGATTAGGGTCTCAATGTTAGTATCTGCATTTGCGAGACCCCCCTTCACCCTTTCTTCTAGAGTTGACAACATTTTGGATTTTTTCCCTTCTAGATGGAGCTTAATGTCTGCATGCAGTGTACGTTCTTGGCCAGTAATAACTTGACGGAACAGGGAAGTCAATTTCCATTCTGCTTGCACTCTCAAAGACCTCAATCCTAATTTTAATCTAAGGCTCGGCATGGAGCGGCTCCTCTACAAACTGAGGGCCTTCTTCCACACCCTACCTTCTAATCTTTGCCAATCTACATTCCACAGGAAAAGTTTGGCTTCCAGACGATACAGGAACACTGGAATTACATTTGCCTTATAATATCTTATCAGCGGGAGGAGCAAAAACTTACGATACTTCACCAAAACCTTTTTCATCTGGGGAACCAGCTGCATGATCTTACTCTGGAGATCTTGCTCCGCCTTACAAGCTGAAGGAGAGGCGTAGACTCTATATTCCAGATATACCAAATCCTCCACTCTTGGGATTACTTGACCTGCCAGTTTCCACTGTGAGTAAATTACCCTTTTATGCGGATGTCTAAAGACGGCTATTTTTGACTTTGAGGGATTTATAGAAAGACCATTCTCTTTTGCATATTCATCCAATGCATTAAGGAGATGCTGCAATCCTACTGCAGTATTGTCCAACAGGACTATATCATCGGCATAGGCAAGCCAGTGAATTCTACTGCCATTAATCACTGGACTAGCCAACGCCGATGAGCTCAGAAGCTCTCCCATATCCGCCAAGTAAAGATTAAAGAATAGGGGGGCACCCAGACACCCATGGTGCACTCCCCTTTCCACCTTAATGGATTCAGAGAGATATCCCTCTTCATCTAGTCACACTCTTATTTTAGTGTCTTTGCAGATTTCAACTAGCATTGCCAGAATATTTTCCGGGTTGCCCCACCCTCTCAACTTCAACCACAGCCGACCCCTGTTCACCTGATCAAAGGCTTTGGAGAAGTCCACTCAAGCCCCATAAAGTTGTTGGTCTCAGTTTGCCCTAGTTTTTTCACTCAAGATGTTTATGACCACCCCATTCAGGGCTGTGGAGAGACCCCTTCTGAACCCAGTCTGATATTTCGAGAGATTGTTCGCCGACTTCACCCACCTTTCCAGTTCATCCAGGAGAATTCTCATGAACAATTTACTTTCTATGTCCAGGAGGGCAATTGGACGATAGTAACATCCGGTCCCCCCCCCTTGAACAACGGTATAATTATTGAGGTTTTCCATATTGGTGGAAACCTTTGCCTCACGAGAATTTCCCTGAATAGGCAAAATAACAATTTCGCCCATAGTGCTCGATTATTTTTCAGGACTTGGTAGGTTAGGCCATTTGGGCCCACCGCTTTTGGGGTGGATGACTTAAAGATCAAATCCACCAAGGATTGTTCTTCGAGGGGAAGCTCCCAGGTAACCCCCTTAGCTGACTTAAAAGGCAGGCTCCACAGAATTTTTAAAGTTGTCTGTCAAGAAGTCTATCCACCTACTTTCTGGGACCAGATTACATTATTTTGAACCTGGATCAACCTCCAGTTGGTGTAAGACCGACCAAACATTTCTGTAATCTTTATTACAAACCAACTTTAACATTAATGATATGCCCGTCGTGGAGACAAGGGCGCTGTACTGATACTGTTTGCTGCTGTGCTGCTGTGTTACTTACCTGGACGTCTCCATTGCTTTACTGCCATGCTCCAATTCGCATCAGACTGCGGCAGGTGCCGCAGCAGTTGAAGCGAGCGTGATTACCAACAGACTCGACCCGTGAGTCACGTGACACCATCAAGCCACGCCCCCAGGAAGTCGGCACAAAACCCCGACCCGGCTGCCCTTGCGGCGATAAGCCTGTCGTGGAGTCAAGGGCGCCGTACTGATACTGTTTGCTGCTGTGCTGCTGCGTTACTTACCTGGACGTCTCCATTGCTTTACTGCCACGCTCCAATTCGCATCAGACTGCGGCAGGTGCCGCAGCAGTTGAAGCGAGCGTGATTACCAACAGACTTGTCCCGTGAGTCACGTGACACCATCAAGCCACACCCCCAGGAAGTCGGCACAAAACCCCGACCAGGCTGCCCTTGCGGCGATAAGCCCGTCGTGGATACAAGGGCGCCGTACTGATACTTTTTGCTGCTGTTTACGGCTGGTTATGACGTGAGTGCCTAAGTTTGATCTACCAATCCATTGTAGGCCACAGAGACCCTTCCCTTTAAGGCAACCATCATTTTAATTTAGAATGCACCCCTCCAAACCCCGTACCTGTTTACAAGAGAAACCGGTAGAGACACCAGCAAACGCTCCAAAAAACATCAATCCTTCAGATTCATATACAACTCCTCCACAAGATTCATCTAAAACAGCCATTAAAAAGACCAACTACAAACCTGAAGAACGAGGACAAGCCGACCATGGTACCTTCAACGGACACAACACCTCCACTCTGCTCTATAGGAAACCAAGGCCAACCTCCATTGAAGTCAACATTGAAGCCAGAAAAGAAGAACATTTCAACAGTTACCCCTTCGACCCAAGCTTTGCAGCCTGATACATTCCAGTCACATCCGGAAGACACACAAATTCCACTGAGATGCGTAAGTGCCACGCTGATCTTTCCCAAGTCGCAAGATCCCACTGACACGCTGAAACAAGTGAGTAAACGGCCTTTGCTCCCTAGATCTATCCCCCAACCTGCTCTTAACCATCATTCTTTGCACTACAAATAGTGAGTGCACTTCACCGATACATTCTCCCTTTCAATTCGAAAATACTCACTCAAATGTACATATGAATTTGCCCTGTACCCCATCCTTGCAACAAAGAGCGCGAAGAGCCAAACAACAGTGGCAATCATCATATTACTTACTAGATTCCCCACAACGGAATACAAACAAACAATTGGAAAACTGTGTGGCCCGTCTCTTGATATAACAGAAATAGACGCAATCATGGACTCCCAGGAACGAAGAAAAGAAATCTTCGGGGACCAAAAGAATAAGAAATCTGCTGCAACAACTAACACATCTACGCCAATTGTTAATAAAGAAAACTTCACAGTCCTAAAAACTTCCCCCAAACATGACTCTCAATCAATGTTCCCACCAATTGACATCAATCATCCTGTGTTGGAATCCTCTTTTCAACCCACAAAGGATGCTACAACGATCAATTCCCCAGAGATTCCTGAAAGAATTCCAACTACGATGCTCTATCTTCAGAATACACTAGTGGCAGTTCTATCACTAGCAATGGTACCTTTTCTTTAGATCCAAGAAGCAATGGTAGACACTACAAAAGATCAAGCAACCCTATTAGCGATGATCTTGCCAAAACAAACCAATCTAGAAGGTTTCATGGGTACGATACAAGAACGCCTTAACTACGAGGCAGAAGCCACTAGGATATGGCAAAGTCGCCTGGCAGAAATGCAAGAATTGATCAATGCGATAAACAAAATCTCATAGATACGTTGGCAACAATCATGAAGAAACTCATGGATGACAAAGCTAAAAAGCGCCCTCAAGCAAACATTAAACCAGAACCGCCTATACCGCAAACTCAAATAGAAAAAACACCACAACTTTCTATACCTAAAACAAATCAAACTACCCAATACAAAACTCAAGCACATCCTTTAAACTCACTGGATGTACCTTTAACATCAAGTCTTGAAAATGCTGAACCCTCATCATGTACTCCCTTTGATATATTTGACCTAACCAAACAAGGACACTTGGGATATCAACCGTTGCCAAAGAAAAAAGCTGCAAAAAAACATCAGACAGGCTCTCGAGCCTTCCTAAGAAAACTTCAGGTTGAACAAAAACAACAATCTCGGCCTGCTTTAAAAACCCCAAAAAACTTGGAGAATAAAAAAGATCATGCTCTAAATCAACAAAAGAAACCACCTGTCGAATTAATGCCAGAACCCAAATAAGCATTGACTAGATCAGAACAAGGGCATGAAATTTCCTTCCAATACGACGATGAACCACTCAACGCACTGCTAGCCGTGATTGACCAAGATACATCTACCCAATTGTCAAAGAACCGTCCTGATAAACCTAAAGGCCCTAGTATTCCAGTTGCATCCATTTGACATACCAATTGATCCTCAAGATGAACCGTTGATAGTTCTAGATGAATGCTATGAGACCTCATCTGCTAACTCGATTTCAATCAATACATCTACTAACATCTCCTTTTGATACTCTACTGTATCAAACGAGGAAATCTGGACTTCAGTAGAAGCTGACAATTCATACAAGACTGCGGAAATGGGTGCGCTCCGAGGCGAAACACCACTTATTCGACCAACCTTTGTTGACCCGCGAAAAAGTAACTAATATCTTCCGAATATCACTGTCTGCCACCAGTTTAAATCCTGCTGAATCATTAATTATGAATAGATCAAACATTCTACGTCTATTCAAAGTCATCCCCCAACTGGCTCAAATCAGCTCGAGAGATATTGATGTGTTACATTTCCCCAAAAAGGACCGAATGGAAATAGTTCACACCGACTTCTACAATCCACAAATAATGCAGCATGTGATGTCTGCAAATAACCAGCTAGAAAAATTGGGATTTACAACAGAAGAAATCTTTGTAACTAAATCTATGGCACTGAAAAAACTAAAAACACCTATTGCATATGATCATCACAATCAAAATAAACAGATGAAACCTGACATCCAACAGAACATTAAGCGATTGCCATCAAACAACGATCTGAGGAACAGAGTCAACCCAAATATGCAACAAAACACGCACTTGGCCTATAGGATGGAAGATCTACAGCGCGATATGATCTACAATTCTCAATATAAAAGAAATATAACAACACAAGGCAACTCTCAAAATCCACGAATCAAGACCTACTTATAACAATCAAAACTCAAGGAGTCTCCAGTAGGTGAGGTTAGGCTATGCTCTTGGAATACTAGAGGCTCAAAATATCTTTTTGTCGAAGGCTCTTTAAATCAAAAAGAAATTACCATAATATGCCTTCAGGAAACTTGGATTTCCAATGAGGTAATCTGTGAAGGATTCTCGACTTACATGAACCCAGCGATTACTGCTCAACAAGGCAGGCCCTCATCAGGCATGCTGATTTTGACTAAAATAAATCCAACTTGATCAATCATAGCAAAGAGAAATATTCACCCCTGGGCTCAATATATCATCATTTGTATGTCAACTGTAAGAGTCCAGCTACTTAACAATCTTCAATATTTATTGGAATCCAACAGCAATGAATGATAACAAATTCTTTGATTCAATCTTTGATGAATTTGACACATTTGCCAGTATATATAATCAGACAGAGTTCATTATTGCTGGTGACCTTAACATTCATTTATACAGCCCAGAAGGAATGAGACTAGACTTCTTTAACTTGTCTCCAAGAGCAAAAAAATGGACTAAAGAAATTACCATTCGGAACTTAACGTTAACGGAACAACCATTAAATGAGCAAGGTCGGCCACCTCCAACTTGGACACGAGAACAATCCAGCTCAATTATTGACTATATCTTCATCTCAGAAGGGATACGAAAAATGCTAACAGCAACTGCAAACTGTTTGCAACTAAATAGCAACCACCATCAAATTCTAATAACATGGAACTC
This sequence comes from Ambystoma mexicanum, assembly GCF_040938575.1. NCBI lineage: Eukaryota > Metazoa > Chordata > Amphibia > Caudata > Ambystomatidae > Ambystoma > Ambystoma mexicanum. Next base: position 1,023,515,945 of record NC_090921.1, on the reverse strand, counting down.
ATCTCAAACACAAGCTCCACGTTTAATATTCCCAGACTTTGAATTAAATAACAGTCCAAATAAGCTCTGTATAAAACAACTTCAAATGGCTAACCTTCTCTCAAGCTTCGAGGCCTCAACTCTGCCAGACTACCCAAAACGTAACTATGAGTGGATTCTTCTAAATTATCAACGGCCTCAAAAAAATCATGGTAATCCGCAAAACAAACATAAGCATCAATGTAACTATGAGATTAAGCTGATGAAAAAAAATCTTTACAAAAAAATAAGATTACTTAAAAGCAGAAAACAACAATCTCTGCGGCTGAAATAAAAAAGAAAATCTGAAATATTCATATTCCATAAAATCGTATAAATCTCTAATGCAGCAAGATGATGCAGAAGCAATTTTAGCGGCTTTAAAACAGAAGAACTCAAGACAATTGTGGTCGCTCTTAAATGAAAAATCCAACGCTTCAACCATGATTCAAAAAGTACAAGCCCAAGTATGGATTCAACATTTTACCAATCTGTACAAAAGAAAATCAGATATCCCCCCAACACAAAGACCGAATAAACATCTCACCTGGGACCTAAAATGGGAAAGAGAAGATCTTATAAAAACTATTACTTCTTTGAATCCATCTCGAGTGCCTGGTCCAGATGGCCTTTCTAACGCTAACTTAAAATCAGCACCCGAAGAATGGGCCACCTTTTTTGCTCACCTTCTTATCCTCAGAGAAAACACAACAAATCCCGCATAGCTGGACCTTAGCAATCTTGATTCCGATCTACAAAGCCGGTGACGGGAAATAAACAGAGAACTATAGACCCATAGCCCTACTGGACCCTTTGGGAAAGTTGTTTGCGGGTTTTCTACTGCTCCTGAGCATGATCAAGTATGAAGCAACTATAAAGAAACAACAAGTATATGCTGTCTTCATAGATCTAAAAATAGCATTCGACTCTGTTAATAGACAAAAACTATGGATGAAAGTAACATTGTGGGACTGCCCCCCATCCATTCTCAATCCAGTTAAACAACTTTACTCTAACACTTCAATCCAAGTTAGATTAACTAAAGATGGTGCAGTAACCAAACCAATTCCCACTTGGAATGGACTGAAGCAAGGGTGCCCCCTGGCTGCCTGTCTATGCAACCTGTATACATTTGGTTTTGTACAAACAATTCAGGATCAACTCTCGAATCCACCAAAGATAAACAACGAATCAACACAAACCCTAATATATGCAGATGACATTATTGTCATGGACAAAACACAGTCAGGCCTACAAAAGACTCTTGACAAAGTGGAACATTTCATGAAAGAGAATGAGTTACAAATCAACATCAATAAAACTAAGTTAATGAAATTATCAGCCCAAAAAAGTACCAAGCGACAAAATTCGAAACTACATCTCGAAGGTAAAGAGATTGAAGAGATAAAAGCATTAAAATATTTAGGTGCTATGATAAACCCCTCTCCAGTTGAACAAGAATGGAAAGACCACATCGAGAGGAAAGTAAGATCTTTAGCCCATCAAGGCCGCTTTTTCCATTGCAAATTTGGGACATACACAATAAAATCAACAATTGCCCTAAACAGGCAAAAGGTGGTTCCCATTCTGACCTATGCCGGGGAAACACTAATCAACCAACAAATGATGAAATGGCACCTTTACAAGGCCATCTTTTGGAGGAAAACATTGGCCTTACCTAAACCCTTCCCAATGCCAAGACTTCGCTTTGAATTAGCACTCCAATCTCTAGAATCTATAATTGCTTGGAAAAAAATGGATCTCTTCAGAAAAATAATTTGTGAAGATCAAATTCCATCATTAGAAATACTCAAAGAAAAAAAGAACCCTTTATATGTGACAGCCCTTCAACACTGGACCAACGAGATAAAGAAGAGAATGAAAGAAGAGGAAATCAGTGAAGATATGCTAGTAAATAGACCACAGTATACGAAACGAAACATTCAGCAAAACGATTGGATCAAAACAATAGCAGAACAACCAAAATACAAAAGATTCCTGAAATATGAACTTCCAGCATACTTAGCATGTTTCCCGGACCGCTCTACACGAGACCTGTTTTACGTTTTCGATTAAACATCCTACCGACTCGCGACTATTTAACCAACATAAACCATCCAAAAACAACGACCCCTGATTGTCGATTCTGCAAGATTGATAACACCAGAGAGACACTCTTCCATGTAATTATGGTTTGTCCCGCTTTGACGGAGAAAAGAAATTTGTTCAGGGATTTTTTAAAAATTTCTCAGAAACAGATGAATATACAAGAACGATGGGCTCATCTTTTAAAAGGCCATGACAAATATCTAATCTTAACAGTAATTATATTCTGGACAGCGATTCACAATGACGGCAACCTGCATGAACCCGAAACATAAATCTTTTTTATTTTTTTATGTTTTTACTCTGAAAGAAATGTAATAATGAAAAGTTTGTTTTACCAAACATATCTTTAAAAAAATTAACAAATTAAAAAAATTAAAAAATTAACATTCATTCTCTGTTGTGTTGTCTAAGGACCAATGTTTATATTGCTGTCTAAGAACTCTAGATTCTCTCTTAAGATCTTCACTATTAACATACCACTTCCTCAACTGTCTCAATTTATGATTCAGAACCTTCTTTTTCTGTCTTGTTTCCTCCTCAAATGTGTGACGGTGCACCTGTTTTATACATTTTGTAATTGGGGGCCTTGCTTGGTTGGAGAGTTTGAGATATGCATGGAACCTGAGATCTGTTATTAAATGAGAAATTTGCAGGCAACTTTAATCTCTGTTATTCAGTGTGACACTTACAGGGAAGGACTGAATAGAACAGGTATTTCATTTTTCCCATAGGTGAAAGGTAAGTGATTAAAGCTGCGCAAATGTTCCTCAAATGTTTCTCAGCCTCAGATGGGTAGATGTCCTTCACACTATCTGATCGTCCTTACATCCTTTACAACTAGCGTATACACATGACCGTCAACGCCATCTTTGCAGGGGCTTTCCTGGTAAAATGGTGCTGCGTCCTGGTAGAGCGTAATATTCACATCTTTCAGAAACAAGTTTTCAAGCAGTGCATGCCTTGCAGCGCATGATTTCATGCATCATGCATGCCTGTATTCTGCTTTGGAGTTGCACACCCCTACCTTTTGGCCCTGTAATAAATGGATTGTTATGATGCCCATCATTCTGTAATACAACATTTGCAGCACAGGTAATTGGGACCTGAAGGTGTGTTGTAACATTGGCGATGCCATGCTGGATGATACAGAGATCGAAGGGGCGCCCCGGGGGGAACGCGAAGCGTTTCCCCCCGGGGAGGTTTTTGGCGCTTCACACGGCCAGCGAGTGGCCGTGGGGGCAGAGCACCTCCCCAGGGTATTTAAGGGTCCAGGGAAGGTTCAGGAGGCAGGCGAGGGTTGGACTTGGTGATTGTATCAGTCCTGTCGCCTGCTCCCGAGCCTTCCCTGAGAGAGCTGGGCCTAGTGCATGTGCGAGTGTAGAGCAGGTGAGGTAGGGTTTGTGTGAGTTGGATTGGGTGGTTAGGCAGCTTAGTTAGTTTAAATAAAAATAATTTTGTGAATTTTATAGTGAGGGGTGCCGTAGATAAAACACCCCTCTTTTATTATTTGAGTGTGCCGGCGGGTATTATTAACAGCTGTTGCTTTCTGTAGCAGGGCGGACAGCACAGCTCCGTTTCGTGAGAGTAGGGAATTATTTGATTACGGCGGTCATCCATTGTCTGTTTAGGTGGGGGTGGATCAGTACGGCAGGTTTCCTGGGCCCCTCATGTACCGCTGGTTTCTGATTCTGTCTCATAGGCGTTTGTGCAGGGTAGCATTTAGACATTGTGAGGGGGCACTGCAGTTCCCTTAAAGGGACAGCGTTATTTTTCCAGTGCCGGTGCGGTGCGGCATAAGAGCAGCTAGGGGGCAGTGTTTTCTGTCGCCTTTTCAGCCCCAAATTGCTCCGGGGCTGTAGGTTTGGTGGCAGGTTTTAAGGGAGGGGGTTTCTTAGGGCAGGGGTGTATTAAAAGGGGGTTTGTATAAAAATAAATAAAATAAAAAAATAAAACATTTTTCTTTTCTCCTAGAGGAATAAGAGAGTTGATTAACACTTTAAGGTGTTAGTTAGTTGTCATAGCCTACTTTTCTTTTCTGATTTCTCCAGCATAGGGGTATTGGTCCAAGGGTAGGTATCTGGCTCGGGGGCTTAGTTTAGCTAGTTTATCTTTCAGGGGGCATATCTTAGTGCACAACCAGATTATTGGTGCACAATGGTGGGACAGGGAGCAAGCAAGAAGGGTCTGGTTGATGCTAGGGCTCTGAGGGAGGCCCTGGAAATTATCAGCAGGGTGTCTAAGGACCAGCTGGAAGGGGCGGTGGGGGAGGTCACGGGGGAGTTACAGTCAGGTGGGGGTAGGCCACAGCGTAGAGCTGCCGCAAATGGGGCTCTCGCGGCAGTGGTGGCTTGCACCCCCGCGGCAGGGAGAGGGGAGGTTTGGGAATCCAGGGGCAGGAAGATGAGAAGGGAGATAGATAGGATGGTGTCTGGGGGAGAAATGATTTCGGGTGGGGAGCCAGTGAGAGAGGGAGCGAATGATAGCCCTAAGGAAGTCAGGAGTGCTCAAAAAGAGGTGGGTCAAGGGAACCACGGTGGGGGCGGTGGTGGGGCGCAGAAGGGGGTGACAGGGCAGCAGGGAAAAGGGGGGAAATACCTGCAGAAGAGTGCAGGTGGGAGAAGGAGGGAGAGGTCCCCATCAATTGAGGAGGTTAGAGTGGGGTGCGGAACGGCCTCCCCAGGTGGGAGGAGCGAGGGCGGAGGGCGCTGCGCAGCCCCCGCTGTTCAGGTGGAGGTAGAGGGTTTTAGAACGGCCCCTCCTCGGTCAGCACTAGGAGAGCCTAGAGGGTGCAGCACGGCCCCTAGCGATGAGGATTCCAGGGTGGAGGACGGCACGCCTCGCCCGAGAGAAGAGGACCAGGCAGGGGTTTCTGCGGGCCCGCCGAGAAGACGTTAAAGGAGTGGTGGGGCGGACGCCCCGGGCTCGCACGAAGAAGATCAACTCAACTCGGGCATGAGCTAGCATCCACAATGGTATTTAAGGAATGATGAAGTTGGATTGGAGGATTATGTGGGGCAGTGGGAGGTAGAAGGTTATAGGGCTGGAGGGGAAAGGGGGGGAGGAGAGAAAAAGTTTGAGGTGGGATCGGGAAAGGCAGGTGCAGGGTGGTCGGGGGGCAAGAGGTCGGGGGAACTATTGGCTGGGTGAGTCTGCTGATATGTTTTGACCCCGCAGTAGAAGCCCTCTAAGAAAAGAGATGAGGAGCATCAGTGTGGACGCCAGACCGCAGATGGGCTGTGGGGAAAGAGGTGAGCGGGAAAGGGAATGGTCATCTGCATGGCAGAGGGGGGACTCGAGAAGGGGGACGGGAAATGAAAGGTCTGGACAGCAAGGGGTAAGGAAAGAAGTTGGTGTACAGGCCATTGGAGCCTTGGGGGGATGAGAAGAGCATTTGCTCAGTGGAGGTTCAAACGGACAAGGTGGTGGAGCCATTGGTGCTCGAGGTACAAGTTGAGAAAGAAAAGGAGGTTGAAGTGAAAGGCAAGGAGAAAAAACTGCCATACATGGGTATAACAAAACCGTTGGGGGCGCACTTGATGGCAGCGACCAGGGAGAAGATTCAGGCGGGGAATTTGTAGATGTTTTTAAGTTGCTCCTTAGGGAAGTGAGAGCAAAGGAGGGGTCTAAAGAAGAAGAGAGGGAACTGGCTTCGCGCCCAAGGGTCCCGGTGACTATTGAGAATTGGATGTCGGCATTTATCATTTAAGCCAGTGTATATTGTGAAAAATTCCCGGAGCGTTGCGTGGCCCTGCTTAAATATATGGACGTAATCAGGAAGGCTTTCACGAGTTTTGGGGGTTTTGCCTGGGTACGCTATGATGAGGAATTCAGAGCGAGAATGGCGGAGGACAGTCAGGCGGTCTGGGGGGAGATAGACATGGATCTTTGGCTGCAATGGATGGCTCCAACGAGGCCTGCCCCGACATTGCACACAGCAAGTGGGCTGCCTGTGCCTTACCGGCCCTTTTTTGGTCGCCCCGCCCATGAGGGGGTAGGGGGAGGAGGCAGAGGACAGTCCTCAGCAGCGTGCTGGGCGTTTAATAAGGACGGCTGCACAAGGAACTTATGTAGGTTCAGGCACGAGTGTAGCAAGTGTGGAGGAAAACAACCTCTCGCTCAGTGTTTCCAACAGGGAGACAGGGGGAGGGGGAGAGGTGCCGGTAGAGGGGTTGTGGGGAAAAGCTTTAACTCCAATTAAATTGGGGGTGCTGCAGAAATGGTTGCAATTTTATCCGGACAGGGAAGGGGCTAAGATTTTGAGTGAGGGGTTTTGTCAGGGTTTCAGACTGGGGTACCAGGGCCCAAGGGTGCGCCGGTGGGCTGAAAATTTGAAGTCAGCCAAAGAAAATGTTGAGGTGGTAAGACAAAAATTGAGCAAGGAAATAGCAGCGGGAAGGATAGTAGGGCCATTTGATGACCTGCCGGGTGACTTAGTTATATCCCCACTGGGGGTGGTGCCCAAGAAAGCTCCGGGGGAGTTCAGATTGATACACCATTTGTCATGGCCGGAGGGCATGTCGGTCAATAATTTCATTGCCCCGGAAGAATGTGGGGTTGTATATGCAAGTGTGGACCAGGCGGTGGAGTTGGTAAGGAGAGAAGGGCGAGGGGCCTTCATGGCCAAGTGTGACATTAAGGTGGCTTTCAGGTTGTTGCCGGTGCACCCGGAGGATTTTTGGTTTTTAGGTTTGCAGGTTGAGGACCGCATATACATAGACAAAGCCTTGCCAATGGGGTGCGCAACTTCATGCGCTTTGTTTGAACGGTTCAGCTCTTTCTTACAGTGGGTTTTCTCATTTAGCTCGGGTTGGGAGAGTGTGCTGCTTTATCTGGACGATTTTCTGTTCATTAGCGGGGCAGAAAGAGAGGGGGATTGCAAGGAAATGCTAAAGTTGTTTCAGGAGCTGATGGAAGAGTTGGGTGTGCCTTTAGCGGAAGACAAAACAGAGGGGCCGGCAGTGGTGTTGACATTTCTAGGAATTGAACTGGATTCAGTGGCCATGACCTCAGGCTTGCCGCATGACAAGGTGAGCAAATTGGTAGTACTGCTGGACAAGGCGGTAGGGGCCAAGAAGATGATGCTGGTTGAAATGCAGAGATTGGTAGGGCATCTGAATTTTGCATGCAAGGTTGTGGCCCCAGGGCGGACATTTTGCAGGAACATGGCGAGGGCTATGGCGGGAGCGAAGTGCCCACATCATCAGATAAGAGTATCGGGTGCAGTGAGGGAGGATTGTAGAATTTGGCTGCGCTTTTTGGAGAGTTTCAACAGAGTGTCTATGTGGTTGCAGGGAGACCCGGTGACATGGGAGGTACAGATATTTTATGATGCAGCAGGAGCGGGAGGTTTCAGAGTTTTTTGGGGAGGAAATTGGTGTGCGGAGAAGTGGCCATCTCTGTGGATGAAAGAGGGAAGGTGTATAGCATTTCTTTAATTTTTTCCCTTGCTGGTGGCATTGGAGTTTTGGGGGTAGGAGTTGCAAAATAACAAAGTGAATTTCAATGTTGACAATGAATGCGTGGTCCATGTAGTGAACAGGCAGTCAGCAAGGGATCAGAGGGTGGCAAGACTGATGAGAGAGTTTGTTCTGCGCTGCATGGAATGGAATGTGGTGTTTAAGGCAACACATGTGCCAAGGAGGGATAATGGCATCGCTGATGCATTATCTCATTTTCAATGGCAGAGATTCCGTGGATTGGCTCCAGATGCGGATCAGGAGGGGCAGCAGATTCCGGAGGAGCTGTGGAAGATAGGAAGCTGAGAGCGCTTGCTTTGGTGGAGGGTTCATTGGCTGCGGCATCTAAGGAGTTATACAGGAGGGCTTGGGAGGATTTTATAGGGGGGGAGCTTGTAGTTGGAAGGGTAGATGGGATGCGGAAGAGCGGAGGAGGGATGATGTCATGAACTTCCTCCTGAAGTGCATGGACAGGGGCTGGTCAAGGGCAACTATAGCAGGCAAGTTAGCTGGGATTGCTTTCTATGGGAAATGGTTTTGGGGTTTTCAGCCGAGTGGGGGGGAAATGGTGAGTAGGATCTTGGAAGGATGGGCAAGGGAGAGTAAGAGGGACAAGGATAAGAGGAGGCCGATATTGGTGGAATTGCTACAGAGGTTGATTAAGGCGGTGGGGGGAGTTTGCTGGTCGGTATGGGAAGGGGAGTGTTTGCGGCTTGGTTTACTTGGTTATTCTTTGGGGCTTTTCGGGTTTCTGAGTTGGTGGGTGAAAAGAGGGTTTGGGGGGACTGCAATGGGAAGATGTTAAATTACAGAATCAGGTTTGGACATCAAGATTAATAGGTCTAAGACGGACCAAAAGGGAAAGGGTTCTTGGATTTTGCTGGGTAAGGGGAGCAAGGATTTATGCCAAGTTCAGACAGGCAGGTTGTGGAAGGAGCGTTGTGGGGGTAAGACAGGCTTAGATTTTCAGCATGAGGATGGGACGCTGGTTTCAGCGGCCCAAGTTCTGGGGGTATTGCGAAAGGCTCTGGTAGCGGTAGGAGAAAAGGCAGGGGATTTTGGTACACATTCCTTTAGGATGGGTGCAGCATCTGAGGGTAATAGGCTGGGTTTTTCAGAGGATAAGGTGAAAAGTTTGGGGCGTTGGAGGTCCGGGAGATACAAGGGGTATGTCAGGGATTTTGATAAAGGGGAATTTTTAAGGAATGTGGCAGAGGACCTTGTTGACAACAGCGTTTGGTAGAATGTTTTGATTTGTAAGTGATTTTGTAATTTCTTTTTCAGATGCTGTGCGAAAGGAGGGGGAGTTGGCGCAAGTGTGGATTGTCGGCCATTCAATTGTTAAGTTGGCTGGGAAAGAAGCGGAGAAAAGGGTTCTTGGTAGGCAACTGGGGTGCAGCTATAAGGATGTGGTGGTAAAATGGCACGGATTAAGGGGTCTGCGCTGGGATCAGTTGCTTCCTATGTTGGCTGGGTTGAGGGAACGCTATGGGGCTCCAGAGGCATTGATTATTCATGCTGGGGAGAATGACCTGGTAAGGGATACGGGGGTGGCTCTTCTAAGGAAAATGAAAAGGGATTTAGTCTGGGTGCGTGAAATGTGGCCTCAAGCAGTTGTAGTGTGGACTAAGTTGTTGCCGCGGAGAGTTTGGAGGGGAGCAAGAAGTGAGGGAGCGATAGAGCGGGCTAGGAAGGGGATAAACAGAGAGATGGTTAGGTTTTGTGCCTCGGTGGCAGTACAGGTTATGGACCATAAGGAAATAGTGTATGAAGGTTTCATGATCTTCAGAGAGGATGGTGTACACTTGTCGCTTTATGCGAATAATCATTATCTGGCGGACTTGGGCTCTTGGCTGGGAGATTGGTTAAGGAGTTGGAGGTAAAGAAAATTGGTGGGGGGGTGGGGCAGAAAGAACACCTCAGTGGAGGGTTTTTCTGGTGCCGGGGGCATGGCCCCTTTTGATGTGGGGGGAGGGAAGCACAATGGGGGAATGACACGGGAAAGGATGGGGTGGTGCTGTTTGCACAAGCGGGCCACCTCGGGGGAACAGGTATTGAGCCTGGAGGGGCATGGCCCCGGGGAGAAAGCGGCACACCTGGAAAAGGGGTAAGGAGACGGCAGGGCCCAAGGGATAGTTAGGGAGGAAATGGCTTTATTTAATGATTTAATTGTTGGGGGAAAACGAAAATGTTTAATTAGTTAACTGGTTCTTTAAAATATTTCTTTCGTTTGTAAGGCCATGGAGCCAGGTAAGCGTTTAATTGTAAGCTTTGGCCTGTCACATTAAAGCGACCTTTTCCACTTTTAAATGAGTCTGTGTTTTTGTGCAGTAATCCAAAAAGCATTTTATAGGCCTTCGCAGCTTGGTGTGTAAACTGTGGGCTCTGTGCTGTTACCGGCCGCCAATGGGTTAACTTGTTTAGCCCCCGCCGTTGGAGAGGCGGAGTTTATGACGGGGAGTTGGGGAACGAAGGGGGTTCTGGGTAAGGCGCGAGAAGCGCCAGTTACTGTTAGGGAAAGTAAAATAAAGACATGTTGAGAAACCCCTCGGTGTGCGCATCCTCCTTTCAGGCCTCGGAGAAGGCAACATTGGCGACGAAGGCTCTCCGTGCGCACAGCGGAGTCCTCCTTTGGCAATCCGCCACATCCTCGCTCGGATGACCTGCCGAGTCTCCTCCTACTCCTCCAGTACGAGTAACGGCAATCCGCCGCGTGCGCATGGGCGTCTGCCTACACGCCGAGATCCTCTCCTCCTCCATCGTCATGCCTGGTACAGCGTGCCAGACAGCTGCGCGAGCACTGGGAAGTGCGCATTTGGTCCTGGCAGTCCGCCAGATCCTCTCAAGCGACACGTGCCGGTGATCCCACCCACGCCCTCCAGCTGCACGTTCCACCATGCGACACGCTGACCCATCGGAGCCGAGTGGAAACCTCCTCCTCACAGCACCTGGGGCTCCTTTTTTGGCCCATTCCTGTCACTGGACTCTCAAGTGGGTGCAAGTTCACGCTCACCTGCCTGCTAGGCCTACACCAGCATGTGTGAATGTCCGCGGCGCGGCCACCACTCCAGGCCAGCAAGTTTGAGGCAGCAAACCACCACACCATGGGCTGATTGTACACCCGCAGGCTCCCACCACCCAGCAACATGAGCAACCCTGTGTCCAATCCTGGATCCCCCCAACCAGCCCGTGAGACAAAACCAATACAGCTGCGGCTACCCCGGCCATTCACCATGGCGCCCCAAGCCACCAAGGGGCCAAGATGGACTGACTGGATGGATGGAAGACTTCCAGCACTATGTGAGGGGGTCTGGTGACGGCGACTCCCCCAACATCAGGGACATCTTCCTCAATTTGGTGGGGGGGGATAAAGACAGTTGTCAAAATGATTCCCGCAGCTGAACAAAACACTTTCACAAACCTGATCGTGGCCCTAAACAAACTCCTCATCATCAAAGTCAACCGCGACTACGAGCAGTATTTATTTAACAAATGCACCCAATTGCCACAAGAGACAGTCGACGAATTCATAACCCGCTTAAGAGTGAAGGGAGCAAACTGCCAGTTCAACGCATTTTCTCTAGAAGAAGCGATAAGCGAAAGGTGTCTTTCTCCCGCACTAAAGAAACAGCTACTAAAAAAAACCCTCACCATCCCAGAAGTCAGTGAGCTTGCTCGCATACATGAGAGGGTTGATGCCCAAGCCTCATCCATGGGCAACACAGGCAACCCCAAACAAGACACCAATGAACTCGTCGCAGCCATACAGCCCCCTCGTCAAGGCGACAGAGTGTCGCAGGTTCCACGCCAACAGAGGCAATGCTACCGCTGTGGGATGTCCTTTCCACACTCAGGGTCATGCCCAGCTTTATCCCAACGATACACAAACTGCGGAAGAGAGGAACATTTTCACTCTGTATGTAGAGAAGGCATACCATTTCCTCCAATGCGCCCGCCAGGACGCCTCTCCGCTTGCCGTCCCCACAATATAATCAACCCAGATACTACCAACAAGGGCAAGGACAGAGGTGATAGGTCAGAGCCATTGATGAGTACCAAGCACAGGGGTACCCAACACAGCTAGACCAGGCAGACCAAACCAGATATTTCACGGATGAGTATGATTACCCACCGACAGAATATAGGCCTGAAACATTCTACCATGACGAGCAGGAAGCAGCATACAACACGCCACATGATCAGTACGACCAGGACGAGTACGTCAATCTCATACTTGGCAATGAAGAGGCCAGGGAGGCCCCCAAAATCCCGATCAAAATGCGGAACTGCCAATTCCAATTCATGGTCGACTCAGGCGCTACTGTTAATATCATGGGCGAGCAGGCCTACGCTAAAATACCAAACCCGCCGACGCTCGAACCATCACACTCGAGAAATTTTCAGTGGGGAGCTGCCACCCCCCTGCAGACAGTGGGGTGCTTCACACAACGTCTCCTCCTGAATGGTCGGCAAGTGGACACAACAATACACATCATCCGTTCACTTGCCAGAAGCCGATGCCTACTCAGCTATCATACGGCATCCTGCCTAGCATTGATTGAGATACACGTGAAGGCGGGAGACACCATTACCGCAACCTCGAACAGACTGAATCCGAGGGACTCTAGGGACTATAGCATGCTACCAATCACAGAACCTCATCACACAAGGCGACATCACAAGAAAATTCCCCAACCTATGCACAGGGCTGGGTAAACTCAAGGCCCCTCCCATCAGACCCTCCACATCGACCCCTCGGTGAGACCTGTGCCACAACATCCCAGAAGAGTTGGGTTCCACATGCAAGCGGCAGTGTCAGAAGCACTCCAACAACTGCTTTCCGATGGTATCATCGAACCGGCAACGGGGCCAACACCATGGGTATCCCCTCTCGTGGTTGTGCCCAAGGAAGGAGGCAAGATCCGGTTGTGTGTGGACATGAGGGTGGCAAACACCGCCATTCAACGAGAGTGGCATCCGGGTCCGTGCATTGAGGACATGATTGTGCAACTAAACAATTGCCGGATGTTCTCCAAGCTCGACCTAATCCAAGGCTACCATCAGCTGGAGCTACATCCTGACTCCAGGCCCATCACAATGTTTGCGACACACGACAGACTTTTCAGATACCGGAGACTGAATTTTGGTATCTCGTCTGCCGCGGAGATCTTCCAGGAAGCCATACGCCAGGTCATCAGACCCATAAGGGGCACTCTGAACTACAGTGACGACATCCTCGTTTTTGGATCGTCAAAGGAGTCTCACGACAAAGCATTACAGGCCACCTGTGCAGCGCTTCAGGAGACGGGCCTCACCCTTAACATCACCAAGTGCCGATTCAGCAAGACAAAACTAAAATTCTTTGGACACATCTTCTCCAGTGAAGGGATGATGCCAGATCCCGACAAAGTCGACACAATCACCAACCTCAGCGAACCACAGCAGGTCGCGGATGTCCGCTCCTTCCTCGGCATGGCGGGATACTGTGCAAGGTACATACCCCATTATACCTCTCTCACTGACCCGCTGAGAAAGCTTCTGCAAAAAGACTCAACTTTTGAGTGGACCCCCGCATGCCGCCAGGCTTTTACCAGCATCAAGCAAGCCCTAACGGAAGCCCACCGCCTTGAGTACTTCAACCCCTCGTGGCACACAGAAGTAGTGGTAGACGCGAGCCCCGTTGGCCTTGGAGCCATCTTAGCCCAAACCAGCGGCGCAGATATCAACCCCAGACACGTGGTTGCTTATGCAAGCAGGGCATTGTTGAACCCCAGAACTGGCCTATTCCCAGGCGGAGAAGGAGAGTTTGGCAGCGGTCTGGGCATGTGAGCATTTTCACAACTTCCTCATTTGGAAACGGTTCACCTTGATCACTGACCACCAGGCGCTGCTGTCGTTGTTCGGGAACCCGCACACCAAGATGCCCCCAAGAATTGAGCGGTGGGGCATCCGTCTACAGGAATACAACTATGACATTATACATCGTCCCGGGGGCGACCTCAACCCCGCTGACTATCTGTCGCGACATCCAGTCGGATCCCCACTGACCCGGAAAGGTGATGTCGCCTATGTGCAGTACGTAGCATCCAACTCGTTACCACCGGCCTTATCCCTTGAGATGGTTGCCACCGCATCAGCTTTTGACCCTACGACAGCCCTCGCTATCAGCCTCACGTTGACCAATAAGTGGAAAGACCATCACAGGGCAATGCTGGCACACCCGGGAGTGAGCAGACAGGCGATCGAAAGACTGGCAATGGTGCACAAGGAACTGGCTGTCAAGGACAACAATATTCTTCTCAGAGGGTGCAGGATTGTCATCCCTGCTACATTAAGGAGCGAGGTTGTCCGAACGGCCCATGAGGGGCACAGAGGGGCCGAAAACACCAAAAAACAGTTGAGGTGCCATGTCTGGTTCCCTTTCTTAGATGCAGCAGTAGAGGAATGGGTGAAGAACTGTCATGCCTGCCAGTGCACGGCCCCGGCTGAAAACCCACCCCCACTACAGCATACGCAGATACCCGATCGCCTGTGGGAGCGAGTAGCCATGGACTTCTATAGGCCCACGGAAGCGGGTGACTATCTCCTGCTTCTAATAGACGAACATTCAAGATTCCCGATTGTCAAACTGGTTACCACCACAGCGTTTCCCCAAGTAGCAGCGGCACTGGAGGAAGTATTCAGTGAGTGGGGAATCCCCAAAACAGTCAAATCTGACAATGGACCACCGTTCTGTGGACATGAGTTTGGGGCACTGGCGAAGCATCTGGGTTTCAGACATATGAAGATAACCCCCCGCCACCCGCAAGCGAATTGAATGGCAGAACGCTTCATGGCGTCAATTAAAAAGACGATACAGAGGGCCAGAGTCAAAGCAGTCAATCCCCACCAGGCACTGTGCCGACTCCTACGAGATTATAGAAACACAAGACACCCGCCGAGCTAATGCTCCGCTACGAAGGGCAAACCCGCATACCACGCAACCTGTCAAGCGATGAGCCGCCGGACATGGACATACTCCAAAAGGATGCAGAAGCCAAAGAGAGAGCAAGACGAGACACTGACACTCGCCGCCATGCAGTGACAAAAGATTTCCACATAGGAGATGAAGTTCTCGTCCAACAGCCAACGCCCAGAAAGACAGATCCGCGGTTTGCCCCAAGTCCCATGAGGGTAACCGCAGTGAAAGGTACGATGGTGACAGCCGAAGATCAAAACAGAGCTGTCACCAGGAACTGTCAGCAATTCAGACACTATGTCAGGCGAGAGGGAGCGGAGTTACCTCAGAGACCGGTTTCCCCAGAACCGCGAGAGCCGCGAGACGACCTGTGGACCCCTCCGGTAGGAGACCCTGGAGGGACAAGCCATGAAGCAGGAACTCAGGAAATGTTAGGGCCAGTTGCCCGAGATGAGAGACCACGGCGAGCCATCAAGAAACCTATGAGGCTTGTTGAAGAGTGTTGAGTTGATGTTTGGACATATTGTTCGGGGGTGGTGTTACCGGCCACCAATGGGTTAACTTGTTTAGCCCCCGCCGTTGAAGAGGCGGAGTTTATGATGGGGAGTTGGGGAACGAAGGGGGTCCTGGATAAGGCGCGAGAAGCGCCAGTTACTGTTAGGGAAAGTAAAATAAAGACGTGTTGAGAAACCCCTCCGTGTGCGCGTCCTCCTTTCAGGCCTCGTAGAAGGCAACATGTGCCTTTCATTTAAAATGCAAGAACATTTAATCAGCCAACAGAGGCTAACAGCTCACATAATAAGGAGCACTTCTGCCTGTAAATTCTTTGAGCAGGACCCATTCTTTATGCAGCCATCACAAAAGCATTCCTATAACTGTAAAACTCAATGAATAACTGCAAAAGCCCTAGCTATTGAGTTTGGCAATGCAGTTATATATATGCTAGTGCCGTTTCTGCTGGAAAGCAGTCTTACTTCTTTCCAGGACTCTGGGGGCTTAGCTCCTATAATCGTATCATCTGTCTCAGCATCACAGTTTGGCCAGACTTCCCATTCGGCCAGAGTCTCTGGAGAATAGTTCAGGGGCAAGCATTCACCTTCGAAGCAAAATGACGTGGAGTAACACAGGTTCGATTCCCGGGTCCGTGCTTATAAGGTTTCTAGGCGTGTTATAAATAACCAATGATTATAATAATAACTGTCTGGACCTCTTTGCTGAGTCCTTGTGCCCATAATAGGCTGCCTTGTGTCCATGATATCCGATTCCGCTGGCTTCTGGAGGACTGCTTCTCTTTGGTCTTTTATAGGACCCACCTGTTTTGTCGTTAGCCCTCTAATCACCTTTCCGATTCATCTTGCTAGTTGTGCCATTGTGGGACTAGCTAATCTGCGTTATTACTGCCATAGCTTTCAACTCACCCGCTTTTGGCGGGTATCACCCGCCTTACAAATGACTGACTCACCCGCCAAGCCTCCTGCACTCCCATTCATTCCAATGGGCGTCTCACCCGCCAAAAACAAAATGGGGTGATTTCACCCACCTTTGCGAGGTAAATGGTTGAGAGCTATGTTACTGCTCTGGTCCTAGCTGCTAAGAGTCCACGATTACGCTTGGCGGCCATCTTAGTTTAAAGCAGGAGCTCTGCCTCTATACCTGCTCCATGCCACTCTGCCCCAGCAGCACCACGTGGCCCACATCCTTCTGCTGTGCTTCCACGTGGCCTCCGCATTCTGAATTCTGACAGTGGGTAGGGAGTGTACAAGTGTCCGCAGGGATCCCTGCTGGCGAGCGGGACTTTGAAATCGCAGATTACTTTGTTGTTTGTCCTGATTGCCCCTCCAGGCGTCAGTCTCACATCAGCTCACTTGCATCCCCTCTGGCATAGGGGGGGGGCTCAATCAGTGTTTGTCCCCAAGCGACAGCATCGCTGATCAGCGTCTGATTGACCACATTAGGAAAGCTAGATACTAGTCTCCTGGAACTAATAGGACCCCCTAGGACCTCCTAGGACCCCCGGGTCTGGGGCCACCCATATTGACACAGGCTTTGGTTGGCTTAGCTAAAGCCTTCACTATCCTAGGAAGGACTTTCCCAGCATGCATGCAGGAGCAGAGGACAGTGTACTGACAAAAGGACACGTGTAACCTCACATTCGGAGTCTTCTAGCTCTGAGGCTATATCAATGAGATCAGGCAGGGCTGTGGACTTGGAGCAAGGCTCTTCAGATGGTATCCTGTACCACCTCCAGGTAACTCCCGCTGTGGTGATTTTACTGCTGGGTCCTGGGTTGCAGAGTCCCTTTCAGGCCAGAATGAACACCGAAAGACAGAAAAAGAAAAGCCTCAGCACGAGTTGGGCGGTAATCCGGCATTATTACTGCCGGGTTACTGCCCGCGCTAATAGCGTTACCGCCAACCGATACGGCGCTATTAGCGCCTGAACAAGGGTTGGGCAGTAACTGTAATTCCCCATTCCCCATTGGGTCCAATTGACCCAATGGGGAATTTTCGGCTCAATTAGCGCGCGGTAATAGCGCAACGCTAATTGCGCCAGAAAATGGGAATTCTTCTGGCGCATTTACCTCCAGCTTGGAGCTGGGGGTAAATGCTGCCAGACTTGTGATTGCGCAGACCCTTAAATGTGGCGGTAATAGCATTAACGCCGCATTTAAGGGCTACCGCCCAACTTGTGATGAGGCTGAAAAGGAGGCTATAGACATTCAGGTACAAACACTCAATACAAAGGTGGCACAATGTAACGTCGTTGCATCCTGCTCATGAAGGCAGCCTGTGTCAGAATGATGTCACCAGCAGGCTCATGCAGTGTTAGCGGCACGGTTCCCAGGCAGTCATTTAGGAATGAGGGAGTTTTGTCCCGTGTAAGGTCAATAACATTCATACTTATTTTCTTGTACCTTACAGTCTTTAATAGTATCTGTAACAAAAGCCTACAAAGTTTGGGATTGCCAACTTTAAAGTACAAATACTCTGTCCAAATGAAGTAATGCACTAATACAAGCAAAGTCCATTACTCTAAAAAATAAATGTTAGCTCACAAAACATCACTTCTTTACAAGATGCACATTAAATACTAAGTAGCTCAAATGAATGCTATAGTTAATTAAAGTGAGTGTTCGCAAACAATGCTTTAACGTAATTTAAGATTTAATTTGTAGTGTGATGGACTTTGTACCAGGAAAATACTTCGACTCAGTGTTTGTACCTTTAAATTGGCATTTGCAGTGTTTGTAGATTTAACCTTGCTATAGGTAGATCTTACTCGCTCCTGCTCTCGCTCTGCTTTCTGCTGCCTCTTCTCCTTACACCCTACTACTACTCTCTTCACCCTTTTCAGCTACTACTCCAACCTCTATACTGTCATTCCTTTCCTCCCACCTCCATGCCACTACTACTACTCCTCCACACTTCTACTGCACCCACCTCTCTTCTACCACTTTCCCCACATTCACATCAATACTACACCCTACCTCCTCCACAATCACTCCCTTTCACTCCATCAGCCATCATTCACTCACTCCCTGCTCTTCTACTACCATTTTCGTTCGCACACCTTCCACGTACATTCACAGCACTGGGCTACTGTTTTTCACCAGTCAGTACCTCACCTTCTCTATAAACCGTCTCCACACTCCTTTCCACTGTCCCTCCTTCTTCTGGTCTCTTTTTCTGCCATCTCCTTCTCAGACCTCATCCAAACAGCCCACACATTCCCTCCTCCTCCTCTCTCCCCCATGTGGTTCTCCAGGACAATCTTTCCCTGCGGTCTACTCCCTGGAGGTGTTACACACATCAGAACACATATAAGGAGTCCCATGCCATGCCCGTTTTTCTTGTGCGCGGTCGCCTCGATCGTCAGTGGTGGAACAGTATGATCAGTTCCAGTTTGTGTGAGTGTCCAAGTCTTTGGCATGATTGTCTTTGTTAAAGAGCTGCTGTTCTGCTCTGGTGTTGGTAATCGGTTGCTCTTTCTCAAGTGGCTGACAGTCTGTGTTACAAAGCTGCTCAGCATTTCTGCAACCAGTCAGTGTATTTGTTGTACTGAGGGGATGGCAGCATTCCACACACGCGCTGTCACTTGGAAAGGTCTGTTCTTTTGTGTCGCAGAGCAGTGTCATGATATAGGGCTGCTGTTTGTGGTTCACTGACACTGGGTACCACTGGAGAGGTTCTTGTGGACTGTTGCCTCTTTGATCCATTGCCGGTGCTGCTAATATCTGCCGTCCCTTGAAACAAACTGAGAGAAACTGACCAGCATTTGGAAATGGAGGTATGGGGTGATTAAGAGTGATATCAATTTCAGTCACACAGGCACATAAAGAAGGGACAGGGGCTGGGGCCCTCTCAACTGTCAGTCAGTAAGTGATACTTTATTTCGGCGAATCTGCCATAAAATGTTTACATGAAGAGAAAAACACAGATTTAAAACTTACAAGCAAATAAATAGTAATAAATAAAACACAAATTCTACATATCCGAGTTCAGTAAGATGTCAGTGGTGCATATATAGCAGCAAAGAATCACAGTTTGTAAGAAGACATATTCATAAATTCCTTTACTTTTCCCACTCTAGCAACACCAAAAGCTCCATTCTGCTCTTGACTGTGCATTTGAGAAATGTTAACAAGGTCCATCCAACCAGTAGAGTATCTACCATCAATAAATGAGAAAGAGCTACTCGGCATTAGACAAAACCCTCATTTCTCAAAAGGGGATTATATTGTAAAATGGGTGGTACGCTGGGCAGAAAAACATAAAATGTAACAGATCTTCCTTAACAGCTCCACAAAACAAACATGAGCTATCAGCAGTAATACCAGACCACATAGGTGCAACCTCTCTGAGGGGTAAGCAATGAAATATTTCCAGAGTTAGCAGAAACCGTTCATAGATGTGGTCAGACCAGGTTAAATACTGCTGAATAGTGCTAGAAGAAAATAGCTGCATGCCTCCTATTGAAAAGATTTTGTCAGCTCAGTAGCTTCTCGTGCAACCTTAGAGTTGAGTTGCAGTTGATTTCTCAGATGTGTTACCATCAGTGCACTTAGGAGATTGCTTGGCTTAAAGAGCTGTTGTGCATTTCTTCTAGTAAGACATTTTTTGACATACTTAAACCAAGGTATGGGTGTTACAGATCTGTTCTCTAGCAATGCACTGATTAAGAATTGAGTTAGGGTTGCTTTTGGATCACTACAAATCCTTAGCCAGTGCAGGACAGGCTGCAACGATAGGTCATCCTCAATAAAATTGATCCCAAATTATTGGTGCGAAGCATAGTTGGATGCAGATTCATGAATCTGCAATGAGGTTAAATTCCCAAACCCCCAGAGCAAAACCCCATAATTTGACACGATCAAAGTTTATTTTTGATAGATTTCAAGCATCATGTTCAGTGGTTTTGACCTGCACATTTAAGAGATTCCCCGCCAATGGCCTTTTTCATTTTGCTAGTTAATTTCCCTAATGTTCTATTGAATCATATGCCCAAGTAGTCGGATTCCCGAACCACTGTGTATAGAAGTGGTTATAGTCCCCCCCCTCAAACTGAATGTAGTGGAGATAGACCCCCTCCACCTCAAACCGAATGATGATAAACTATTGGGTTGATCACCGACTTTAAATGTTTTAGAAATTAGAAATGTAGTGTTTTACAGAGAAGCATTTTAAAGGATGATCTATGTTATGAGGTCAGAATGTCTTGAATGATAGAAGGTTTGTTAACTACTATATTGTAAGTATTATTTTATAAAAACCTAGACTCGAAATGGACCAGGTATCGAAATATGACCAGAAATAGGGTGATCCACCATTTTGTGATAGGTCAAGCATGGTTAGGCGATTCCTGAGATGGTGGATTGCTGTGAGTCATGATGACACCAGTGGAGATGCTTTTTAATAAAAGTTCATCCAGGGGACAATGGTGGGGAGAATGAGTGAGTAAAACCAGTCTAGACTAGGTCTGAGTGGCAGATAGTCTGACGAATCATAAGCAGGAAGAGGGGTTGTACTTTGATCATGCCATTATAGGCAATCAATCACAGGCAGGAAAGGGGATGTACTTTTGATCAGGCCATCACCGCACCTCCCTAGAGTGTATATAAGGGAGGGTGAGCCTAGTGATTTCAGCAGAGTCCCAGAGATGTCGTTGATGCTGTATCCTATGTATCCTGTGTCTTGCCTGCTGGAAGAAATAAACTTGCTGACTTTGAAAGATTCTGCCTCAGTCTGCTGATGTGCTCCAGAGTGTTTTCTTGACTCCAGAGATGTCAATGCCTAGGAGAGAGTGTGATGGGACCCTACTACATTTGGCGAGCCATGCTAGCAGTCCTGAGCTGATGTCTCCAGGACTATGAACTGAACCTGGAAGATAAGGTAAAACATGCTATGAGCCCTGGAAGAGGGGAAAAAGAGAGAGAGATGAGATGATGATGGGGCAAACTGCAGTTGCCCACCCACCTCTAAAAGGAAGGGTCATACAGGCCTGATAGAATGGCCCTGGTGCCTAGGGAGTGAAGAGGAATCTTTTTTGGCAGTTTTCCAAGAAACATTCTTCCAAAACAATTTTTAAATTGGGGATTTTTCGAGGGTCTTCAAGAAAATGGATTAAATTAATTATTTTAAAATACTCTTTCTCTTTTGGGAGACACATTTTAGGAAAAATATGCTGACATTTTTTAGAAAAAACTTAAAAGTCACTTTGGGAGACCACTCTTAGAAGAAACAATTTTGGCACTTATAGGGAACCCCTCTAAGAATTATTTTTTTGGGGTTATCTGTTGACGCCATTCAAGAAACCATTTTTATCAATTATAGGGAACTAGGGAACCCCCCTTTGAATTGTTTGTAGAAAAATCAATGCTTTTTTAAATAGTTTAGGATGTAACGGGAAGGTGAGGTAAACGTAGCTTGAGAATATGAGTATTGTATATATTGAGCAATTGACTTGTGAGAGGCCAAGCAATTGAATTATTGAGAACTTGACTTGAGTGTGGCCAAGCAAGTAAGAGGTAGCGTGAGAGAGGCCACGATAAACGCCCCGGCCTGCATTTTAAAGAATGTAGCAGAAGAAATCTTAACCTAAAATCCCATAGTGCAAGCAGTAGAAGACAAGTTCTGGTCAAAGACAGACTTAAGGAGGTTGATTTAAACTCCGTATGGGGTATTTTAGGGGGTAAGGCAGGTCCCAGAGAAGGGCTGTAGAGAGAAGAATATATGTGACCGGTCGAGTGTGTTTGTTTTCTTGTCTTGTTTTATGTGTTGTATTTTGCGCACTGTACATTTGTGTATACATATTGAAGTATTGCAGAGAATGCATTTTATTGAACAAAAATGCATTATATTGAGTTTTAAGAAGAAGTTGGCACCAAGCCAGAAAACTTAAATGTTCAATTATGGAGAAAATATCACATGAATATGAACTATGGACTATAATATATAGGGGAGTGTTCTTTAAAAGTTTGAAAAATACAATATAAAGTTTAAAAAATGAAAAAAGTAGTTCACTTTCAAACCCTATAGAAACCAAAATACAGTAACTATGGAGTTAATTCTTGTATTTGGCAAAAATAGACCAGCAGAGCTGTCCAAAAAACTTTACACAATAAGGTTTCTCATTTGGCTTGTCAGAAACGAAGGACAGAGAAAGTATGCTTTTTTAAGAATGATTTGTGCTTTCCAAAAATGCATAGGCTCTTTGGAAAAGCTCTGCAGTAGAAAAATGCAAGAAGGCAGAGGGTTAATCTCTTGTATTTATGGGGTCAACACCTTTAAGAAGCCAACAAACCTTGTACGGTACAAAACCGCACTGGATTTACAGGACTCTTGGGCAGAGAGAAAAGATTTTTTTTAGAAGTGCATAGTTGGCAGAGAGCCAAGATAGCGGTGCACTGCTGAAGAAATGAATAGCGTTTGTTTCACAACCTACGCCGTTAGATGAGATAAGCTATGTCCGCAGCGAACAGTCTTTTTAATTGGAATGTGGTTCAGAGCTGTGTGTGCGAAAAAGTCATGACATTAAGGAATGGTTAATTTAACAGATGAGAGGGAAGCAAGCCTCTGAGAACAGACAGAGCAAGATAACTCTTTAATGATTACATATGTGAAAAAATTGATGTTTTTGGAAATTAAGGAAAGTGGCTAGTTGAAGTTGAAAGCCACGCTGAGACAGTGTTTAAACAATTAGAGAAGCTGTTTTAAGTATAAGAGGTTGACTAAATTATGTGGTGAAACAGTGATGGAAGTCTCATATTGTTTGCACACTTGTTGCATAAACTGTGTCTCGTTGGGAGAGCAGTGTGGTGGTGATGTTAAAACTAGCCGGCAATGAATGTCCTTTTGAGTTTTATGTGTAGCAAATAATGTTTGCAAACAAGAAGAGAATGAGGCATTTTATTTTATTTAAGTGAAATGGGTTTTCTTCTTTGCCATGGCTAGGAGTTGAGAACAGAGAAATATTGCACTACAATAGTAGCATGCATGTGAGTTTAAAAATGTTGTGCACCAAATGAATTTGCGCAGAAGACAGGTATCAAGTCAGGAAGAGATGTTCCTAGTGATATATATCATGTCTGCAAGCTTTGAGGGTATATTGGAAATATAGTGGGAAAAAGTGTGTCCAAGAGCGCAGGTGTAACTGAGATTCAAATTGTGTTTTTATGTGTAGAATACAGCAAAAAACAGGCCAAAATGTTAGTGAATGTCATTGGGGTAGGCACAGCAAATATCTATTGAAGAGGAAAAGGATAAATGGATTAATAGGCAATTGTGTTAGTTGACAAAATATGATAAATATAGGCAGTAATGACTTGTTTATATTTTAACAGAAGGGAATCAGTGAATATTGAAACACGCATGCAGAAGCATGCACATGAAAAGGTCTACATACAGATGCATACAAGTGGGAGGCATTTATGTAGATGCACTGACATGAAAAAACCAAAAAACAAACAAAAAACACACACATGTGCACACATGTAGATGCATATATAAAGGGACACATGGTTTATGAAGGTGTAATTAATCTGTGTACCATGGACAATGCATTTAAGAATGCACACACACATTTACAAGCATACACTAACGAGTATACAGAATGGTTTTATTTTTCAGCTAAATTGGTAGCTGGCACAGACAATAGTTGGTCCCTTTTGGAAACCTAGCTAGGGCAGAGATTTGCGTATTTATATTTAGAAATATTGAGATTTTTGCAGTACACAAGCAAGAATGGAGGGCAGTAATTATATTTTACTACGTTTGTAGGCAGAGACTGTTTAATTAGATAAGAAAGCAGGTTGGGAAAATGGTAGTAGTGTTGAAAATGGGCAGGAAAGAAATGTAGCACTGGGCGGCAGTAAGGAAAAGTCTGCCAAAGTTAAAATTGGCTCATGATAAAGAGAGTTAGGAATGCAGCACTCATGCATTGCGGGAAAACAATTAAACAGGCTTTTGTACGCAACAGCTTGCGAAGGTCAAAGCTGATTAAACAGAGAAAATATTCACGAGTTATGGGGAAGTTATAAATCACAAACAAGTGAGTGCATCGCTGGCAGGATTTGGAATCAGCAGCTTGCACCCATGCAGAGTACACAGGCATAGATCCTTGTCTGTGGACAGTTTGATTTTTTTTTTTAAATGACTAGAATGATAAGAGTGCCATTAGTTTGGGACAGGATATGTCAGACTAAGACAGAACAACCTCCGTGGAGAAAAAGAAGGTGATAACATGGCCTATAAGGGTGTTTTTCAGTAGATAAGGAAGTAAGATGGTCGGGTCTAAGCCTACCTATATCTTGGACGTCAGAATCAATGACATGGTTAGACCGACCTGAAGGGCAACCTCATGGTGAGAGGGGGGGAGTTGCCACCTTGTGTGAGCAGATTATGGTCACTGCCAGGTTAAAAGACAGTGCAGAACTATTGTTCCTACCTTGAAAAAACAGACTATGGGAGAAAAGAATGAGTTTGGGGTTTCACAGTTTCCCTTGCTAGAGAAAGGGGGGGCAGACCATAGTATGTACCTTGACCCCAGATGGACAAGGATAACTTAAGGTGCAAGCTCCTGAGTTTTGACTTCTGGTGCTGAGAAATGAATACATGAATTAGAAAAGATGACAGGAGGAAATACATTGGCTATAGGGGACATTAAGAGTCTCCTGATTGTCATTCTTGAAGAGCGAGCTGATGACATTTGGTCAAAGGCAAGATATTTGTGTATTACCACTCATGACGGAGCTCTGTTAAAACAATTGGAGGGCGGCAGTCTGGAAAGCACTTAGAGCGCTGTATCCGGACACGTCAGATGAGAGAGCTACCAAAATACCAAAATTTGTCAGAAACCATGAAGAAACAGCTTAAGATATTAGTTGGCCTGGAAGCAGAGTCATGGTCAGAAATACAGCTGACCATCACATATTATTGCAGACTACTGCAAGAGAGAAATTGAGAGAAAAATGATACTAGGAAAGCAAAGAAGTGAAATGAAAAGCAGAAAGAATTGTCAAAATACGCCATAGAAGGGGCGAGGTTTGACTAGTGGGCAAGGGTCATGCTCCCAGCAAATTACATGTGAATAATCAAAGGCAGTATTCATCAGGGCAATAATGGATTTGCCTCACGAGGAAGCGGAGGATTTCGAGGAAGAGGCTTTCAGAAAAATCAAGGGAATTGGCAAAACAATCAGGGAAATTTCCAGAGTAACCTGGTGGGTTTCAAAGCAAGCAGAAGAATAGTCAAAGCATGCAGGAGGGGCAAGTTAGGAGACCTTGTTAGGGAGAATTCTCTGTTTAGGCTGAATTTCCTAACCTAGTGAGTCCCCCAGCAGCTTTGCTGGATTTCTGGAGTTTGTTTTTTTTCTCCTGTCAAGAGTGAGACTCTTTTCCTCACACTCTTGAACATGATTTGAGGGGTTCCTTTGACTGTTAATGTGTTTTATGGGCTATGGGGTCTTTTACTCCATAGGCTCTCATGTGTTTTTACTATGTGTGTTACACCGCACCCTCAGTGCAGTGACACAGGGGTGTCATAGTGACACCCCACCATAGACTCCGTACCCTGGGACTGACTACTGTCTCCCAGGGAATGTAAAGTCACCATTGGCTTTACTAGTCCCAAATTATGAACAGAAACCAGTACAAACCATCATATTGTGGACGTACTGGTCGGGGCAATTTGATTGCCCCAGGGTCTGTTATTCGAGGGGGCACGTCTCCGTCCCCCCTGATTGAGTTTTGGCTGGTGGCAGTGGATACTACTTTTTAAATTCGACCGCGAATATATCTCTATGGGATTTTCCCATTGTTCGAGGCTACCAACTTTAATTATTTAATTCCTTTAGCCTCGAACATACCGCCGGGTTATTTATTCAATATTAATTCACTGGTTGGTATTTTTTGCCAGAACTCGATTCTAAAATGGCGTTTGTGTTCTCTTCTGTGACTCCAACCCAAGTCGAGCCCTTTGTTCCACTTCTTGGCGGGCTAATCCACAGAAGCCTCCAAAAGTGGTGCCACTCTGTCTGGGTACCACAGGGGGTGTAGGAGGGGGTTTAGGCACCCTGGACCGAGTTGCCTTGGCAACTCAAGTCGCACTCTTGTGTGATTGGCCCAAGTGGTGAGCCGGCCGGCTCACCACTTAGCATGTTTGATTGACAGCTAGGCTGAATGAATGGGGGTTTCTTGCATAAAAGCAGGGCTTTTGGGACTGGAACTTCAGAAGTCGCCACAGGACCTGAAAGATCCAAAGAGGGAGAAGTTGAGCTGACCTGCAATGACGACACCACCGGTGGAGCCCTGCTGAACTGTCTCACCACGTCCCGACGACAGAGGAGATCTTCTTGCCGGAGAGTCTCTTCCCCTTGAGCTGGTGGGGACAACCAGTTCGCTTTCCTTTTCGCCTACCAGGACGTCTAGTGGTCGAATTGCCCGTGCCAAGCACTCCGGCAACCGGATAGCCAATTACCACTGAACCGCGAAAGAATGGACCGCTCCTTTGAATCGAGAAACTCAGCGGCTGTTTTTTTCCCTGGCAGCACAACGACCTCCTGTTTTCCTCCCCGACGAGATCTTCTCTTCTGCTGGACGAAGCACCAACTCACAACTCCTGCCAGGAACAACTGCCCCCGCTCGAGTGTTCTCACCATTTCAAGGTACTGTGTCCGCCTGGCCTCCCTTTCTATAGATTGCTACAAGGTGACAGTAAATCCTTAACCTTCT
Organism: Ambystoma mexicanum; assembly: GCF_040938575.1. NCBI lineage: Eukaryota > Metazoa > Chordata > Amphibia > Caudata > Ambystomatidae > Ambystoma > Ambystoma mexicanum. The sequence goes on along the minus strand of NC_090921.1, from coordinate 1,023,489,178 downwards.
AGACTGGGCTGGTCTCTTGACCATCTAACTGGTCCCTTTCTTTTGGTCCAACTCCTTTCTGAACCTTTTCGAGACTTTTGTGCACTTTTGAACTGTGTGACCTTGAACACATTTCGTTCTGATCCTCTTAAAGTGGGTCCGGCTTTCTGAACTCTAACTTCACGGTTTTATTCTGCCTTCCTCTCTTGCTGTATTCTTTTGAAGGTGTTGGGATCTGTTTCCATTTATGCTCTGCCTTTCTCTCCCTTTAAACCGAATGATTAGAGTGCCATCTGCGTTAAGCGCTCACCGCTGTCTGAAAATAAGTGGTGCTTTATTTAAGACTTGTCTAATATTCTGCGAAGGGAGTGTATATACTTTAGTAACTCTGTTTTTGAAATTGCTTGATATTAGTACCAGTGTGTTTTCATAGATGTGTTCTTAAATAAATAATTATATATCTTTTACACCAAAGCTCTGGTCAGTGTTTGCTTGTTCTACTGTATTTACCTGCCCTATTGTGTATGCTCTGTATACTGCCTAATCTTCTTGAGAGAAGTCTGACTGCTCAGCCACAGCTACCAGGTAAATCTGGGTGGTGCAGACTGCTACCAATTGGGTTTACTGTTAACTCCTGCAGCCTTAAACTTTTTGCAGTGGTCCCCAAGGGAACTGCACAGGTTTCTGCCTAACAGACCTCCTGTATATTGGGCATGCGGTATGTCAGAGCACTTTGTACGCATGTGTAAAAGCCACGGATTCATGCAGAATGGGCAATTCTTAAGAGGAGGGGACAGCATACCCCCCTATAGCTCCCAAGTGTATAGCTCCCAAGTCAAGGAAGGGTTTCGCCCAGGATCAGACATTGTATCAGACATAAGCGCTGGGAGTGCAGCAGGTACAGCAACTTAGGAAAGGTGGAAAACAAATGTACTGCAGAGGGCAAGTAAGTTAGCCCAGATGCAGGCTCAGCAATGTGCAAACATGAAATAAACAATGACACGTAGGAATGAATGTGTTGGGTTTAACAGGGAGAAATTATTTTACAAAAACAGAGGAACGCATGCATCCACATTAGGACTGCCTCATAGAAGTGGTTTGATGCATTTGGAATTGTTAGTGGCACTAGGTTTTAAAGTTGCCAAGAATTAATATGGCAAAGGGAGAACAATGTTTGTTCTAGTGGTATACATTGGGACTATATGTCCATGGAGCAAAGACAGAAAGAAATGAATATTAGAAGGTTGAGGATGTTTTTTGAAGACTATAAGTGTAGTTTGTGTTTAGTGAGAAATTAACAGTCTCTGGAGGAGAGTATGTTATGACATATTTTTTTGTATATGTGTAAAAGGCACTTACTTGCCAGTGTTTGAGGAAAGGATTGGATCACAAAACCTAAACATGAGGATTTTGTTTAGTGAATTAGGGATAGAGTGTTTTGTTCTGAGACTGCACCATTTGAATATGGGTGCATCAATAGGAGCATGTACAGGGCAAGAGCCCGATGAGGTGTGTCTGGTAGAGACCAAAGGTTTTTATTATTGTAGCAAAAACACAGTATTATAGATAACTGTGTGACCTAGTGGAAATTTTGGTGAGAGTATTTGGTGTATTCAGCCTCAGACCATGGCTATTTATGAACAAAAAGGGGGGACAGATGACCTCCATAAAATTAGAAACAGCCTTACAGTAAGGCAACATGGCAACTGATCAAGGATTGAATAATAAAAATGGATCATGAAGAACAGTAATGGTTCTCATAAAAAGGTTTAGGTTAAGTAACGTCACGAATGGTGATATATCTAGATAAGGCTTAATGAAAGTATGAGTGGTGCTTTCTTCAAGCACATCACACATTAAAAAGAAAGGAAAGGAAATATTTTCGTATATATGGCGATACTGTAGCAACATCCAGTAGAAATGAAAGAAAATTGAAAAGAGTGTCAAAAACTGATAAGTGGAATTTGGGCCTTTTGGCATGGGTCCAGAAAAATGAAGTAGGAAAAAATGAAAATAAATAATTTACCTTAAATGGTATAGGAATGAAGAGCTCAGTTTAAAATATTTACGCTATTTGGATGAAATAAAAATAAATAAATAAAACATGAATGAAAGAGAAAAACAAATGAAAACATGATTGGATGAATGAATGAATGAATGTATAGGGAACTAAACCCAGCATATAATAAGCAAAAATCCCAAATTTTACAAAGAAAAGCATCAATGAGGGTTAAAAGCCAACATTGAAACAATTGCGCAGACGAATAAAAAAGCATTACAGAGTAATGGAGAACCAGAAAAGGGGTATGGTTGACCCACATTTGGGTTAACCAGACAAGGACAATTTTGAACAGAGCCAATTCAAGATGAAAATACAAGGGTAAGAAAATTACCATTTTTTAAGTGCCTATAATGATGTTGGTTTATGTTAGAGATGAAAATCATGGACCTTGCGTGAACATAGTAGGAATGTCTGCATGGCCTTAAGTAGGGAGAAAAGAAAAAAGAGGTAAGTACTGGTTCACACTAGAAGGGTGTGGACACACTATTGATCATTATTAAGTGTAAGAGAGCCCAGGTGAGTAACAGAAAAAAGAGGCATATAGAGACACAGTTTCTTCAGTTATGTAGCCATTTTTCCCAAGATAGGTGCAATCAGGTATGAATAGAGTAGCATATAGATGCAAGCATGGCCACTTCAGACAAATGCAGAACATAGAAGACGTCAGATGACAGGTGGGTACCCTTTTATAACTTTCAATAGTTGGCAGAACATCAACTAGGGCAGTGTTTAAACATATGCATATAGAATAATGTTTAGAATAGGCAAACAATGTAGTTTTATGATATAATATGAAGGCACATTGTAAGAATTGGTGCCATACTCTAGAAAAACATGGGGAGACTAGATTAAGAGTAGTGGGGTAAAGAGGAGATAATGTGCAGCGAAACGTTTTAGCTTGTCTCAACAGGATAAAGACAAAGCACAGAAGAAAAAGATCATGGTCCAACGCGATTGGGAGAAAGATGGCAAAAAAAGGCAGAATGAAGCATTTACAGCTGAGCAGCAAGCATTTACAGCTAAGCAGGAAGTATTTACATCAAAGCAGAGAAAGAGATTAAAGTACTAGCCCTAGCATTGAAGAGGGCTAGTGAAAAGTGTTATCGTTTTGTGCAGCAACGAATTAGGGAAAGCCTGTGAGTTAAATGGGCTGAAAAAAAGATAGAAGTGAATCCAGAAAATATTTGGTTTTGTTTTTTTTGTTTTTTTTTTGTTTTTTTTGTTAGCAGCAATGAGACAGAATCTAGGTTATGAAGTAACTTGACCTCCTTGCCAGTACCCAAATTACTTTTGTCTCTATTTTGATTCTTAACAGAGAACAGGGATCCCTAACAAAAGATTTCCTCGTCTGCTACGGATGCGCCTGGGAGATGGAGAAGACGACATGTCTTTTTTATTTATGCATACAATGTATTACTTTAAGTGTCTCTACATTTGAAAATGTCAATGTAAGAAAAGTATACGTATTTCCCCTGAAGGGATATACTATTCTTGTAAATGGAAAAAAAGAGAAAGCCCAGAACACATAAGGGCAGAAAAAATGAGACAGGCAAATATATTTATTGCCTAAAAATATATGTTTATTGTAAACAAATCAGGTTCCAGCAGGCTGACCATATACAGTGGGAACAAATGTGAATATGTACAAAAAATGGGAGAGAATTAGTCGCTTCGTATACACAGACCTAAATTGTCTGATAGCTTTGTCTAGGAGGCAGGGATGTCCAGAAAAATGTTCAATATTGTTTTTTTCTAGGAGGCAGGGATGCTCAAAAAGAAAAAAAAACATTGTCTAAAATTACCTTTGTTTAGAAGGCAGGTGAATTTTGACAGAACGTACAAAAAGGGTTTTAAGTGGTTGGGTTGAGAAAAACTTATTTGTCAAAGGAAACTCATTCAGTTTTATATTACAGATGGTTAACGAGGGACCTATATGCCTCAGGAGATTGAAAGCATCAAACCACATGAGGAGAGAGAAGTCATTGAGGAACCCAACTAAAATCCCTGTTAGAGTAACCATTGTTCCGAATGTTTCTGTAAAAGACTCCTCAATCCTTACATTCCCTTCCTAAAAAATGACTTTTCAACAAAAAATTTGAACTATGAATACAAGTGCTCTATGGAAAAAAGAGACACTCAAATGCGAAAGTACCTGCATTTGGATTAAAGGGCCTAAGGACTTGCTGTAAGGCAGCCCAAAAAAGAGAACAAAATCATCAGGACACAGACGGTCCGTGGATGCTAAACCGAGATGAGTCGGGTGGAAGACGTGCGAGTGGAAGATGTATTGATGAGAAGAAAAATACATTTTTTACTGAAAATATGCACGGGCAAGATAATGGGAGCAAGGAAGAAAATGTCATGGTGTGGGAGTTGGGAAAGGATGTGGACTATGAGCCACAATATGGACAAAATGTGTGCAGACAATGGGCCAATGGATTACCTCAAAGCATAACTAATCTCTTTAATGTCATAGTGGCTGTCAAATTATCTAAGGCATATAGTTAGTTTAAGGTAAATTGAGGAATGGAGGTAGGGCTCAAATAAAAATAAATAAAAGTAGTTTTTAAGGACACATACATGTTTACACTAGGAAAGTATAATGTGTTAGTACTGATGTTGTAGAAATGTGTTAGGATACCTCTCAGATTGAAGTAAAATGTATTATAGAAAAGGGTGATTAGGTGAGAAATGTGTAGGTATATTGAAAATTAAGGAGGGTGGACATGGGTGTAGTTGTATGTATTGAGTAGATGACTAAATACTATACAGAGGGGGGAGTGTATAGAAGTTATTATAGCCCCCAACAAACTAAATGTAGTGGAGTTGGAGCCCTCCACCTCAAACTGAATAATGATAAACTATTGGGTTGATCACTGACTTTAAATGTAATAGAAATTAGAAATGTAGTGCTTTACAGAGAAGCGCTTTAAAGGATGATCTATGTTATGAGGTCATAATGTTTGGTTTGAATGATAGGTTTGTTAAGTAGTATAATTTAAGTATATTTTGCTAAAAAAACTATACTCGAAATGGACCAGGTATCAAAATATGACCAGAAATAGGGTGAGCCACCATTTTGTGATAGGTCAGGCATGGTCAGACGATTCCTAAAATGGTGGATTGCTGTGAGTCATGATGACACCAGTGGAGATCTTTTTTTTAATAAAAGTTCATCCAGGGGACAATGGTGGGGAGAATGAGTGAGTAAAACCGGTCTAGACTAGGTCTGAGTGGCAGATAGTCAGACGAATCATAAGCAGGAAGAGGGGTTGTACATTGATCATGCCATTATAGGCAACAAATCACAGGCAGGAAAGAGGCTGTACTTTTGATGAGGCCATCACCTCACCTCCCTAGAGTCACAGAGATGTCGTCAATGCTGTATCCGGTGTATCCTGTGTCTTGCCGGCTGGAAGAAATTAACTTGCTTACTTTGAAAAATTCTGTCTCAGTCTGCTGATGTGCTCCAGAGTGTTTTCTTGACCGCAGAGATGCCAATGCCCAGGGGAGAGGTTGATGGGACCCTCCTCTACAACTGGTATGGTATAAGCGTTACACCTGATTATCAAAGTTGTATTCATTTGTTTCCCTGGTCTGTGACAGACCAGAACAGATGATTTAGAGGCGTTAACCTCCAATCTAGATTTCTCATAACATTTCTAAATTAATTAATGAGTCTCTGCACCGCATGGGAGTGTGTACAATTAAAACTGTGAAACGAGAGCGGGGAACTGCTTGCTTCCGACTTTGGGGACATCAGTTCTCAAATGAATTAAAGCCCTCTGAACATCATTGATATATACAGAGCAAAGCAGGGGTGCCAAACTGCACCCCTGTTTTACCCCAGTAGCAATTGGAAAGTAAGGAGTGCAGTATCCCACTCCGCCACTTTTCGCATAAGCCTCTGTATCCTTATGGATGTTGTCTAGTACAGATACTAGGTACTTAGGGCAAATAAGTTGGGTTGATGTATCCCATAACTTGGACCTGTTAACTCTATGGAAGGCAGTAGATAAGTCCATGACTGCTAAATGAATCACTTCTTGCCTAATAAACAGGGAATTAGCCACTATTAGATGCTGCCCTAACCCTCAGCTACCACCTTCCCCCTCTGGGGAATAACTGCTCTGGCTTTCTCCCGTGTAGGCCTCCCTCCCCAGGCTGAGAACGTTTCCCATCCCTTCTTGACAGAGTCAGCCTACTGCCCCTACCACACACCTCCACCCTTCCCTCCAAGTCCTCTTCATGCCTACCACAACTAGCTGCCATAGAAATGTAATGTTGGCTTGTTTTGCCCCTGCGTTACCTTCTACCCTTAAAGTGTAGGGCTGCAGGGCAGAAAAAACATATAAACACCTGGGTTGGTGTCCTTGTTTAGGGATATCTACACCAAGGGTGCCTCGTGACTGATGAGCTTGAATTGGCGACTGGTGAGATAGTATTGTGCAATAGCACCTGGAGTGTTCCAAGTGCCAGATGAAATTATCAATAAGCGATCTCAGACCCAAATAACCAGACAGACTCATAGAATATGTCAGCTCAATAAAGTAGGGAAACCTGGTAAACAAACAGATTGCAGCTCACACACTCTCTAATACATTTGGGTTACAAAAAAGCTTTGCACCTCAATGTATCTCAGCTATGGCATCATGCTATGTGGCAATCAGTAAAAACCTATCAGACAAAGGATTGGTTAGGGAACATATATACCTATAGTTTATTTAGGTGTTAGTAACATTATTGGCTGCCCCTTATCTGGTAGGCATGCCTTGAATTACCTCCAACTGCGTATAATACAAATAATAGCCGAATAACAGCAGTGGATTGTCTTTTGCAACAATGTATAATTCATCATTACACAGGCCCTCATGATTGGTTGGCATTCTCCCCCAACCTTGGACATTCGGCTTGTTAGCAGCACGTAAGCAAAATGAAATCCAGGTGCAGGGAACAACATCAGACAACTGCCCACTTGGCCAATTAGCCTGCCATCTCTCGTCAGTTAGGCTCTAGCCCAAGGCTTCTTCTTTGTTGTTGACCTTGCTCACTGTTCTCTTCCTCTGGACTTTAAAGGGAGTGAAGGTACATTGCTATCTTCATCTGGAGCTTAATGAATAGGCCTTGTTTTCTGGTCTTGCACCACATGTGAAGAGTCCATGATTTTGTCCATCCTGACCTTCTATTTAGTGATATTTGATTATATTATTCTGGGTGCTATTACCCCTCTTGGCCTCTGGATACTTGGTTGCTCCATTTTGCATATGCTTTCTGCATCTTTCATTGTAAAATACTTGGCACTTGCAAATGTTCACTCCTTTACTAAATGTAATAGAAATATGTTGTCCGTATGTGGCTTATCCTCTTTGACTCCTTTTGTGCCTTGTAGTTGCTTCTTGATGTGGCCTCCTTGATCCTGAGCCAAACAAATATTCTTTGTTCTTGCACACATTTGTATTCCAGTGCGTTTCAGGTCGGCAGCCTTGGTCTGTTTCCTTGGGGCTTTTAGCTAACTATTATGCAGAAAATCGACATCCATCTTTTCATTGTGGCTGCTTTACCCGTGTTATATTTTCTACTGCAGCAAGCTTCTGTGTATATCGTCTACCTTGCGTTTCTGAATATGTTTGTACATCTACTATATCTCTTCTCACTTATCTTCTAAGTATGTGTGATTTCTTTATATTTGCATAAATGTTCACTTTGTTAATTCAGTCACATCTTCATTCTTTAAGTATTTGCCTATTCTTTCAGTGTGTCCTTGTGTCTTCTCTTTATGACGTCACTTTACAGTCGTCAAGTTTCTCTTATAGCTCTTCTATGTTCACTGGTGTCTGCAGGCATCCTTCTACCACATCAGCTCGAGGATACATTTGATATGGTTTTCTGAGCGTGATAGCAGGTGTCATGCACAGTGCTTTCCTGCTGTTTTTCCAACATGACGGAGGTGAGGGGGTGGGCTCCATAAGTGATGTGTATATCTGCTTCTCTACAGTATTTCAGACTAGCAATGGCCCACTTGATTGGCAGGGCACACCAACACTACCACAGATAATTTCTTTCCCGGGAAAAGTGTATCTGGCTGATGAACATGAAGGGCATTTCTTCCCCCTAGCTCAGTTTGCAAGATCTAGAATGACCAGAACATGCTTTTGCATAGAGTGTTTCAAATGCTCATTGGGCTTGAGGGTACCATTGGATGACATTGGGGTTAGATTTTATTAATTTGTTGGTTAATGATGCAGCTTGCTCAGAAGAGTTCTGTATAACCTACGGTAGTAGCCAACGAGACCCAGGAATACTAGAATATGCTTTTCCATTAGTGGCTGTGGTGCTTTATGAACTGCTTCCACCTTGATTTGGTGTGGCTGCTCCTGTCAGTTTCCCACTGGGAATCCAAGGTATTTGAGAGATGATCAAGCTAGGGGACACTTAGCAGGACTGGTGGTGAGATTGCTCTTCGATAGCTGCTTGCATATACCTGGCAATTGTCTCAGCTCGTCTTCCCAGGTGGTGCTGTGAACAACAATGTTGTCAAGATAGGCTCCCGTAAAGCATCTGCACGGGGTCAGAACTTCCATTAATCTCTGGAAGGTAGCTGGTGGGCCTTCGAGGACCAAAAGGGAGTACAGTGAAGTGGAAGAGGCCTTCTGGAGTGGAGAAAGCAGTTTTTCACTTTGAGTGTTAGTCCAATGGAACTTGCCAGTATCCCTTAGTTAGGTCCAGGGTAGAAATTAATTTTGCTCTCTCAAATGTTTTCATCATCTTATCAATCCTGGGCATTGGGGAGGCATCACATTTTTATATTTCATTGAGCCTTCCGGAAGTCGATGTAAAACCTCCAAGTTCTATCCGGGTTTGGCACCTGACCTGTCGGGCAGGACCAATTGCTGTGGCAACCTCTCTAGGATACCGAGCTCCAACATCTTCTTCAGTTCTTCCCGTATCATTTTTTTTGGGACTCTGCCAGACAGCAGGGTTTCAGATGGATGAGTTGGTGTGCGGGTGTTTGGAATTTGTGTATGACACCGCAAACCTTCCCCGGCTTTATAGAAAATACACCCCTGTAACAATTTGGCCAGTTCCTGATGACTGGATGTGGGGAGACCTGGTGGCAGGATAATCTCATGAACTTAGATTGGTAGAGAGTTCTCCTGGGTATTATTGACATAGAGAGTCAGGAGCTGTGGACAATTGGTTTGTCTGCTGGACTTAATACGTGAAGGATGATACAACGTGGGTGACAAAGTAAGATCCATGCCATCTCACCAGTGATTTGTTTTGAGTGGTGGGTAGTAAGACCATGGCCTTGTCTCCAGTCTGGAACGTTTGCAATTAGGCACCTTTGTTATATGACTTTTTTTGTCTTGCCTGGGCAGCTTAGAGATTGGTCTTGATGAGGCTCTGCACCTTCTCCATATACTCCCTTGTATGTTGCACCATCTGAGGGTCGCTGGTATGTTGGTTTCCTGGTCCAGGCTCACAGATGTTCCCATCCCTCCGTGGCGAGGTTAGGCTATTGACCCCGTCACAGTATGCATGTTAGATGCTTTATTGGATATGTATTTATTTATTTTGACATTTATATAGTGCTTCGAACCCTGAGATATCTTATGTTCTTGAGATCCATGTTATGTTCTTTCTGACCATGTGGTATATGTATATTGTGTGTTGTCAGTTTTTCTTATAAATATAAGAGCCAAGATGTATATGTACCTGCCATATTCTGGGTGCGTATCCAGGTATATGTGTATTGCAAGTTGTGCATGATTCTTTTGTGTGTGATACATGCTTATATTAATTCTGAAGGTAAGATTGTCTGTGCCTATTGGTCAAGCATGTTATTTTGGCATATTGGGCTCAGTTGTATTGCGGAATTATGCAAGTGCACATTGTGGATGTATGGTCCGTGAGTATTGTTAGTGCCTGATGTCTGTGGATATTGTGTGGCATTAAGTCCCCTTTCCAGCACTTGGAACTGGGTTTTAAGGCCTTTAGCACCCTGGGATAACAAAGCGGTAATCCGGGGTGCTAAAAAAAAAAAGTATTTCCTGTCAATGAACAGATGCCTAGCGCGTCCCATTCAATGACTGAAAATACTGTCTGAAGATGGCTGCAATGGAAAGGGAAGGCGGGGTTCCGTACATACAGAGCCCTTTGTCCCTTTCCATAATGGCTGTCGGGAGAAGAGCAGAAGGTGCGACTGTGGGGACTGCGGCAGCGAGTGCTCCCCCCGACAGGTTGTTAATGCTCCATATTATTCCATGTGGAGGTAGTGTTCATACAAATATTTAATGCTTGTTCTTCCTGCCTATAGTGTTCTGTATTATTCTGCGCGTATAGGGGATGTGTATATTTGTTTTGAGTAGTTTATTGTTGATGGTGGTGTCTGTGTGGCCATGTATCATTCTCAACATGAGTATTAGTGTCACTCTGGGCCTGCTTATCACTTATGAATATATAGCTACATATATATTTACATTTGATCTGGTAGATCACAAAATCTTTTGCCAGCACCTCATCTCAGCGGCTAACTTCTCGACTGAAGCTACCAGCTGGGAAACCTCCTTCCTAGCTGAAAGATCTATAGGAGTCTTCTCTGAAAATGCTTGTGCCCCTCCCTCTCCAATGTCTTGCGGTGTCCCACAAGGCTCCTGCGCATCGCCCACCCTCTATAACATCTTTACAAAACCACTATTTGACCTATTAGACAATCAAGGTATCTCCTACACGAACTAAGCTGACAGCACGCAAATCCACCGTCCCCTCTCAGGTGAAAATTCTGTCGACTCCTCTGAACTACTTGCAGTGTACCATACCATCCAGGTCGTGGATGGCCTTGCACTTACTTTACCTGATTGATAGAAAAACAGAGGTTCTCCTCGTGGGATCCCCTGCAGTGATTAAAAACCTCAATGAACACTAACGTTCCTTCACCATTGACGGCATCACAATCCCAGTATCCCCAAAAGTAAAGACTCTGGCAGTTCACCTTGATGCCTCCCTCTCATTAACGTGACATATCAATGCTATTACGTCCTCTGCTGGCCATACCACCAAAATAATTAATGCCTGCAGGCCCTTCTTATTTGCAGACAGTTGCCTCACCATTTCCAGAGGTATCATCAGTCCGGGACTTGACTGTTGCAATGCTCTTTTTGCAGGCACCTCATGCGGAATACCAATAAATTGCAAGTTGTCCAGAACAATGCACTCCGTGCCGTCCTCAACATTCTGAAGCAAGAGCATATCTCAGAGGCTAGAAGAGCCATCCATTGGCTCCCAATATGTGAACGAATAACTTTTCAAAGCTTTTTCTATGACCCATAAATGCCTCTCCAACTCTTCCCCACCCTACATGATGTATAGGTTCACAAAAGCCCAATCACGGAGAACAACCAGAACTGTTTTTTCCCATAGACTCATCAAGCCAAGATTCAGACGAACCAGAGCAGGTGGGACTAGCTTCCCGGTTACTGCAGCGAAGTTATGGAACACACTACCACCAGCCACAAGAGCTCAGCAGTCATATTGGTCCTTCCGTTAAACTTTTGAAAACCAGGCTCTTCACATAACATTTAAAAAAAAGAAATGTTTTAACTTTATTTACTTTATTTCGGACTACAGACTTTACTCTTTTTGTTAACCAAGAGTCCATGTACTCTCGATGTCTTTTTTGTTGAATGATTGTCTATCTCTAGCTTGTAATGCAACTAGTGCCCTGGATTTAGAGCACTTTATAAATATAAAAATAAATAAATAAAGTGAATATCTTCAGTTTGACCAATCCAAATTTTAATTTTGTTTGTGATATCTGCCGTTTGAAATTAAGGGCTAGGCGTTTGTCAAAATCTTGAAAATTAAAACAAACTATTTAGTGTTGTGTGTGAAGAAAGCCTGTTTTTTGCAGGCCTTTAGAAACCCCATTGCAAAAATTAGCTTTCTTCAACTTTCTTTTTCTACATGAAAACATTCATGAGACTTCACCAAATGTGGCATGAGTGTTCAGATTTGATCACATCAGTTGCTTGCCTAATTTGGTAAACCTTCATGCATGGTGTAAGTTATCCTCTGTAAGGGACCATGTAACCTTGATGATGTTGCTGCTACTACTGTAATAATCTGCCTTACGTTCTATCATATCCAGCTATATGCCTGTCTTCCATCCTAAATATCAGTATGCATGCTTGTCTTCCTGCCAATATATGTGCCTGTCTATCTATATATTCATTTATTATTATTATTATTATTATTATTATTATTATTATTATTATTATTATTATTAGTATTATTATTAGTATTATTATTATTACTATTTGGGCTTTTATTGAACGCAGACCTAACAGCAGGAAGCAACAGGGCACTTTACAATCAAGGGCGAAAAATAAGGTTATCGAGCAGAGAATCAAGGGAGTAGGGAACGAACAACAGAGGAGGGAGGGCAATAGTCAGCAATATATGTAGAAGTAGATTTGGGGATCAGATCAACCAGTCTCAAGCAAGGTGGGGAGTGGGCGGTGTGTGGACCTAGGTGTTAGGGAGAAGCCATTCCTTGGAGAGGAGAGTCTTGAGCCCCTTCCTGAACTGTAGAAGCAAGGGGGTGAGTCGTATGTTGATGGGGAGGAGGTTCCAGAGTCTTGGGACATAGAATAGACAGAGAAGGCCTGTCTTCAGTATTTTTCCTTCCTGCACCAGCAGAGTCCTTTGATGAGTCATGCAGGACTTTATTGTATTGCAAACTGGAAACGGATCTCACTTTATTAGAATATTGTCATGGGACGAAACACCACACTGTTCGGGGACATCAAAATACATCTTGAACATTCGAGGTCAAAGTTTCTGGGTAATCTTGAAAATAGAGTGAAGGACTTTCTAGCAAAGATCGACCTAAGTTTAGAAACTTTGGTGAAAGATCGATTAAAAGTAAAGCGTGAGCTGGAAATGCTTGATTGGATTGAAACAATTGCTAAAGTAAGATATTCAATCCCAGTCAACCCCTTTCTATTAGTTGACAAAAAACTTGACTGTCTCCCACGCTATCAGGTGAAATTTCCAGATGAACAAGTGAGAAACAACGTTTTGAGGATAAGATTAAATGTAATACATACTGGGGAAGTGTTCGTTAAATGGAATCAACGGAGCAAAGTTATTAAAGGAATGGTTCGCCCAAAAATCTTTATTGCAAAAAAAGATGGGCAATAATAAAAAAAATCGATTGCCACTTTTTTTATTAAGTCCCTATGTAAAATTTTGAGAAAATGAAGCTCAAAATTTTAAAAAGGAAGCACATGGGGGCATCTATTTCGTGAAATGGATGCCCACCTGTGCTTGCTTTTGCGGCACTAATGAAGGAAAAGCCAGCCAGCTGTAGTAAACAAAAGCTACCACTGGGTGGCTTTTCTTTCATTGGTGCCAGGACTCAGAGGACGCAGACCGGAGACTACAGGCAGAAAAGCTGCAGCTGCATCTCGGTAAGTGTTATTTATTTTTAAAAAAATAAGCACTAGCTGCGTTTTTTTTTTGTTGAAGTTTTCCGGGCTGGAGGAGCCCGGAAAACTTAGAAATAAAACCGCAGCTTTAAAAACGTTGTATTTATGTTTGCAGTAGCTTTTGAAGCTACCGCAAAAATAAATAAAATGTTATTGTGTTTGAAAACGCTGCGGTTTTTCTTTCCAAGTTTCTCAGGCTCCTCGGAGGAGCCTGAAAAACTTGGAAAGAAAAACCGCAGCGTTTTCAAACACAACCGTGTTGTGTTTCTGCCTAAAGCTGCTTTCCCATTTGGGGCTTTCGGGCTCCCAACGCGGTTGTTTTCTGAAATGCTGCAGTGTTTCGGCCTAAACTGTGTGCCCCCCTGCCCCCTGTGAGTATCTGTGTGCCCTCCTCTGCCCCCCGGCCCCCGTGAGTTTCTGTGTGCTCCCCTTTCCCCCCGTGAGTGTCTGTTTGCCCCCCTGAGATTCTGTTTGCCCCCCCGTGAGTATCTGTGTGCCCTCACCCTGCTTGCCCCCCCTCTTGCTCTGCGCTCCACCCCCTCCTCATTTCCATCCTCTTCAACTTCCCTCCTACTCCCCCCTCCTTTTCTCCCCCCTCTTAGACTTCCGCCTCCTAGCACTTACTCCTATCATCTGTTCCGTGACTCTTGATAGCAGCTTGTCTGTCCCCCCCTTTTTGTTCTCCCCCTCCCCCTCCCCTACTTTTCAATTTGTCACTGACTTTTTGCTCAGTAGCGTGTCTTGTTCTCCTTCCCCCCTCCGTCCACTTGCCCCCCCACCCACCCCGCCTCTTGTTACCACCTGCACTGCGTAAATTGTCGTCAGACTTAGTAATGTTACTGCTTGCTCTGTTTTCCTTCCTTTCCATCACCCCTTGCCTTACTTGTTCTATGCACTTGCACTATCAGAAATGTCGACAGGCCTATTATGATAGTTATTTTCACATTCTGTATTGTTTCAAGGACTTTTGCTGAATGTAACTGTATTTTCCTATGTCCCCTCCCTCCTTGAAGCGCTTTGAAACACATTGTGTATAGGCGCTATATAAATAAACTATCATATCATATCATAAAGCTGTTTTCCCATTTGGGGCTCTCGGGCTCGAGCCCGAGAGCCCCAAATGGGAAAACAGCTTTAGGCAGAAACACTGCGGCATGGAAACACAACCGCGTTGTGTTTCTGATGCCTTGGCTTTCACTTTGGGTCTCCGGTGCTCCCCTACCGGAGACCCAAAGTGAAAGCCAAGGCAGCAGAAACACAACGCGGTTGTGTTTCAAAAACGCTGCGGTTTTTCTTTCCAAGTTTCTCAGGCTCCTCTGTGCCGGAGGAGCCTGAGAAACTTGGAAAGAAAAGCCAAAGCAAGCAGAGGGGCGGGCATCCATTTCACAAAATGGATGCCCCCATGTGCTTCCCTTTGAGCTTCATTTTCTCAAAATTTTACATAGGGACTTAAAAAAAAAAGTGCCAATCGATTTATTTTAATAATGCCCACCTTTTTTTGCAATAAAATGTTTTGGGCAAACTATTCCTTTAAGCTCTGTAAAGTCTGCGACACACACTCTAATCAATCGCCCACCTAAACACCTCCTAATGGAGTGTGAGGGAACTTGGAATATGCGATTGTCTCTCTTTAGAAGATTTGTTATTAAAGAAGAAGGTTTTATTGCAGATTATTTTTGAGACAGAATAACCTCCAGATAGGAAGTCGCATTTGTATCCTCTGTGGTGAAAGTTTTGGAAAGTTGTAATATCATTGCCCAAGAGTAGGCAGTCTCTGTAGAAGATCTACCATCTGAGTCGACATTAAACATCAAAGGACAATAAAACTATTAGAGCAACATCCACTCTGCTCCCAGCTCAATGAGATGTAAACAATGGAATGTGGCTTTAAATCCTATATTGGACAATATTGTTTTTCCTGTTTTATAGATTGAAGTATCTATTTATGAAGCTTTGTAAATATGTAAAAAAAAAGTTTTTTTTTAAAAATTTTACTTTAGTTTCTTTTTAGTTTCTCTTTTTTCTTTCCTTTCCTTTTAAATATGTATCGAATTTGCAAAGGTTTTGTATAAACCATAAACAAATAAAAAAATAATAATAAACATGTAGGACGCATCTCAGGGTAGCATGGGTAGTTGCCGGAATGCTTCCAAAAGGGCATCAACACCATCCAGGTGGAAGTAGACCAATGCTTGGATAGCAGATCTGAAGTTGTTTTCTGAGAGTAAGGGCTTAATATCTTGCAGGAAAGTTTGTACCAAGCTGTTCATGTCTTCCTTGCTAGATGCTGTTTGAAGGAGACGTGTCTGTCGATGTCGAACTCAAGGGATTTATCAGCATGTCTGCCTTTCTTATCTGTGAATGTACGTGCAAATCTGCCTATTATATATTTAACTACCTGCCTTATTGTCTGTTTAGTCATCAGTCTTTTTTTATAGCTCTGTATCTGTCTATCTTTCCATTGTGCATGGCGGCACCAAGGATCAAGAAAGACACCAAGATCTCAGAGCCAAGTTCAAGATGTATATTAGGGTGGATACGAAATGAGCCAGAAAGGGTCTCATACTCATCAAGACAAAACAAACATCAGGATGGTTTTTCCAGATTCTGGCTGGTTCCCTCCAGGCCTGGGTCATCCCAACATGTTCTCCCTGGTCCCTCCAGATCTTAGGCTCTCCCAGACTGGAACAAACTCAAAATGGAACTTGCTCAGTGGCTTGTCTGAGGGCGTTCCCTCTGCTCTTGCCAGCAAGTTTTCATTCAGGCGTTAGTCCTATTTCAACACGTATCTTGATTTGCAGGGACCTGATCCCCAAGATTGTGTAGCACAAAGCCCTGTAAGGGTGCTGAAGTAGAAGCTGGACACAAAGGTGGGATACACTTGTATTTAACAGAAGAATAAGTACCCTATCTCTCCCTATAACTAAGAGAGGGTTCCCCACCTCAAATAAAATTAAGGATGATGTCAGAAATGTCAGTCAAAATCAAATAGTCCACTGTACTGTGTCCCAGAACTATTTCCGTCCCTTACGCTCAAAACAAAACTATAGAATGGGTTAGACCCTGATTGCAGAAGGATGACTCCCTCCTTCTGGATAGTGCTTAGGCAGTTTGTAAATGATGGGGTGGAATGTCCCCCTTTCCCAGGTCTTCGCAGTCTTTTCTTTACAGGTGCAAAAAGGTGGGGGAAATGTCTCCCTTCCCCAGGCCTTTCCTAGGCTCTCCTTCAGTAGTCTCAATGATATCTTGATTTTTACCAGAGGATTCATCTTTCCTCCCGAGGTCTTCTCCTGACTTTTTCCAAAGGATATTTCTCTTTTCCCCTAGTCTTCTCTTGACTGTTGCCAAAGGATATATCTTTCTTACCCTGGTCTTCTCTTCTTACTATGTGGGTCCCAGACTCTCTTCTCTGGTTTATAATGTCTCTTAATCAGGCCGAGTACACTAACCTGATAGGCATTGTCTGGCACACACAATTCTCCAATTCTCTCAATACAAGGATCTCCAACTCTTGTCTCTCTTCTGGTTTCTTTGGGGTGCTCTCTTACCCAGTGTGTCTGTTTTGTTTCTCTGCTCACTCCCATTGGGACCAGGAAGATGGTTCCCCACTTCCTCCCAACCACAGCCTCTAAGGGTTCCCACCATCTTCCCAGTCCCCCTCCGCATACCTTCTAACTTGTTCTATGAGGACTCCAGTCCTCGGCAACACTGGTAAGCTTCTCTGGCTTCCCCTTGGCTCTCAAGGTCTGCTCCCAGTTTTCAGCAGCACCACCATGCTGGTTTCTCCCCGCACTTCAGGTCTCACCTGGACCACTTGGTTGGCTTCCTTCCTGCCACCAAATGTCAGGTTCCCCAGCCTTTGGGTGAGTTTAGGATTCCCTCCGCCTTTCAGACACTACTTCTCTATCCTGGTCACTGTGTCTGCAACGCATCCTCCCTGTGCCCCCTCGCTTCCTAGCTCGATGTTCCTCTGGTGCAGGACTGACCCAGAGGAAAGTCTACCATCAGTTTTTATGGTTAGTCAGCTCTTGAATCCCAAATAGCTAGTATGTTTGTCTTGGTTCCTTGTCAGGCTCTTCATTTCCCTGCTCTTCTTCGTGCCAGTACTTGTGCAGCCATCTACTTCCATACTTTTCTCACTCTTCCTCGTCACAGTATTGTCTATCTTATGGACAGGGTTACTGTGCAGGAAGTAACTAACAGTAGAAAGAGAAGACATAAAGGATGGGGGCACTTGGGCCCCTATCCGTGTTGTGTAGTGGATAATGTAGGGCAGAATGGTGGTTGACATACCGCATTACTCCTTGACAGTCTTCCCTTCTTCCACTGAGTACCACCCCAGGGGGAGTATCGGGTAGCGGCCTCACCTCCCTGGCCCATTGGGAAGGGTCCCCCCATTGGGAAGAGGTGACAACCTCAAGGAATTTGTCACAGCCCTCACAGTGCCGAATCAATGAGATGTGTCTTTGTGGTAATAGGCACGGAGAGAAGCAAAGGTACTGTAAGCTTGCTTTCACCTCACTTGCTCTCTTGCCTTCCTTCAGCCCCTTCTATCTCTTTTGGCTAGTCATTGCTGGATCCAGTCCTCCTCTTCACTATCCCAATCTTGTTTGTACTCTCATCTTCCTTGTCCAGGTCAGAACTATTGTGTGGTATGGCTAACTCATCCTCATCGCTGTTGCAACTCCCTCCTAAATGGCTCAACTTGTCACTATTGCCAACAGTAATACTTCTTGTTGGAACCACCTCTTCCCTCTCAATGGCTCTCTGGATACTTGAAGGAGGTACAGGTCGGTGTTGAAATGTTATAACAGGATTGGAAAAAAAATGCATACTGAGATGAAGTTGGAGATTAGTTTCTCGAAGTCAGCTCAGTACACAGCTCAAATACCTCTACTATGATTTCTGCAGTGTAAGCTGTGTCACAAAACCTCTGTTTCCACTTTGATCAAGGAAGGGGATATTTCAGATTGCCAGGCCGTTTACATTTTGCTGCAGGTATTACGTGTTACTTCTTTTGCTTTGTATATGCTGACCCAGTCCCTGCTGACTTATTTTGATTTCTGGTTCTTCACCTGTATTATGCCCTTTCGTGTCTCCTACTGCCATATTCTTTTGTCTGCTTCTGTTCACCGCTTGCCTGAGCAGCCACTGAACCGCCGCTAGTCCAAGCTTTGCTATCATATTTTATCATGCTTTGAGTTCATCCAGTTCAAGAAGGTTGACAACTAAAACCTTTCTCGGATTCTGTAGTGGTGGAAATTTGAATTTATCAAATGTTTGGGACTAGAAAGAATTGATATGCCACCTAGAGGTGGTAATAGAGAACTACTATTGGGCCAAAAAGAATCTAAATGGATCAGCATCATGGATACATGTTTCTCTTGCCTCAACCAAGATAATGAATTTCACACTTACCTGTGATCAATCTGTACGGGACACCAAAAACCATAATGCTGCAAGCTGGACATTTTATTATTTTTTATGTTTTATTCTTTTTTCCCATGTGTGATTAGTTTATTTTTTATTATAACATTCAAATGTCATGTAGCTGTACCATGTGGAACACTAGTTTATGGGCGTATAATAAGGATAACAGTGCATGATTATCATCTGAGCAACTGATTAAGAAACTATTATGAGCCAATGCTGATAGGTATGCTGCTAAATTAACTCCAACTTATAATTAATGCTCTTCAGAAGAGAAATGTAAAAAAGTGTTTATTAGAGTTTCCTGGCAGCAACTAAAATGGCCGGCGCACACACCAGAATTGAGCCAATGCAGGACAAGTATGCTGCCAAATCAATGGCAACCTATCACCATTGCCCTTCAGAAAAGAAATGCATAAACAAAGTGTTAATTAGAGTTTCCTGGTGGCAACTAAAATGGATGCTGCAAGTAACATTGCAGTGATATCTTCGGGCTCGAACATGGACACGATGATGTCACACACAAAAATAAATACTGGAGGCCATCGTAGAATGTTGAATCCACGCAGATTTGGCGTTCTAGGATCCTGCTCAGGCTGAATTATTATATTCAGTCCACCACTATGCAGGTAAATAACCTATGTTCTGCATCCCAGACCCATTTTTTGCAATCCTTTTACCTTTTGAAATGTATAACAAATGATTTGACACACAGCATTTACCCATACAGGGTTATCAAACTTTACAAGAAGAATATCCCATTAAAGCATGTAACAACAAAGGGATATTTAGGGTGAGTAGGCACCGGTCATTAAAATTAGAGTTGGAGCAGTTATTCCAGCATTAAGTACTTTAAACAGCAGATATTATTTTCTTCCTGATAACTTTTCTTTACATTGTAGATTAAAAAAAAAAACATGAAATGTCAATGGCATCAATTCACTGAGATGCTTTGTATGAAATCAAGATATAAGACTGTCTCTTTTCCCCTCCATAATGTTGTGAAAGACGTGTAGAGGAACTAAATACTATGCTTGATCATTGAGCAACTGAAAATTATGCCTGAATATCAAATAGCAAATATGCAATGAGGAACTGAATACTATGCTTGAACATTAAGGAACTGAATACTATGCTTGAATATTGAATAGCAAATTTGCAATATCAGAAAAGAATCTACGATCTTTGATTTTCTGTTCAATTAACTTTTTACACATAACACGTAAATGATTTAAAGCTAGAGTAATGATGTTACCCCTGGCCACAGGCTGAAATGCTTCCCTGGCTGATTCTACTGATGTCCTTAGAGTTTCATTTTCTAGAAAATACTGTGATAGTTTGGATGTCATGATTCAACCTCTACCATCGTTCAAAGTGAAGCATAATTACATTTCCAGGTGAAATCCCTAAGGACCTAGCCCATGCAGAGGAAAGCAATAACTCAATTGCAGCATGATCCATAAGGGATCGGTGTGTTTTCTCTGCTGACTCAGAGACTTGGAGAAGAGGTTTAGAGAGCAGGAAGAAATAAATCCTAGAAAACTCTTGAGGACCTTGGAAAACAGGTGAAGTCCCTATAGAGCGGCTGGTGATATCTCCAAATGTCTATTAGAACTAGGGCACTCAGGAAGCGTAATATTGAAGGAGTCCCCGGATTTCTGACTTTGTGAACACATTATCTATCCAGCTCCTAATTATGAATTATGTTATGATCTCGGCCAATTAGCAGATCCTGTTCTTGGAATGCTGTGATTTGGTGAAATATTGGGAATAAAACATATTATGGCCTTCGTTTGGAAAATAAATAGAAATAGAATGATCCTGCTTTCGCCCAGCACTAACCTAAATCACAACGTTCCACCTCGGTCATCAAAAGTGATCTCATTAATGATTACCTAAGTCTTACTATCCACCCGGATCGTGACACCCTGCTTCTTTAAGGCTGATGATGCAAACAAGTTCTGTCTGAATAATTTAGATCACAACCTATGCTGATTAGACCTTAGTAAGTGGGTGCCTTGGAGGAGGGAAACATTATCCCATATATGGACAATTCAGAGAGGGAGGCCTTATGTTTACATGGTGAATTGAGGCAGTGTACATTTAGGGAGATACTTTTAAAAGATGCCATTTGCCCATCTAATTGATATACTTTGTGACACTGTTAAAGACATTCCCTGGGATTTATTTGCGTCCTCCATTACTTTAGAGCAAAATCTGAGTCAGCAATGAAAGAATAATCCTTGCACATTCAAGAAAGTGGGGTGGACAACTACAACCTGAAAGTACCATGGTCATCAAAAAGAACACCTCACCATGTAATGAAATTCCTTTACCAAATCGTCTTGTGGGTTCCTCTCTCATCCTATGAAACAAAGCTAAGCTTATTTCCATGAAATCGTTATACTACTCATAATGAGGAAAACTAAGTGGGTGTAAGGATGTTCCTGGTAGTGCCAAAATTAAGAGTCAGCCTGAATGTAAACTCTGGAGATACACATTGGTTAAGCATTTGTTTAAAAACCTGCTAGGAATCAAGAAAAGCCCCAAGATGCACCATAGTCCAATGCAACAAAGATCAAACCACTTGAAAACTGCTTTGGAACTAGGGCTAGGATCAATTAGAATTTGAATCCACTGGCTAGCAGTAATCGATGCGAAACTTAACTCCCAAACCTCCATTCTTATTGTAAAATTGCACATAATTGAAATTGATACACCATGCCTCTGGGCTTATTCAACAATTTAATGTCAGAATCAGGTACACATAACCAGCCGACACGTGTTTCGACCTTTAAAAAGGTCCTCTTCAGGACTATGTCAAGAAAGAAAGGTTTCTTCTCTTGCATTCTGCTTGTAAGAACCACAATGGTTTATTCAAATTCAGCTCTGCAAACAGTCTGTTCAAAATATGTCCCGAATTACTTCATTTGTTGTTTCTCAATATGATAATTGGCATGCCATTCCCTCCAACTCAGAACTTTTCTCTTTCTTTGATTGTCTAATATATGTGATATGTAAAGTTTACATTCAATCCTTGGTTATGCGCACAATTCTCATGTTGTACTGCTCTTATTCGGAATTCCCAATTTGAAGAGTGTTGGTTAGACACACTAAGTCTGTAAACCACAATGCGGACAGTCCCGCGGCATGCCGGCCGATAAGAAATTGTGCTATGGTCCCTTCACTTTCTGGACCTCTGGAATGGTTGCTTCTATAAAGTCTGGCTTTTTTCTTGATGAGAGCATTCATGGTCACCTGATGGGCTGTTGGCCACTGTAGACAGAGGATCATCTGTTTTGAGGACGAGAAGAGGTGCTGCCAGGGCCAACGTGGCAAACTGGCATTGCTCTCCTTGGGACCTTAAGAGCAGTATGAAGAGGCGACTCGACCTACAAGAGGTTCTTTTCACCCAAAGCCATGCAATCACCGTTCTCTACGATCATCGTCGTTGTACAGTAGCTTGGGCTACATCCTTGAAAAAGCAAATTGTTGCTCACAAAAAGTAGCACTCCTCTTTCGCTGACCATGGTTATGAACTGGTTGTTGATACGGAAATAATGTATTCTGGTGGCAACATCTGGAATTAGGACTTTGCGCTTCTGAAAAGTGAAACAACACCCTATGTGTTCTGTCCATGATGAGGATATGTGAGTCAAATCTCCAAGCAGCTATATCAACTTTTCACCCACATAGCTTCCCAGATTATAGGCTGTTAGATCTGTCGGGATACCCCTCAGGCGTAGAGACTTTCAGCATCTTCAATCCTTTCACGGTCGATACATTGAGTAGCATTAAATTGGATAGTAATATGTTAGGCAGAATCCTGTGCAGTTCCCTTGGGGAACACTGCAAAAAGATTAAGACCACAGGAGTAAGCAGTAAACCCAATTGGTAGCAGTCTGCACCACCCAGATTTACCTGGTAGCTTTGGCTGAGCAGTCAGACTTCTCTCAAGAAGAGTGGGGCAGTATGCAGAGTATACACAATAGGGTCAAAACACAGTAGAGCAAACAAACACTGGCCAGAGCTTTGTATAAAAAGTATATAGTTATTTATTTAAAACACACTTTAGGCAATACACTAGCACTCTAAATGAGAAGTAAATTAAAACACAGTCGGGTAAGTATACACACCTCCCTTGATAACTATCAGACAAGTCGGGGTTAAAGCACAACTATTCGTTAAGACAGAAGTGAGCGCTTAACCTAGATGGCACTCCAATAGTTTAGGTTAAAAAGGGAGAGAAAAGGCAAAGCATAAAATAAAACAGTTCCCAACACTTTTAAGAGTTCAGAGCAAGGGGAGAAAGGCAGGTTATATGGTAGAGCCAAAGTTCATAGGCTAGGCCCACTTTAAATGGAGCAAAGCGAAATGTGCCCAGGATCACACGGTTTAAAGTGCACTGAAAGTCTTTGCAGAGTGTTCAAAAAGAGGTTGGGGTGATTCAAAAGATATAGTTAGAAGGCCTGGAGCCAACCCAGTTTAGAAGCCAAGGATTTAAGGGTCACCTTTAGCAATCTGTAGAAAGGGAGGCCAGGCAGGACACAGTACCTTAAAGAGAAAGGAAGCTCCAACGGGGCAGTTTTTCCTGGCAGTGGTTGAAGTTCATGTTTCTGACCAGGGGAAGAGAAGATCTCATGGAGGAGGAAACATGGAGTTGTTGCACTGCACAGGGATCCAACCAGCCGCGGAGTTCCCGATTAAAAGGTGCGGTCCTTTTATTAGCGGTCAAAAGTGGTGAGGCTGGCTATCCGGCCGCCGTGGTGCTTGGCACGGGCGATTCGACCAAGTGACATCTTTGGAAGTGAAAAAGGGCAAACTGGTTGGTCCTACCAGCTCAAAGGGAGAAGACTCTCCAGCAGAAGATCTTCTCTTGTCGTTGGAAAAGTGGTGAGTGCGTTGCAGCAGGGCTTCACCGGTGGTGTCGTTGGTTGCAGGTGGCTCAGCTTCTTCCCTCTTCGGATTCTTAGGTCCTGTGGCGACTTCTGAAGTTCCAGTCCCAAAGGCCCTGCTTTTATGCAGAAAAAAACCCATTCTTCAGCCTAGCTGTCAATCACACTTGCTAAGTGGTGAGCCTGGCGGCTCACCACTGGACCAATCAGAGTAGAGTGCGACTTGGGTTGCTAAGGCAACGCAGTCCAGGGTGCCAATTCCCCCCTCCACCCTTCCTGTGGAACCCAGACAGAGTGGCACCATTTGGAGGGCTTCTGTGGAGAAGCCCGCCAAAATAGTGGAACAAAGGGCTCGACCTTGGTCAGAGTTACAGAGACGGACACAAATGCCATTTTAGAATCGAGTTCTGGCAAAAAGACCCAACCGGTGATTTAATATTAAATAAATAAACCGGCGGTATCTTTAACATTGCACCAAAAAGTGGTGCGTTTAAAATCAATGGGAAAATCCCATAGAGAATATTTCGGAGGAATATTTTGCGTGGTAACCACTGCCACCAGCCAGAAACTCGACAAGGGGGGACTGGACAGTGCCCCCTTGAAAACAGACCCAGGGGCAATCGAATTACCCCTTACCACTACTTCCACAATATGATGGTTTGTACTGGTTCTGTTCACAATTTTGGACTAGTAAAGCCAATGGTGACTTTACATGCCCTGGGAGACAGTAGTCAGTCCCAGGGTATGGAGTCTATGTTTGGGGGTCACTGTGACACCCCTGTGGTACTGCACTGAGGGTGCTGTTTACCACACATACAGAAAAACAGATGATACCCTATGGAGTAAAATGAAAAACCCCAGAGCCTATAAGCACATAACAAGTCAAAGACATCCCTCAAATCATGCCTAAGAGTGGAAGTAAAAGAGTCTCACTCTTAGCAGGAGAAAAAAAAATCCAGCAAAGCTGCTGGGGGCTCACTAGGTTTGGGAAATTAGTCTTATAAGAGAATTCTCCCTAACATAATATTACTTAGTACATCCTGTAGAGATGGTAGGATCTGGAATGAAGCACAGTTTATTGCTATCCTCTGTTCCTTTGATGTGGTTTTCTACTTGTGATACATGTTGGGATATTTTGGGTTATGCTTGCAGCTCTTCACACAGAGTAGTCTCTCCCTCGCCAACACTCTCGTCCTCCGGGAGAAGGTGTTGGCCAGGTCCGAATTTGATTTATTCAGATTGGCTTTAGATGTGATGTTTAAGTCAAGCTCCTCAAAGTTAGCCGATGGATGGACTTGAGAGTAAATGTGGACGAACTAATTTTGCCCAGCTGAGGGGTGTACGCTTCAATTAATGCTCATTGCGCTTGTGCCCAGTTGTAGGGTCTCGAACAGTAGAAGCCTGCTTATGTACTAAGACAATCGGGCGCTTCACAGGGGTCTTCAAACTCCTAGTGCAGGTGCAATGCGGACGTCCATTTTCCATCTGGAGACGCACATGAGAATTAGGATATCAGCCATACAGCCCGATGATGTAGGCGTTAGCCGATACATCAGGCCAGTGGTGTTGCCTTCCACCTAGTGTTAAGTGGTGGACTGGCCGCTTGGCCGAAGGGGATGCCGCACTCAGGCATCTTCAGGGAGGAAACCCTTCCTCCTGGTACACGGGGGTCGGCCACAGATCCCCCTCCCCCACCACCCCTCTGCTTCCCCAATTCAGGAAACGGGTGTTTGTTTTTGCGCTGCACACCTTCTTCATTGTGTTGTGGTGCTGAGAGGGTCGAGTGAGTCCAGTCGGCAGAGAGCTGTACAAGACCCATGCCCACCTCAGCCGATTGATGTGCTATGATGTGAAGGGGTCCACTCCTTACCCCACTCGCAGCGCTGAGCCAAGGAGCATACTAGTGGCTAGCACCTCTTTCTGTGTGAAAAAAAGGCATAATGGCATGTATTTTTCACACACAATACCTTGCATGGCTGGCTGTTTGCCCTGTAGTGTGCAGCTGAGGAACTTGCCCTTTAAGGCTGTAAAACGTACAAACGATTGCCATTTTGAGGGCCGCTCACAGGAGCCGAGTCCAGGTTAAAGCTGTTCCAGAAGTTGCTATTGTATTTTTTTTTTTTTTTTTTTTTATTGGTTTGTACAAACCTTTAAAATACATCATTTGTCAAAATCCAATCGTAAATATAAAGCAAAACAAAACTAGACAAGGCAGAGCATATAAGCTTGAGATATGCATGAGACAAAGTTCCATCCTTTTGTCAGTGATCAAGCCTTAGGTGCCAGCTGAGCCTTATCGAGAAGATCCCTATGGGCTTCATCTGAGGGTTTACACAGTGTTAAGCGCTACCCTGAAGTCCCTGTACTGCGGCATCAGATGACTCAAGACTCCTTTCAATCTCATGCAAGAATAAAGTCAGCACCCTTGTCAGTTTTGTGTTGGAGCCCGTAAACATCAAGTGCCACCATTCTTCAGCACTCCTCAGTGAGTATTCATTTAACATTTGGCCCAAGTGTTTAGTTCTTAAGGATCTATGGAAAGGGCAGAATAGGACAAGATGTTTGAGTGTTTCAGTGCAGGTTTTACAGAACCTGCATACTGTGTCTAACTTGTCCCTTCCAGCCCAGTTCTTTGTTCGCTCTTTTGTTCTAAACAGATTTAGGCGAAATCTCATAAAAGTGGCCCTCCTCCTGTTGTCTGGGAATAAGACCACATAATTTTGCAATTTGTTAAACGCTCTTGCTTCACTAGGGGCATCTCTCATTGTTTTCGAGGACCTTCGGTCTGTGCTTGTTTGAATCCAGTCTAATTCCCAAATCTTTTTCTTTACCATCATTGGATTGGCGTGCAACGTTTTGATATTTGTCTCGTACATGGTCAAAAGCTCTTCACATTTTTTTGACCATATGCCTAACAGCCCCTCTGGGTTTGCATTTCCAGGATTCCTCAATATTTTGTATTGGGGAGCGGCATCAGGCAGCGTGATTTTCCTGAATAGAGCCAAGGCATTCCACGCAATACGGGCCTCAATGGATATCAGGCCTAGCTCGTATCGCAAGCACACTGTTGAAGTGCTATTTGGTAGGTGTAAGGTTTTCACCCAGAAGATGTGTTCTAGGGTTGACCAGAGTTCCACTGGACACCCAAAGGCATTTTCAGCTCCATATATGAGAGCTGGAACAACCTTCTGTTGGTAGAAGGATATCACTGGCTTAAGCGAAAACTTCCCATATCTTTTATTTAGGATCATGCCTTGGGAAGCAAAATTTCGGCATTTTGTTTTCGCGGTCTCCACCCAAGGGTTGTCATTTAAGTTTGTGTTGACTTGCATGCCGAGATATCTTGTGCTTTCTACCGTAATTAGTTTCTCTTTTCCTAAATGCCAACAGAATTTATTGCTATTCCGGTAGCGGCCCGTTTGCAGATTTTGCAGCGTCAAAATTTCACTTTTTGTGTTGTTGATGTACAGGCCGTTGTTATCCGCATAGCGTTCTACTGCGTATATTTTGCGCTGAAGGCCGATTGGAGTGGTGTCTAGCAGGATTAGGTCATCAGCGTACAACATCCAGCTTAGAACAGAGCCATGTATCTTAGGGGAAAAGGATCGAGGCTTATCAATAGCAATGCCGATGTCCGAGAGGAATAGATTAAATATAATTGCCGCCAGGGGGCAACCCTGTTTAACTCCACAAAAGGTGTTGATTTCTTCTGTAAGAGTTCCACGTTGTTCAAGGCGCACTCTAATGGTTGTTGCAGTGTGGATTTCTTTAATGGCGGCTAATAAACTCTCCGGACAGCCCCAGTTTGTCATCTTGGTCCACAAAAGTTCTCGGTCGATGGAATCGAAAGCATGGGAAAAGTCTATCAGGGCCAAGTAGACCTTTTTGCCAGATCTAATTGCTTCCATCTTCAGCAGATTTATTAGCAAGAGGTTTAGACCACAGCCGACCCCTTTTACAAAGCCCGTCTGTCGATCGTCAAAGTGGTTGCTATCTTTAATCCATTGTGACAATTTCTGTTGGAGCATTGTTGCATACACTTTGCCTAATACGTCCAGAAGCGCTATTGGTCGATAGTTTTTTGGCTCAAGGCGATTTCCTTTTTTGAAGATAGGAACTATTATTGCAGATTTCCAGGAGTTTGGAGTTGCACATCTTCTGCTGATTCGGATGAATAGTTCTTCGCAGAACTCTGCCCATTGCTCAGGGTTTTGCTTTATAGTAAAGTTAGTAAGGCCGTCCGGCCCTGGGGCCCTTGAGGCGCTCACGTTTTTGATGATTTGAAGTAGATCCGCTTTGGGAAAAGTGAGGTCCCATTTTGTTAGATTTGGTGTTGTCGGGGCCATCCATTTCCCTTTTTTACTGTACAAATTTTCAAAGTGTGAGGTCTACCCTGCTTCTGAAACTGTGTTTGTCGTCAGTGCTCTTTGGGGAGCTCCTTCATTGTTAATTAGGCTCCAAAATTCAGATGAGTTTTTATTTCTCATCTTTTGCAGCATCAGTTCAGCATCGTTTTGGAGCATTTGAGCCTTGTGAGAGCGAATCCAGTTTTTGTACTTCTGTTTTGCAGCATGTATACCTTGCATAGACGTTGTAGGATCTTTGATTTTTAAGTGTCTGATAGTTGCACGAAGTTCTCTCTTTCTCCTCATAACCTCTGCGTCGAATTTGTGTTTATTTACAAATCCAGAGTTTCTCGATCCGTGTTTTTTTTCCACAAACAGTTTGAGAAGATGGACGTATTCCACTCCAAGGTCAGTCTTGATAAAATTTGGCGACTTCATCAGGGTGGAGTGAGAGCCTCACACGGTTAGGCTCTACCAAGATCTGATGGTTCCAGCATTTGTTAAGAGGTTGTTTCGAAACTTGCAGGGTTAAAATTATCATCTCATGATCACGTTGGGTCATCTGTTTTACTACAAATGACAGAGTTGATTGTTGGATCTTTTCTGAGACGAAAAAATAGTCTAAAGTGGATTTTTGTTTGAGTCGTCTCCATGTTGGCGCGGCAGGTATATCTCCGGCAGTGTTTCCATTAAGCATTTCAAGATCTCTGGCTTCCATTTCTACCATCCATTTTACGGCCAGGTTATTTGATACATTAAGGACTGCATTGTTTTTCCGTCTTAGGTCTATACAGTTGATATTCAAGTCTCCGCATATGATTATGTTATGTGACTCATTTTTGATCATTAGGTCATCAATTATTGAGGAGACTTTATCTATAAACAGAGTTGTCCCGGCCAGGGTATGGTTCCAGTATAGGTTCAGTAGATGGAAATGTGTTATGTTGGCCGGTTTAGGGTCTGCCGAAGCTATTGTTGTTACTTGGATGAATGGCGACAAATTTACAGTGTTTATTATACGGCATCCGGAACTTTTTTTAACTAAAGTCAGCAGGCCTGTGTGATGCTGGAAATGCATCTGAGGGACAGGGCCTCTGAATCCTTGTCCTTTTTCTGTTTTTACCGTGTGTTCTGTTATGTTTTCTGCCCCGGAGTCCATGTGGGACTCCTGGCAGTGCAGCTCTCTCTTTTGGTTTGGTGAACAGACCCATGGGATACCCTTATGGCACCCATGGGTAGGGGTACAACCCTGTGCCCCTAGTGTATGTTTTTGGGCACCTGTGGGTGGCCCACAGAGCAGGGTATGGGCTGGTGGCAGCTCCATGCTGAATTTGACAGGTGCTCTGGGTATCCTCCATTTTGGGATACCCAGGCCCTGCCACTGGGATCAGTTGATTCCTGATAGAAACAAGATGGCCCCTGTGGCCTCTTGCTTTCTATTACCTGTTGTCTTGTTTTTCCCAAAGTCCTGGGAAGCCCTGACTCTGTCCCTTCCCCCTGACTGGCTGTTGGGTGGAAGTTCCATATATGGTATTGTTGTGAAGGCCCAGCTAGACTGACTGGAGCCTTCCCAGTGACTGTATGTTATGGGTACCTCCTGTGGGTGGGACCTGGGTGAATGGAGTGTGTGACCAATATACACTCCTTGTTGTGGTTGTCTGGTTTCTGGCATATGAGACAAAGACTGAGACAGCCCTGCCCGAAACTGGCCTGAATGCAGTGTGTAGTGTTGAATGGCTGGGTACTTGTTCCAATCCACATTCCTTGTTGTGAGTGTCTGGAAGGGAGGAGTGTGGCCTGAATGCACTGTGTGCCTGATTGGCTGACTGACTGCATGAATGCCCTGCAGTGTGATTGGCTGCTGTGTGTGTGCCAGCAGTGTGGATGAGAGAGAGGATAGTATATCTGGGGACCTCTCACCACTGAAAAAGTGTTCAGTTCAGAAGTGTTCAGTTCAGAAGTGTTCAGTTCAGAAGTGTTCAGAAGCTGAGTCTCCACTCAAGAGTAACTGGAACTGCTGATCCTCGACGTCCAGCTGGAAGAAGAAGACTTGCTGTGGCATTTGCTTCGACCGATCCGAAGGCTGTCGAAATTCGTCGAGGGCTGACCCGAGAGAGGACCTGGTAAGGCGCCCTCTTCCCGTGCTCCGAGGGACCATCGAGCACCGCTCCATCTTCGCCGAAGCGCCCTGGAAGACAGATCCTCGAAAGGCTGTCGACCCGAGACGGGACCGCCGAGGAGATCGAAGTGAAGCACCCGGACATCGACGCCGTCGAAGTCCATTGCCGTCGACCAGGGTTCGCAGGTTTGTGGAACCGCTGGAGGCCCGTCGAAGTTGTGTTGCCCAGCCGTGGGAACCACTTGACGCCGTGCCGCCGACGACCGGAGCCGTCCGCTCCATTGCCTAAGAACATCCAATCGAAGGACTCTCTCGACCGCATCGTCGACCGCTTATCCTGCCGGAGAAAGTCGAGGACGACCAACGCGCCGAGGAGAAACCTGCCGGTGGGTTTCCCGCCACCCGACGACCTCAAAGACCCGGACGACTCGACGCCCTTGCTGGGCTCTCGTCTCTACAATCTTTGCGGTCCAGAACTATTGTCATCGAGTTGCCCCGCACACCTCCGCCTTGCAGGACGCCGACGCCCCGACGCCGACGAGCACCGCTCGGACGAAGCTGCCGCCTCTTCGACATCATTCCACCTCGTTTGTCGACGGACGTTCGACGCCCCGTGCCTCCCGCTTGAAAGGGGAGGCATTCAAGAAGGGCCGTCGATTCCCCGTCGCCGAACAGCGAGTCCCTCGACGTTAGTCGACTCCACCAGGTACATTGGGGGGGTAAAAACATTATAGGGGAAAATAAGACTTGCAGAGCGATATATGGACTGGGCTTGTGCTATATCTTTCTTTACAGGTTGCCCAGGTGGGGGGATCTCCACACAGAACTGTGCCCAGTGGTAGGGGTCAGTGTTCTGCCTATTGCTCAACCATCTTATTTTCTCTCCTCTCTCTATTGCTGGTTTCACTCTATTGGTCTGTGTGACATTGTACAGTATTGTTCATGCACTTCAATGAGATCTAGGGTGGTACCACTTTAGGATTGTAAATATTTGTCATTGTAGATTTTGCCGGAGTACAAAGTGAGTTATCATGATGAATGTACATAACCTTAACTATTGATTATATAAAGACTGTGTTCTAACCAATACAGAGTGTGGATATTCCTTTGTGGGGGCTTGGGGGTACACTGTACTTAAGAACCAGCCTGCATCACCTCCTGAGAAGCTAGGCCTTGATTGCTCGACCATTGCTACCGAATAGAGAATCTTGGCTGGGGTCTCCTGTGCCTCTCCTCCACCATATAGGGAGCGGAAGTACAGACACCCCCCACCGGTCGTTGAGATCCGTTCTCTCACACTGGTGGCAAGCGGTGGGATGCTTATGGTTTTAAGAATCAGTGTATAACCGTGCCACTTACAAAGGATATTTGCCCTTTATTGAATTAAAGTTTAGTTGTGTACAAGGTAACTGCATTACAAACAATGGAGTCTATTGCGAATGGCAAATTAACTCGGATGAGCTTGGAGGCTCTCCAGAGTGCTTGTGAAGCTAGGGAGTTAGACTTTGTGGATAAGTCTAGGGCTGAGCTGATAGCTGCCTTGGTGGACTACCAGACTGATAATGAAACTCTTGATGAGGGGGAGAATGCAACCAATGAGGACTCTGCCCCTGGGGTTTCTGCTGAATCTGTTTCTGGGAATACCGCCATTCCTGCTGCCTCTGTTCCAAACTCCAGCAATTCCTTAGAACTTGAGTTATTAAGGATGAAATTGGCCTTTGAATACCGCAAGTTGGAAATAGATGCTGAGCTTAAGAAAGAGGAGTTGGCTCAACAAGTGGAGCTCAAGAATAGGGATCTTGAACTCAAAAATAAGGACCTTGAACTCAAGAGCCAGGACACTGAATGTCAGAGGATCCAGCTAGAGAAAGCTAGAGTGGAGACTTCAGCTAGATCCAGTGAGAGTGTCAGGTCCCCAGCCACCAAGTTTATGAAAGATTTGGTTGGTGTATTTGTGGAGGGTTCGGATATCCTCCAATGGATTGAAGCGTTTGAAATGGCTTGTGAGATTCATGATGTGGATAAAAGAGATTGGGCGAAGTGTTTGTTAAGCAGAGTGCCTCAAACCGGGTATGACTGTATTCTGAAGCTGAGTGTGGAAAAAAGGGGTCAGTACGAGTGTATGAAGTCTGCTTTGATTGCCAAGTTCGGCAAGACACCTACCCAATACCTTAGAAGGTTCAGGGATCTTAAGAAAAAGGAGAATATGTCTTGGGTTGACTGGGTGAGTGCTGCGCACATGAACATGATGGGGTGGATCGATGGATACAAGGTTAAGACTTTTGTTGAATTGTCCCACCTCTTGTTTTTTGAGCATTTCTCTGAAGCCTGTTCACCAGAGCTGCGTCAGTATGTGGCTGACCAGAACATTTTGGACCCCTTTAAGCTGGCTAGGTTGGCTGACAAGTGGGTCTCCCACCGGGTGTCCCCTAAGGACTCCAGTGGGAAGGACAAGGATAAAGAGAAGGGGGCCTCTCAGAAAGCTGAGGAGTCCCCCAAGCAATCACAGTCGGGTAAACCAAAACCTTCCTCTCCTAAGACCCAAAAATCTAGTGGGGATAAGTCATCTGGGGGTGGGAATAAGAGTAGTGGTCCACCTGCTGCAAAGCAGGCTCCCAGTGGTTCCAGTACCGTACCTCGCACTCCTGGCGCTTGTTGGGACTGTGGGGCTCTGGATCACAAAAGGGGTGACCCCAAGTGTAAAGGTAAGGCACTTGGAGTACAGGCTGTCAGCCTAACCTACCCTTACCCCGTGTCTGAGGTGGAGGCCACTGTCCTCCCCTCCTCTGCCGGTATCACATTTGGTGCTCCGGTGGAGATTTCCTTAGTGTCCCTTGGGGCCTGGGACCAGTACGCGGAAGTACTGGCGACTATCCCACAGAACACCCGTAGGTTTTTGAGAAGTGTCCTCTTGAATGGCCAGCCTTCTACTGGTTTGAGAGACACGGGGGCAAGCATGACAGTGGTGGACAGGACCCTGCTCAAGCCAGAGGACTATGTAGGTGCTCCTCTGCAAACCACCAGGTTAGCTGGTGGGCCTCCCAAATTATCCCCTGTAGCCTTAGTCACACTCATGATTGGCGACAAGACAGCGAAGCTTCCTGTCCTGGTTCAGGACAATGTCCCTGCTAACATTTTGTTAGGGAATGATCTAGTAGAGTTGGGGTTGATCTCGGATGGTCTTCCCATGACTGCTGCTGCCGTCACTAGATCACAGGTGACATCGGGTCTGGCTGTGGGTCAGATACCCGAGCCAAAGGCGAGGCCTAAGGCAAGAAGGAGGAAGACCAAGAAGGCCACCCCTGTGGAGGGAGCACCTTCTCTTCCTGCCGCACCCATTGGGATCCATGCTCCGGACGGGCTGGGTCCAGTGGAAAACCCAAACTCAACTCCTGTGGGAGAAGAGACAGAAGACTCTCCTGTGGGAGAGGTTCTTAACCCGGAGGATCATCCCGACCTTCAATGCTTGTTAGCTGAAGGGGGACCCTCCCGGGCGGACTTCTGTAAGGGACAGAGAGAGTGCCACTCTCTCGAGGGACTGAGGAAACAGGCCCTGGCCCAGGCACAAGGAGAGGTGCCTAGGAATTTCCGGATTTATTGGGAGGGTGAGCTCCTTGTTAGTGAGCCCACTAAGCCTGAACCTGGTGCCCGCAAGAGGTTGGTGGTACCCCAGGTTTACAGGCCCTTCCTACTGCAGTTGGCGCATGAGGTGCCCTTGGCTGGTCATCTTGGGACCAAGAAGACTAAGCAGAGGCTCTCTGTCCATTTCTACTGGCCACGGATGGGAGTAGAGGTGGAGTCCCACTGCAGGACCTGCCCAACTTGTCAGTTGTCTGGCAAGACTGGAGGCAGTGTCATTGCCCCACTGCAGCCGTTGCCAGTGGTTGGCACCCCATTTGAGAGGGTGGGCATCGACATCGTCGGTCCCCTTGACCCTCCCACTTCAGGTGGACATCGGTTCATCCTGGTCTTGGTAGATCATGCCACCAGGTACCCTGAGGCAATACCCCTTCGGACTGTTACTGCCAAGGTGGTTGCCAGGGCTCTCCTGGGCATTTTCACCCGTGTTGGATTCCCCAAGGAGGTTGTCTCTGACAGAGGATCCAACTTCATGTCTAGTTACATGAAAACCATGTGGAAAGAGTGCGGGGTAACCTACAAGTTCTCCACCTCTTACCACCCCCAGACCAATGGTCTGGTTGAGAGATTTAACAAAACTCTCAAGGGCATGCTAGGTGCTTTGGAAGAGCCCCTAAGGAAGAAATGGGATCTCCTCCTGCCATGCCTGCTGTTTGCTTACAGAGAGGTACCTCAAGAGGGTGTTGGTTTCAGCCCCTTTGAGTTACTCTTTGGACATCCTGTGAGGGGGCCCCTCGCCTTGATCAGAGAAGGCTTGGAAGCCACCCCTCCCGGTCCCGCCAAGCAAGTGGGGGACTATGTGTTAGGCCTCCGGCGGAGGATGACACAAATGATGGGTCAGGCAACAGCAAATCTCAAGGCCAGCCAGGAATTGAACAAGTACTGGCATGACCTGAAAGCTTCGCAAGTGGATTGGACTCCGGGACAGGAAATCCTTGTGATGGAGCCTACCAAGCCTAGAGCTTTGGCAGACAAGTGGACTGGACCCTTCAGGATCATCTCCAAGATGGGCGAAGTCAATTATCTGGTTGACATGGGAGCCTCTGGGGTAGCCCCCCAGGTATTCCATGTCAACAGGCTCAAGCCTTTCCACAGGCGAGCAGAGGTCTCATGTCTCTTGCTAGCTTCAGGGCAAGAGGAGGATGAGAGTGAGCCCCTTCCTGACTTGCTGCATAGCCACCCTCAGGATGGCTCAGTGGAGGGAGTACATCTCTCTCCAGATTTGACAACAGAGCAACAGAGGGCCTGTAGGGCTTTGCTCCAACAGTATGCCTCTCTGTTTTCACTGAAGCCAGGCCTTACACCGTGGTGTAAGCACGAAATTGACACTGGTGACAGTGTACCTGTCAAAAGCAGGTGCTACCGTATGTCAGATACCGTCAAGAACCACATCCAGGCTGAGGTCGCCAAGATGTTGGATCTGGGTGTTATTGAACCCTCAACCAGTCCCTGGTCCAGCCCAGTGGTCCTTGTCCCCAAGGCAAGTTCCCAGACGGGTACCAAGGATTGGAGGTTCTGTGTGGACTACCGAGGCGTCAATGCGGTCACCAAGACTGACGCGCACCCATTACCCAGGGCTGATGAGCTCGTGGACACCATCGGTGCTGCCAAGTTTGTGAGCACCTTTGACCTCACTTCAGGCTATTGGCAAATAGCTCTGACGGACCATGCCAAGGAAAAGACGGCCTTCTCAACACCTGAGGGACTCTACCAGTTTAGGGTCATGCCTTTTGGGTTGAAGAATGCCCCTGCCACCTTCCAGAGATTGGTCAACCATGCGCTCAGTGGGCTGGAAGCCTTTTGTGTGGCTTACTTAGACGACATTGCCGTCTACAGTTCCACCTGGGAAGAGCATTTGACACATCGGGATAAGGTGTTGCAGGCCTTGAAAAGGGCTAACCTCACTATCAAGGCTACCAAGTGCCAGATAGCTCAGGGGAAAGTTACCTATCTTGGTCATGAGGTAGGAGGGGGTCAAATCCAACCTCTCGCCAGTAAAGTACAGGATGTACAGAACTGGGAGACTCCCACTACTCAAACCCAGGTGAGAGCCTTTTTGGGTCTCACTGGGTACTATCGCAATTTCATGGCAGACTATGGGACCATAGCTGCACCTCTGACCGCTCTAACTTCGCCCAAGCAGCCTAGGCAGGTTAATTGGACTGAAGACTGTCAGAGGGCCTTTGATGGCTTGAAAGAAAGTCTGTGTAGGGCACCTGTGCTGAGTGCTCCTGACTACAGCCGACCCTTTATCGTCCAGACGGATGCCTGCGACACCGGAATTGGAGCTGTCTTGTCCCAGTTAGATGACAAAGGGAGAGAACATCCTATCATATTCATCAGTAGACAACTCAAGGGTAGAGAACTTAGGTGGGCTACTGTTGAAAAGGAATGTTTTAGCATAGTTTGGAGCCTTAGGCGTTTTAGGCCCTACCTTACGGGGTCTACCTTCAAGGTCCAAACCGATCATAAGCCCCTGAAGTGGCTTATGCAGATGAAGGGTGAGAATCCGAAATTGCTCAGGTGGTCGATTAGCCTACAAGGGCTAGACTTCACCATAGAGCACAGACCAGGGAAGAGTCACGATAATGCAGATGGCCTTTCCAGAAGGTATGTTGACCGTCTGGATGAGGGTGTCTATCCCGTGGGAGATTAGACACCCTCCACCTCAGTCTGGGGGGGGGCGACTGTGATGCTGGAAATGCATCTGAGGGACAGGGCCTCTGAATCCTTGTCCTTTTTCTGTTTTTACCGTGTGTTCTGTTATGTTTTCTGCCCCGGAGTCCATGTGGGACTCCTGGCAGTGCAGCTCTCTCTTTTGGTTTGGTGAACAGACCCATGGGATACCCTTATGGCACCCATGGGTAGGGGTACAACCCTGTGCCCCTAGTGTATGTTTTTGGGCACCTGTGGGTGGCCCACAGAGCAGGGTATGGGCTGGTGGCAGCTCCATGCTGAATTTGACAGGTGCTCTGGGTATCCTCCATTTTGGGATACCCAGGCCCTGCCACTGGGATCAGTTGATTCCTGATAGAAACAAGATGGCCCCTGTGGCCTCTTGCTTTCTATTACCTGTTGTCTTGTTTTTCCCAAAGTCCTGGGAAGCCCTGACTCTGTCCCTTCCCCCTGACTGGCTGTTGGGTGGAAGTTCCATATATGGTATTGTTGTGAAGGCCCAGCTAGACTGACTGGAGCCTTCCCAGTGACTGTATGTTATGGGTACCTCCTGTGGGTGGGACCTGGGTGAATGGAGTGTGTGACCAATATACACTCCTTGTTGTGGTTGTCTGGTTTCTGGCATATGAGACAAAGACTGAGACAGCCCTGCCCGAAACTGGCCTGAATGCAGTGTGTAGTGTTGAATGGCTGGGTACTTGTTCCAATCCACATTCCTTGTTGTGAGTGTCTGGAAGGGAGGAGTGTGGCCTGAATGCACTGTGTGCCTGATTGGCAGACTGACTGCATGAATGCCCTGCAGTGTGATTGGCTGCTGTGTGTGTGCCAGCAGTGTGGATGAGAGAGAGGATAGTATATCTGGGGACCTCTCACCAGTGAAAAAGTGTTCAGTTCAGAAGTGTTCAGTTCAGAAGTGTTCAGTTCAGAAGTGTTCAGAAGCTGAGTCTCCACTCAAGAGTAACTGGAACTGCTGATCCTCGACGTCCAGCTGGAAGAAGAAGACTTGCTGTGGCATTTGCTTCGACCGATCCGAAGGCTGTCGAAATTCGTCGAGGGCTGACCCGAGAGAGGACCTGGTAAGGCGCCCTCTTCCCGTGCTCCGAGGGACCATCGAGCACCGCTCCATCTTCGCCGAAGCGCCCTGGAAGACAGATCCTCGAAAGGCTGTCGACCCGAGACGGGACCGCCGAGGAGATCGAAGTGAAGCACCCGGACATCGACGCCGTCGAAGTCCATTGCCGTCGACCAGGGTTCGCAGGTTTGTGGAACCGCTGGAGGCCTCGAAGTTGTGTTGCCCAGCCGTGGGAACCACTTGACGCCGTGCCGCCGACGACCGGAGCCGTCCGCTCCATTGCCTAAGAACATCCAATCGAAGGACTCTCTCGACCGCATCGTCGACCGCTTATCCTGCCGGAGAAAGTCGAGGACGACCAACGCGCCGAGGAGAAACCTGCCGGTGGGTTTCCCGCCACCCGACGACCTCAAAGACCCGGACGACTCGACGCCCTTGCTGGGCTCTCGTCTCTACAATCTTTGCGGTCCAGAACTATTGTCATCGAGGTGCCCCGCACACCTCCGCCTTGCAGGACGCCGACGCCCCGACGCCGACGAGCACCGCTCGGACGAAGCTGCCGCCTCTTCGACATCATTCCTCCTCGTTTGTCGACGGACGTTCGACGCCCCGTGCCTCCCGCTTGAAAGGGGAGGCATTCAAGAAGGGCCGTCGATTCCCCGTCGCCGAACAGCGAGTCCCTCGACGTTAGTCGACTCCACCAGGTACATTGGGGGGGTAAAAACATTATAGGGGAAAATAAGACTTGCAGAGCGATATATGGACTGGGCTTGTGCTATATCTTTCTTTACAGGTTGCCCAGGTGGGGGGATCTCCACACAGAACTGTGCCCAGTGGTAGGGGTCAGTGTTCTGCCTATTGCTCAACCATCTTATTTTCTCTCCTCTCTCTATTGCTGGTTTCACTCTATTGGTCTGTGTGACATTGTACAGTATTGTTCATGCACTTCAATGAGATCTAGGGTGGTACCACTTTAGGATTGTAAATATTTGTCATTGTAGATTTTGCCGGAGTACAAAGTGAGTTATCATGATGAATGTACATAACCTTAACTATTGATTATATAAAGACTGTGTTCTAACCAATACAGAGTGTGGATATTCCTTTGTGGGGGCTTGGGGGTACACTGTACTTAAGAACCAGCCTGCATCACCTCCTGAGAAGCTAGGCCTTGATTGCTCGACCATTGCTACCGAATAGAGAATCTTGGCTGGGGTCTCCTGTGCCTCTCCTCCACCATATAGGGAGCGGAAGTACAGACACCCCCCACCGGTCGTTGAGATCCGTTCTCTCACAGCCTGCCATGGGTCTTCCTCTGTTTTTTTTGGCGGCCGGATTAAAGGCCACTTCATAGGTGTCCACGGTCGGGCAAGTTGTTAGCCATGTTTCCTGGAGGCATACCACATCAAGCTCATCCAACCAAGGATCTTCAAGGAGGTGGGAGAAGCCCCTGGTGTTCCAGGATCCAATCCTGAACTCCAGTTGCTCCTCTACCACATGGCATTATCTTCTTGAGGGTCTGCATAGAGCTTCCGCCAGCCAGGACCAATCTTTTTGGTTGGTGCTTGATTTTTTAAGGATTTTTAAGTCATCACTACTTTGTTCAATGGCACCAATACCTTTAATAGTGATCTTGATGTTTTCGTCTTTTGAGAGTTTTCCCAAAACATTCCCAGTAGAGTTACAGGATGGTTGAGATTTCTTGGAATCGGATCCAAGGTGTAGTTCACTCTCACTAGAATTGTCAAACAAAGTGGTTTCAGAGTCTCTCTTTACAGAAGATAGTTCTTGATGTACATTGTCCGATTTAATTTTATAAGTTTCTGTCGAGTGCTCCGTTTTGGCGTACTCAGATAGTTCTGAAATGTCATAGCCCATGGACATGAGTGCAGATGCAGCATCCGTGACAATGTTCAGGACAATTCTGGATCTGAAGTGAAGGATGACTTTATCATTATGATCCTCGTTCTCAAATTCTACGGTCTTGATGTCGTCGGAGCGAATCGTTCTAAGAGATGGTACATGCTGGAATAGGCATAGAACGTTTGATCGTTTTAAGATGAGATTGTCACTATGTTCAATGCGTTCCAACCGGACTTTGTGGAGTGATAATCCTTTTTCACTACATCCTTTGTCTATTCTGTTTTTTTGACGCTCTTCATTAAGATATGAGCCATGAACTAAGTCCTTGGTCTCGTGTCCGGCTGGTCTTGATCTAATTTTGTTTTCATTGTTAGGATCAGGCCTAACATAGGATTGTCCTTTTCGGGCGCCATTATTTCTTAGGCCCTCTTCCAGATCTAGAACCCTTTTCGTCGTCGGTTTAGAGGTTGGCTGTGAGTGCACAAGGGCTTTTCGTCTGTCTTCCAAAGTTTTAAACGTAGGACTCACAGGGACGACCTTTTGCATCTCCTGTACGGTGGACATTTCAGGTAGAGTGCATATTCTTGAGACTCCAATTGGTATTTGGGTGATTTCCAGATCATATTCGTCGTTTGATTTTTTTTGTAGTTCAGGAGCAACTGCCTGGACTTCTGCTTCCGTGTCAGCAGCTAGGACCTCGGAATCCAACTCCTCATACACGGAGAGGTTAGTGAGGTCAATAGAGGTTTCCTCTGCAGGTTCAGAAGGCAATGTCGGGATCTTACCATTTATAGTTACACTGTCAATGGAAAGATCTTTTTTAGGTGCAGAACCTCGTTCATCTGTGAGAGTATTATTGACAGTGACATTGACAGTTTTTAAGTTCCGGAGAAATTTTCTTGAGTTATTTCCAAGTCTCTGATTTTTAGTTTTTTGATTTTTTGTTTTTTTTGTCTGTGCTGGTTTGGGGGCCCTTGGGCCTGTTTTCTGAAATGTGGTTCCTTTAAATATATCAAATATTTGACTTTTTGGCTCATCTGTTTGTGGAATTGAGGATGCCCAGGGCACGCAAGGGACACCCGTGTCCGATGTAGATACTGATGTCGTAGGTGTTTGTGGGTCCAGCATCGCAAGGTTGGATGAGCTCTTGCTACTTTCCAAGACACTAGCAAAGTTTATTTGTTTAAGTACGTCATCAGTCGATTTTTTTTGACCGAGGGCAAGGACCTCCGGCAAGAGTTTTGTAATATCAGGTGTAGGGCCCTGATTACACCAGATTGCAGGTGCTAAGTCGATCGAACTCCCTGAGGGGCTGATCGGTTTGTTTGAAACTAAGCAGTCAGCATTAGGTGTTGTTGTTGTTAGAACAACTGTTGGCCCACCAGGGAGCTTTGTAGATCCCAATGTTTCTATAATGATTTGCGGCCTCCGAGCTCCAGTGTCCTTATAAAGATTGCTGGCGGATATGGAGACAGGGGAGTCAATGGGTGATTGCCCATTGCAGTTTTTAAGGTGGTCTTGGGGCTCCAGTCTCGCTTGTAAATTTGTGTCCTGATGTAAGACCTGTTGTTGTTTGAGCGCGCTCAAGGCTTCTTTGGCGATCTCGGCCAGGAGTTTTCTGTCCAGTTTGTTATTTTCTTTCTGATCTGCTAGAGTTTGCAGGGCTGCGGTTATTTTGGCCTTAACAGTCTCGTTTTCCCTTGTTTCGGTGTTCAGATCTTTTTCAATATTAATTAGTTTTGAGTTCATAAGCGCCACTAACGTTGACAAGTCCTTCACGTTATCATTTAATTGCTCATAAAGCTTTAGAAAGGGGCAATCGAAATTCCAGTAGAAGACATTAATATTGATTGAAGATCTTTTATGCAGGTCGCGTCGAGCTTGGCGTTTGAGCAGCGAGTTTTTTTGTGTGCTTGGACTTTAGATCTTCTGACTTTTGGGTACTCACGTTCTATGAGTGAAGAAACAGAAGAGCGAGTCTCAGACGAGGTTGAACTGGAAATGGAAGAGTCACTTGCCACGCCAATTTGTGTGTTCGTGTATTTTACACATCTAGAGTTAGATGGTCGCGTTTGCAGGGTGTCGTACCTTTGTGGGGCCCGTGCTTGAGAGCAAGAAATACTGGGTGAGGCTGGGCACACAGGTTTTTCTTGATGGGGCGGTGTGTTGCTCAAAGTGACTATCGGGTGTAGGTATAGGGTAGTCCTGTTTACCCCTAGTTGTACATTA
Source organism: Ambystoma mexicanum (assembly GCF_040938575.1). NCBI lineage: Eukaryota > Metazoa > Chordata > Amphibia > Caudata > Ambystomatidae > Ambystoma > Ambystoma mexicanum. Next base: position 1,023,447,379 of record NC_090921.1, on the reverse strand, counting down.
TTAGTAGGTACTGAGGGTGTCCATTGTTTTTCTCGACCTGCTGGAGGGCTGACTCTTCTAGTTGCGAGTTTGCGGTCTCGATTTATTTGTGAAATTCCCTGTAGAATTTTGTTTACCACTTCTAGTGAGTCTCTCCTGTTATTCATGGGAGCCGGGGAGGCGTGTCCTTCATGTGAAGTGCTTAAGGGGTGTTGTGGCGTGGCCAGGGAACAAAATACATCTTCTTCTATTTCAGAGGTTATCTCAGCATTGATATTCTCCAGAACAGTTTGATCACAGGATTTCGAGGCTGCTTTAGAGGGCGCACAACGTAAGGGGCACGTTCGTGATTCAAGAGGTTCTGACCGATTTAGGTCAGGTGTGCCTTTAATTTTGTCGGTATTTCCGCAGTTTTGCGCTGTGTGGGCACGCCAAGCTAGTACCATCAGTTTGGGCAAAGAAGCTGTGGGAAGATTTCCGACGTGGTACGATATAGGGGGTGGTGAGTAGAGTACATTCAGACTAGAACAGGGAGCACTGGGAGTGGACGCGGCTTCCCGCTCCATGCCACGCACGTCCAGCTCGGGTGCGGCCACGCGGGACTCCGCTCCAGATTCCGCTCCCCCCCCAGCGTCCGCCGCCGAGTCAGACGCAGACACCTCCAGAACAGAGGCAGAGTCAGGCAAGCAACAGCGAGGAACAACTCCATCCTCGGCCGGCGATCCAGCCACTGGGCCGCACCCGCCAACAGCCCACACGTCTCTCTGAGTCAAGCCACGTGGGCCAAAGTGAGTGGAATAAGGCGGACCTGGGTTTTCTGCTGTGTTCACGGCCGTGAGGCAGTCTTCGTGATCGCCGGCCTCCTTCCTCTCATACCCCCCCTCCTCCTCTGGACACGGTAGCAACACTCGCAACGAGGGGTCTTTAATGCCATCTGCAGAATTGCGTAGTGGAGAGCAAGGGAGAGGGGTGGGCAGGGGGCCAGGCGATGGACAATGCTTTGGGTGAGGATGAGGTGGGCACACAAGAGCATGTCTACAGGTGAAGGCTTGGAGACCAGTGGTGGGGTTAGGGACTGGAGGGCGTTTTTCTTCGCCGTGTAGATTTTGGAAGTCGGCTGACTCGACTGAATCGCAAGTAAGTCTGCATCTGAGTGAGTTCCAATGGGGCACACCTGTGTGTCTTTTGCAGGTTTCGTGACAGTGACAGAGTCAGTGTCATTGAAAAGAGTTAATTTAGTACTTACACGAGGTGTAGCTAATGCTTCAGTGGAGCTGTAAACCGCCACGCTATTCCCACGCCGCTGCTGTAGTCTAGTGTGGGGGGGGAGGGCAGACGGTTGATGTAAGCTTTCCCACGGTGGCTGGACAAGGTTTCCTCCATCGGTAAGGAGCTACCTGCCCCTCACCCTCACCTCCACACCAGAACACTAAAACACACCGCGCGCTCCGCGTGTGTTAGAGGTTTTAAACTACTTCCTCCTGGAAGCAGTAACAGTGATGGTAAACAGACTCCAGGTAGCAGGTAAGGCACAGAAGAAAGAGCCTGGGCAGTCTCAGGCTCACCAAAACACACTGCTATTGTATTTCACACATGGGGTGTCACGCGCCTATATTGGGTGGTGGGAGGGGGAGTTCAGGAGCGCACTCATCCTGCAGCTTTAGGATGCGGAACGGTGGAACGGAAATCCCGTCTACCGTTGCTAGGTGGTCTAGTTGGAGTCCAGTCAGCAAACAAATCAGGGGTCACTCGAAGCAGCAACCATCCATAAATGGGCTTAGTTCGTCCGCCCAGGAAAGGACAGAACTTCTTTTCCAGTGTCAGAGAGGTGCGCTGGGAATTCCAGAATCATACATCCCCCTGGTTCCCAAAACAGGCCACACACACCCTTGTAAATCAATCGGGAATCTGCTCCTAACAGGGCATGCGCAGCTGAACTGCTAGGTCCTGATCCCCGCATCACATGTACACAAGCAATCACAGACACGTTTCAGCCCTGTTGTGCTTCATCAGTGAGCTTCAGCTTCCAATAAAAGTACCCATGTTTCGGCACGCCTCTGCCAACACTACAATGTGGTACATGGAAAGCTTGTAATCAACTGTAGCTATGAGTAATTTCTCTGGGGAGTTTCCATTCCATCAACAAGAAGAGAAAAAAAAAAGAAAAAAAACATTCCATCATTTTTAGTTTGTCTTTGCCCTTACAGAAGAGAATTCAATATTTGTAAATCTGGCTAGGCTCTACTCTCAAAGAGCGAGCCAGTCTAAACGGCAAGGCCATGCATGTACCCTCTGTACATCAAGAACGCAGGTCTATAGTCTAGGCCCAAGGACCACCACAGAGCCCGACCTTACAATTATGGATATTAGGAGCAACAAACCCTTCCGAGACAGCTTGGAAGGGGAATAAGCATTATACCTGGCATAGGTAAAGCTAGATGCGGACGTAGTGTGACAAAAAAGACAGTGGGAATTACACGTTGAAATTTTACCAAAATTAAATACTGTTACTGCCCTCAGGTATGGCGCTAAATACTCCATGATATGATGAGTTATGTATAACGCTCCTGTACACAAGTGTTTTAAGGCACCACAAGACAAGGTACGGAAGACTGAGGGAGGACAAAACAAACGATTTTACTAATCCTTGTGTCATTCAGATTGTGCAAGTGCAGGGGCCGAGGGAGAGGAGAAGTGCCAGGGGAGGGAAGAGGGAAGTGCAATCAGGGCAGCATTGTTCTAAGTAAGGACAGCCAGGGCAGCGCGGCTCTGGGGAAGTGCAAGGAGGAAGGGGACAGTAGGGTTACAGATACAGCCCTGAGTGTGCGGTAGGCCCGGAGACAGTGCATATGCTGAGTTATTGTTAGTCTCCATTATGGAGTCCCATTTCACTCCATTTGGGTTTGAAATGTTTACTTCCTGCAATTTATCTGGGTGTAATGACTCCAACCAAATGCTGGCAGTATTTCCTCTAGTTTATCCTCTAAATTTAGGGCCAGCTGAAGATGTGCCAAGGCTCCTGAAGCACATTTCAACATGATGTTTTGGAGCCTCCTTCCCTAGCAAGCGTGTGAGTGAAACACTAAATGTCCACTGCAAAGATACTAATCACTGTCTGTGAGAAAGGGACGCATTTAGTTGAAACTGGAGTAAAAAGGCAACAAGGTGATGAGAACGCTGTTGGCTACTGCAGTGGCTTGAGGGAGATAAGTTGCCCCAGCAAAGGCAGCCTGTAACATGCATGCTGCAAAGTACACATTGAATGACCCGAACGAAAGGAGTATGTTGCTGGGTGTCAGACTGCCAACTATCAACAAGGGGGGCAGCTGCTTGTGGGCTCCTCTGAGGCTCGAGGGACATTTCAACTTAAACTTTTGAAGGGCTCTGAAGCCATCCCTGCCTCTAGTCCGAGTAAGGTAGTGATTTAAAAATTGCAATGTATTAATTACTGCCATTATTTACCAGTACTGCCTAACTGGTCATGAATTCATTCCACTGTGTTGACAGAGGGATGGAGAGATGCAAGGTCCACCATAGTCAGGGGCTGCGTCAGGGCCTTTCAACACTTTATTTATTTATTTTTATTGTTTAAAGCACGCACCTATCTCAAGAGCAGCGGAGCGCTGCCGAAAGTGTGGGTAGCCAGCATTTGGGCTGCCATCTTTTAACAGTAGCACTGTACTGTGAGGTCTGTGTGTCGGTATGTACGTCCATTTTAATTAGTCCTTGGTCAGGTGTTGTTAAAAGGGCCATGTTTTGAGAGATTTGCAAAATTGGAGAATTGTGGGGGCATTCCGAGCCAAAACTGGGATCGAGTTCCAGGGGATGGGTGCATGACAAGAGAAGGATTGTTTGCAGATCCTCTATTTGCGAACGAGTTGTGATTCAAGCCGATTGGTCAATTTGCTACATGAGGAGCACGTGCCACCAGGTATGTGGAGCTTAGCTGCCAGGTAAGCTGGTGTGCTACCCGTGACTCCTTTGTAGAAGGTACATGCAGTCTTAAACGATATCCTGGCTTGGAGTGGAAGCCAATTTAGTTAGCAGAGGATGGGGGGTAATTTGGTCAAATTTCCATGATCCCGTAATAACATGTGCTGCAGCTTGGTGGATTGCTTTCAGGGAAGGCAACTGAGCAGCCAGGAGCCCTGCCAGGTGAGCATTTCCCCCATTGATGTGTGAGATCACAAGGGCCTGCACTATGGTCCGGAAGTCCTACAGTTTGATGAAGAGTTTAATTTTCCAAAGGGTAGAGATTCTGAGCCTGGCTATTTGCCCTTCTTGGCTATGTGTTTCTGGAAGGTCTGGCTGCTGTCAATAGTGAAGCCTAAGGATTTTGCCGAGTCTGAGAGTTGTGGATCAAATCCTTCTAGGCGCTTACCATTTAGCCATTTTTGGACAAGTTGTTTTTAGCGGGCAGACTGATGAAGACGAATTCAGTCTTGGATGGGTTTCAAATGAAAGGGGCCTCAAGCTCAAGCAACTGCCCCCATGTTACCAGTCAGCAGCTTGTAACATGGCAATATATTCTTTCTTTTTTTCCTTCTGGGGCTTAAAATGTGTGCTTTTTTCACTCTAAGCAGGTGGCCCCCAACCATCATGTTAAAATGGACCTCCACACATCTTCAGCCGGGCCTGACCGTAGTCCACATTTTTTTCTATGTTAAAAACTTTGACAGAGGGGCACTAGCAGGACACTACTGCAGGGCATAAATCGTGGGACCATGCGGGTGGATGGCACCCCCACACTTTGAGAGGCAAACGTCCTGTGCGTCTAACGAATTTGAAAAATAGCAACTTATTGCACTGTGGTCAGAAACTGAACGCAGCTTCGTTGTAAGGCGCAACTCTTAGCCAGTTTATGATGGATCAGTAATATATCCATGCTGACGTTCTGCTATAAAGGAACGTTTGTTATAGAATCTTAGATTAAAGAGTGGTCTACCTTATTATACCGAGACAGCAATGTAATAGAAAACTATGTGCTGGGCAAATGCTTATTTTTCCTGTGCACTTTCTTCAATTGTGAAAGATAAGTTGAGTAACATTCGCATTTTACACTAAAGGAGATGTTCACTTCCGGTGACGTCAGTTCCCAAGGAGTGCGTCAGAGTCCCTCTACCTTTCTTTTAATACTCGAGCCCTGAGCAGTGCTGGATAGATTCAGAGATGCTTTTCCCTTTCTGTGGCAGGTGGTCCTACATGCACCAATGAAAGTGTAAATTCCTCTCATTCTTAGATTATTTCAGTCTGTGGATGCAACTCTATGACCCGGAAAGCGTTCGCTACACAAACCTGCGAATGCTGTCAGCAGTGCATGTTCCCGTGACGCAGCCCATTTCCGTCCACCTCTTGATGGCAGGAAGTGAACCTCGCGTTTTATCTCTGCGTTCTCCCCAAACGCACGGGCTATTCTGCCTGAAAAAAGTCCGTACCAAGCCCACACTTTAGAGCACTTAAGCAGCCCCCGTTGAGTGGCGCGTGCGGCCAATCCCGCCTTGTTCCTGCGTGCCACACATCCCACAGCCACACAGTACAGCATGCTAGCGATCACAGGCCTAATGCATTATGTATTACTTTAGAACCGTTTTAACTTTACGAGCACTGAGTCATGTTGTTCAATTTTATTTAAAGGTTAAAATGTTTTTCTCCGATGACTAAATAAGTATTTCAGTTTGTTTGACGCGTTTCAGGCACTAAGTGCCCCATTCTCGTATCACTAAAGTGACAAGATAGAATGGGGAACCCAGGAGGACTGTCAGAGCAAAAAGTCAGTCACTCAAAGACAAGCGACAAGCAGAAGCCACCCAATGGCGCGCGTTCGAATAACTACAATCCCCTCCCCCCATCTATTGACTTACTGTGTCTTCCTTCTTTCTTTAAAAAAGGTTTATGTTTGCTTTATAATACTGAGCCCCGGGAGACCATGAAAATGGCAGCGGTGTGTGATATAAATCGACTTAACATAACATTGGTACCCTGGAAGGGGGTGCTGGCCAATCCGGAAGCCCACATTCTGAGCAGCCTGAGTGCTACTGGCCAGCACCCTTTTCCCTTCCCTGCTCTCCCCTTACCTCTTAGCACCAGTGTAGTTCCTATGTGGGTGCTAAAAGAGTTTAATAAAACAAAACAAAAAACGTATTTTGTGATGGGGTGCGGAGCCGCGCCAGGCTGTAGTATCGGAAGTCAGTTTCCTTACTGATGATGCCATGGTGCTCAACATAGAAAATGGACTTCGGCAAGTATGGCGTGGCGCAGCACTGCAAGGTAAGTATATCTTTAAAAAAAAATGAAACACCCTTAGCACCCATGGAGGAAACTACATGGTTGAACCCCAGTGCTGAGACCAACCCTGTCATTAACGGCACTGCCGCGTGCGTTAAGGGACCCTTGCTTTGCTTAGGCCCTTACCTTGGATGGTGAAGTGTTACTGACAGGGTCAGTCCGCCGCGGCGGGTCATATTGCTTCAGTGAGTTGTTTGCAAGGTAAGAAATTGGGGATTGAAAGATGCTGGCCCATACCGCTCCTGTCCCTGACACTGAAACCCTTGGGGGCCAGATTTACAAACACGTTTTTCAATGAGAAAAGGACAGTTGAAAAAAGCATTGGCATTAGGCCCTTCTAATCAGTACAATGCGTCCCACTGGACATACCTCTCTGCAGCACCGTTTAGTAAGTGGGCATTAGATAGAATCCATTTCTTTCTCCCTCTGACGCTATTTCTGCGTCACTCTCTCTTGCACTCTCTTTCTCTCTGTCTCTCTGTCCCTCTCTCACTCACTCTGTGTCTCTGTCTGTATGGGAGAGTCACGTTGTCAGGTCAGAAGTGCCACCAGATAAAAAACACAAATATCTTGAAGCAGAGGGAGGTGGGGGGTATAGGGGTTGCACTGTTTTTATGGTTAAAAGAAGAATTAAAGTAGGAGCAAGAGAGGCACCCCCGAGATGGGGAAAGGCCCTGTTTTTGGAGAAATACTTCATCATTCAGTGTGTCCTGCAGGAATATTTCCATGACCCTGATGGCCCATTGGGCCTCATTACGAGATCAGCCCTAACCCGCTGGTGCTACCAGTGGGTTGCCGGGTTGCCGCTGACCTTGAAACACCGAATCTGCCTCCTGACTTCCCGGTGCCACTGGGACATTACAAGTCCCGGCGGAGTGGGAAGTCAGGCGGGGGATTCGGTGAGTACCCTTTCACGTGGAGTCCCATACGACTTGGAAGCACTGGCACCGTTGCTAACAGTGCTTCCATGACAACTCTGCCTACCGGCATGGTCAGACCTGCAGGTTGCGACGGCCTCGGCAGGCAGACTTGTGTGGCGGTCCAGTAATCAGGGTGCCGTAAGCTTAACGGAACCCTTGTTTCCGGACCGCCACACTCATAATGAGGCCCATTGTCTGTATGGCGGAGGTGAAAGGGGGTGATAGATTCTGCAGTGGATGCTGGGATTCTGAGAGACCTTGTAAGGTACCACAGGACTACTATCAATGGGGCCATTACCAACCTTGCCCCCGAAAAATGTAAGTTAGTTAAACTGGAAGCAAACAGAAGCCCCTGGTTTAGCGAAGACATTCTGCACCAGGGACACATTAAAAGATCTACTGAAAGGGAATGGCGAAACACCCCTCTCCAATCATATAAAAATGCAGCTAAACTATTTAAAGCAGCAGTCATGGAGGCAAAATCTGCTAGTTTCAACAGTAGAATTGTCTCAGATCGTGGCCTATCTCAAACATGCATGTCGGTCCTGGGTCCGAGGGTTACTAAACTGGTCAACTTATCATTCATGGAAGGTAGTGTTCCCACATCACTCAAACAAGCATGGATCACTCCACTCCTGAAAAAAGTAATCTTGACCCCTATATTCCCGAACACTACCGGCCCACAACTAATGAGGAGTGCAACAGACTGGAGAGGGTGCTGCAATCAGCAGCATCAGCAACAGGATTCAAAAACCAAAATGAGGATCTTCGGGAAAGGTCAAAAACTGGTAAGAGGAGCACAAGCACAAACTCCCAGTGGAAGCAGTTGACTGACAACTGCTTCTGTTCAAAGTGAGCTTATAAAGGCCCTCCCAGCTGCCAGCAGGCCAACAGGGTGGAGCTGATTGCAGACTCTGGCAGCTGTGTTCAATTAAGCCCAGCCCTGGATTCAGTAGCCTGCAACAGTGGTTTCTAATGAAGGGCTCTCCAGCTCTCTGCAACCTAGCCTGCAGTAGCTTGGAACAGGTGAATGTAATCAGGTCCTCTGCACCTCTTAGTAGCTTGTGGGCAGTAGAATCTGTGTCACCAGCAGCGTAAAGACCCCCAGGGTTACTCTTGACGCCGAGCTCTCCATGAAACCTCATGTGGCCTATGCTCATGCTTCTTGTGGATACATCACCAAACTTCTCAACTATATTTGCCCCTATATCTCCTTCAGCAACCTATCCCTTCTGGCCACCGCCCTTGTGAGATCCCGCATAGACTATTACAACAGTCTATTACTGGACGTATCATAGGCTAATGTCAAAGCACTGCAGACCGTCCGAAATGGAGCTGTTAGGGCCATTCATGGTCTGTCTCAGAGAGATCATGGCCCTCATTACAACCCAGGCGTTAAGGGGTTAACGGCACCGTAAAAGGTGGCAGCGCCGCTAAACCCTTAACGCCTAATTACGAGGTCCCTTTGCGGGTTGGAGACTTTAACGCCTGCTTTTTGCAGGCGTTAAAAACCAACCCGCAAAGGGACCTTGGTGCTAAGTACGGTGCCGCAATTTGCGGCACCGTACTTAGCGCCTTCCCCATTTCCATTGAGCCCTATGGGGCAAAAATGGGAATGGGGAAGGGCCATGGCGGCATGGGCAATTACCGCCCCGCCAACCTCAGAATGGGGCGGTAATTCCCCATTCCGCCATGGCGGAGTCGGTAAATTACCGGCATGGACCATGGTGCTATTAGCTATTAGCACCATGGTCCAACGCCAGGGTCGTAATAAGGGCCCATGTCTATGAGGCAAGGAGAGGACTCCACTGGCTCCCTGTTCATCATCGCATGACACATACACTTCTTACATTGACCCACAATTGCCAGAACCATGAAGCACCCCAGCACCTCATTGACCGCCTCAAGATCTCCTGCCCCAGTCGTCAAGAGCAGGCACTGCTGGTGCAGCCCAGATTCAAGCTGACTAAATTCTGTGGAACCATGTCCAGGCTCCTGCCACCTGGAATAAGCTTCTTTCTTACCTAAAGTCAACACACTCTACCAAGGACTTTAAAAAATTGATCAAGACGTATCTGTTCAATCTTAAGGTTCAGTTCTCCTGCCCCACCTCCCCCCCCCCCGGTGTCATTCCGCCTGACCCTTCTGCTGACGTGTTGTCTGTCTTGTCTTTGTTCGTTGTGTGCCCTGAGGCCCTCTACAAAAATGTAAATAAATAAATGCAGTGTCTTTTTTAGAAAAATGAACAGTGTTTGTTTAAAAATCGAAAATATTAAATTTTACTAGCATTGTAAACAGGCTCTTTTTGAAAATGTTAGGATGTGTATATGGGGCAGCGAGAGAAGCAGGGGGAGCAAAACTAGCTGAACGCAGGGAGAAGAAGAACATCCAAGTGAAGAGCAGGAAGTGCTAAGAAAACAGAGATAAGCAACCCCGGAAGGCTGAGGGGAGCAAGACATGCTGAGCAGACACGAGGGAGACAAGCAGAATATGAACGACTGGACAGTTAGCAGTAGGGCTAGAGAGAGAAATGATGCAATTAAGGCAGGAAATACTTAACAAAGAATTGGGGAATCATGGAAAATCAAAAATAGCAGGCCCCTGTCCACCCAGAGTGGCCAAGAGCCATGCATGGTAAAGACTAGGGACAGCAAGATAATAATTCTGATCATATTACAGTTTGACACTCTGCCAATTCAGCTTCTCGGAATTCCGGGCACTGATATCTGGGTAATTGGCAATGTGCTCAGTGGCTGCCCCCCCTCCTGCCATCGCTCACCCCTCAGCACTTCTCCCGCCTCCTCTCGTCACCCAGCCACGGTCCTGCTTTTCGTCTCCACTTGGCCGTGGCGGAGTCTGTGTATGTGGGGAGCAGTGTGTGTGTGGTAGCAAAAACTGTCCCATGAGGACATATGGACATGCACTTTGCCTGACGTTGAATCATGCAACTAAGCTTTGAACTCGAGGCCTTCTTCATTTTATGCAAAACAGACACAGGTGCAACAATAAGATAGAGTGAAGAAAATTCACGTGATGTTTAAGGATTCTATTTATCAGCCGAGGCTGCCACTTGTGGCTGCGTTTCTGAATGTGGTACATTAATAGAAGGACAATCGATAAAACGTGCTTGTCTCTCTGAAGTGGCTCCAAATATCAATGAACATCAGACCCAGTTCATTGCAAAACAGAGTATTTATTGTGGCTCTGTGCAGCTGAGAACAGCAGCAGTGGATGGTTCCGTGGAAAACCGTTGATCCCCATGTGGTGATGTATAATGTCGGTGGTCTACTGCGCTTAATGCTGCTGAGAGGTAAAAGAGAATTAAGAGGCAAGGATGGCCATCATTAAGGATTTTAAGGGCATCTTCGATCACCTTGATGGTAGCCGTTTCTGTGCTGCGTCTGGGTCTGAAGCCATATTGGTAGGGCTGAAGGAGGTTGTTTGTTTCAACGTGTTGGAAGAGTTTCATGGCTACTGATTTTTCAGGGAAGGAAGCTGTGTGATGGGGTAGTAGTTGCTGAGGTTGTCAGGTCCACTGTTGGTTTCTTGAGAAGTGGGAGGATTTGTCCAGTCTTGAGGGTTGAGGGGAAAGTGACTTGACTGAGGAAGTTGTTGATGATTATCAGGTTAGGGAGGAATGCTTCAGTTAAAAGGGTCTTGAGTATGGAAGCTGGGAGGATGCTGTCCATGTACGATGTGGCTTTGAAGGATGCTTTGGTGGCAGTGAGGTCTTCCATAGTAAGCGTCTTAAAAGTTGTAACAGTGGTTGTAGTTTTGTGCGGTGGAATGGGTAGCATGCTGTCAGTTGTGGTGGTGGTGTCTATGGGCCTCATCACGAGTTTGGCGGTAACCCTTAAATCCGGCTGTTGCGCTATTACTGCCGGATTTAAGGGTCCACCAAATCAGGGCTTCGGCGGATTTCTCCCCAGCTCTGAGCTGGGGGGAAATCCGCCGAAAATTCGCGCTATTACCGCCGGCGGAAAATCCGCCGGCGGTAAGAGCGCGAAAATTCCCCATCGAGCCCAATGGGGAATGGGGCATTCCCGAATGGGCTCAGTGGGGAATGGGGAATTCCATTACCGCCAAACCCGTGATCCGGCACTAATGCGCCGGGGGTTTTGGCGGTAGGGCTAATACCACCAGCGGTAATACCGCTGGCATTACCGCCCAACTCGTGATGAGGCCCTATGTGTTAGCGGATCATGCTGATCTTGTTGGTGAAGAAAGAGTTGATGGCAGTGGGCTTTTTAATGGAGTGTGGTACGGGTGGGTCAGAAATAGGATTGGTGCAATGCTTGATGGCTTTGAAGATTTTCCATGTTTCCCCAATGATTTATCAAGTATTTCCTGCTTTAATTGCATCATTCCTCTCTCTATCCCTCTTGCTAGCTATCTAGCAGTTCATATTCTGCCTGTTTCCCTCGTGTCTGCTCAGCATTTAGACGCAATACCTTAAACTGGCTGAGAACCAATGGCAAGTGACTTCCTTTGCATGCTTGAACTGAATACTATATTATGTAATATAGCTCTTACTTTGCTCACGACCATCCTGCTGCCTTTCTGTATCCACTGCTGATATATGTATCATTATGTCCTCTACTGTATTCGCTGTCTCGTATTCCCTATGCTTCCAATTTGTATCCTGTGCATATCCTAGTATGCAAAATCTGTAAACATGACACTTAAAGCAAACTTGTAATCTTTGCGCCCAGTTACCTGAGGGTATGGTGCGCTATACAAATAAAGAAAACAAACAAACAAGAGGGCTCTGCTTTCTTAGATGTCCTTGAGTATGGTGTTTTGGTAGTAGTAGACCAGCCGTGTGCATGTAGCACAGATTTCCTTGAGCAGGGCGAGGTCAGAAGCACTGCCAGAATTTTCCCAAGTCTTTACATGTTTTCTGATGGCTCATTTGTTGAAGTTGAGTTCTTGAAATGACCAGGGTGCAGAAGGTATAGGCTTCAGGTTGCGTTGTTTCACTGGAGCATGGAGGTTGATGTTGGACGTGGTGGTTGTATTGAGTTATTGTGGAAGCAAGTCACAATCTTGGTTCATCCTAGGTAGATTGGCCCATGTGAGGTGGAGTTTTGCAAAGTCTTCTGTAAAAGCCACCACTGGGAATTTCTTGAATGATCTGCTGTGTTTGTAGAGTGTGTGCTCAACTGGGGTGGTGTGACTAATATCAAAGGGAATTTTCAGATGGTCTGGCCAGACGAGCAAGACTGGAGAGCTGTGATGGAGAGTTGGCAAGGCTGTGATGATATGGTTGAGTATATTACATTTCCAGTGAGTTGGGTCTTTCGTGTGGTGTGAGGTTCAGAGTGTTGAGTAGGAAATGGAGATCCTCCTTCATTGATTTGATTGCTGGGTTGCCAGTCATTTTGAAGTTGCTGAGAAAGATGTTGTGCCGTTGTGCCGTTGTGGAGAATGGGAAGTAGCAGGAAAGGTTTTTGAAAGAGTCAATGTTGGTGAAGCCCAGTTGGGTGCATGGTCATGATTCCTTGTGAATGACAGTGAGGCCTCTGCCTATCTTGTTTGAATGGTCTTCTTGTAGAATTCTGTAGCTGTTGGGGCTGATGATATCTCGGATGTGGGTGCGGTTGGATGTCACCCAGCAATGGCATCTGATTAAGCTTGTTTGCTTTTCACCCTTTTGTGTATATATCCCTGCCTACATCTCTACCCCCTCTCTGGACTGCTATCTGAATCTAGACAGTGACTCTACACAATATTGTTTAGCATGGTAACTTAGCAGCAGTCATGAGCCATTGAAGGGTCTATTAGGGTGTGCGGCATTATGAAGTGTGGCATGTACTTATTCTAAGCCATACTTTGTCTTAACCCTTTGGGAATGGGAAATGTACATAAATGAGGTGCCCAAGACTTGCACATTTCTGTAGGATTAATGCCAATATTTTTGACGGGATGTCAACGATAAGCAATTACCAGAAGAAGATACGTTTGATTTAGATAAGATTGTTTACTTAAGAGGATCTTAAGAGTCACAAGTGTTGACGTTCCACCAGAGATAGTTCGATACGGTTTTTCACTGGTATACAGAAGCCACCAAAAGATATCCTGAAAGATGGCCAAGGGAAGCTACAAGAGCAAATGAAGAAGTTGAAGGCACAATGAGTGAATTTGCCAGTCCCTAAAAACAGGAAAGTCCAGTGTATCCAGCACTCTAAATGGCATCCCCATGGAAAGAATCCCCTGAAGACATTCTTACATTTTATAACTGATATTTGATCGGGTGCCTCATCAACCCCAATAACCAGCATCTTCTCCCCCACCTCTGGCATCTCAATCATGTAGGCAGATTCAATTTCAGAGCCCAGATTCGTCCCTCATATGTCCAGCAGACATATAATCAGAATACCCTTAAACAATCATTCAGAGGTTTCAGCTTATGATTGCTTTCCACTCTTAATGTGTTAAATGACAGAACAATATGTAACATTTCTGGCATCTCTCTCATAATGGGTGCATTTTCAGCATCTGAAGGGTTTCCCAACACTCCTTCCCAAGCTAATGTAGCAGCATATCCTTTAAGACAAATGCCCAGGGCAGACAATACCTTAATGAATGTTCATGCACCCTGCACCTCCGCTGATTTGTTTAACACTGTCCAAAGATTTTATAAAATATGCACGGCTCCTGTTAAGTTCCAAGAAGAGATTTAGGTGATAATAGATTTTTATAACCCTACCTGTGCTGATCTCAATCAATTACCATGAGCCTATATACCTCCCGCCATTTTCATTCTATTCCAGAAGAGAAGTAATCTGGCATTAAACAACCCCCAAGAACTAATTGGAAAGAGTTCACTGATAGATTTCGCTGCACCATTTTGGAAATCTGTCCCAAAAAGATGGATTGGAGAAAAGTTAATCCTTGCAAACAGTGCAAGGATGAAAATCCGCCGACTACCTTGAGAAGCTTAAATATTGTTTTGATCGGTATTTGGTATCCCCAATAAGGCAGTAACCATGCAGCAAGCCGAGTTCCTTGGATTTGTAATGGTACAGCAGTCCACAATTACAGATGTATTAAGGGAGTGCTCATTGGTTGAAAAGGTAAGAACTTGAATGAAGTACTGTTCATGGAAAGGCAGAAAGACAGCACTGACACCAGATTAATGGCTTTAAAGATTCAACAGCTTCAGCCTCTGCAAGGGGAATATGACAAAGGGCAGAAATGGCCCCGAGGGGAAGGGGAAAGAATATAGAAAGAGGAATTCCTATCAACATGGGACAAGGGGGAGTACAAGATAGACAGATGTTGAATTGGTATAATGATCAGAGTCATTATTGCAAGGAGTTTGGACACTGGAAGTCTGAATGTCCAAATTGACCTGTTTAACAGACTGCCCAACCTCCTCCTCCCTCTTTTATACAATTGCTTCCTCCGCCTCCAATGCCTGCCTTGCGTATTTTGTAATAGGATAGAACAAGGGACAGCAACATTATTGTACTATTGATTCTTCTGCTCCTTAGGCAGAGTGTTCTGTTACTGGAGGAAGTGCTTCTAGTTTGGTTGATGGAGCGCCTAACTCAGTCTCTAAATGTCCTTGCACTTAGTGTTCCGACAAATGGTGAAGCAATGGGTATTTGCAATGAACCAACACCCCAGCCAGTTACAGGACCTATGACCCTTACCTTGAGTCCCATTTCTGTACCTCATGTTTTCTTACACATGTGAACCTAATAGGATTCGATGTAATGTGCAAAATGGTTTTCACCATTTACTGTTCCCCTGATGGGATTTTGTTTGGATGTCTCTGCACATAGAGAATTGGAAATTCTGGTTGTGTTGTAAGAGTCTCCAAATCAGACTGACAAACAGTGGGACAACTCTCCCGTCTTGGGAAAGAGAATTGTTAGACCAGGTGCCTCTACAATCATTCCTTACGCATGCAAATCAGGCTGGATGCATATTGAATGTGGAACCTATGAGTATCATTCTGAACGCAGCCAAACCCCTTCCAGGTATATGGCAGTGCCACATTTAAAAATAAGCTGACAAAGGGATCAAGCCTGTTAGTGACTCTCTCCTTCAGCAAGGAATTATTGTCACTACCCGCAATTCTTTCAATACCCTACTTAACCTGTCTAAAAACTAATCACAAGGACTTACCAATTTGAACAGGATCTCTATGCTGTCACTTCAGCTGACCTCCTGCCGGCATCCCCTCACTACTACCTTGTCAACAGGAGTCTCTTTATCTGTTAACAGCTCTTCCTTTATAAAGCTAAAAGACCACCAAAGAAGAGCTTCAATATTGTCAAACACGAGTACATTATCTTGGACACGATATCCCTGCTAGAGCGAGACACCTGTCTAAAGCCCCAACTTATGTGATTCTCTACGTACCCAAACCCCAGATGCATAGACAAATGAGGGGATTCCAAGAAATGGCTGGCGAGTGCCGTGAATGCATAATGGGTTATGTTTTGATTGGGAAACTCTTGAAAAATCGTATCATTGATTTGACTCCTAAGCCCCTTCCTTTAGTCTTCTGAAGCAGACAAAGCCTTTATCAAAATCAAACAAAAGCTGTGAAAGCCTTGCGCCAT
Source organism: Ambystoma mexicanum (assembly GCF_040938575.1). Lineage (NCBI taxonomy): Eukaryota > Metazoa > Chordata > Amphibia > Caudata > Ambystomatidae > Ambystoma > Ambystoma mexicanum. The sequence continues at coordinate 1,023,431,619 of NC_090921.1, read as the reverse complement.
GAGTTTTTGACCTTGAGTGTCTAGGATACCCTGGCTTCACAGAGCCTGGTATTGTTTTCATTAGAGGAGACTAGACTCCCCAACCCCCCATGTTGACTTCATGGTAATATTCTACTTGCTCCACTGGCATGATGGCTCAACGTGTTAAACTCTCGTTGCTGTAATCTGTGTGTTGAACTGCAGGTCGCAGCCTCAAAATCCAGCAAGGCCGATTCCACCTTCCTTCCTTCTAAGGTTGATAAATGCGTACCAATTTTAATTGGGTAATAATAGTAATGTGTGTAAATATGTCCTATGTAGAGTGCTTTAGATTACACCGCTATATAAAACACAAATTATTAACCAATGAAATAAAAGTGGCATAAAGAGGACTTGTTGTAAGGGGGTGTGTGAGAATGCGGTTTTGAATTGTACTGGGATTAGTGTTTGTCTGTGTTTTTCTTTTATGTGTTCAACTAATAGGATGTTAGTAAAGGTTTTCTGAACTAACCTCACCCGAAATCGAGCCACGTGATTGATTTCAACAACATGTGAATGGTTGAGTGCCTGGACATTTAATGGCAGTGCCTAGCAGTGGGGAGTGAACCTGGGCACTTGAGGGCATTCCTTGGTAATGATGCAAGTACTTGGACATATGATGCCAATAGCTGATAAACGGCCTGAGTACCTGGGCATACGGTGGTAATACCCCACAAATGCTTATGCAGTGCCTACAAAAAACGACTGGCTTTGCAAATGCTTTGTTCTAAACAGTTCTCTTTTTTAAAAGGGGTCTATCTTGTTGCACTCACTTCTTTGCTGACTGTGGTACTTGTCACTACTCATGCTATAATTTTGGTGAAATCTTGCAAGCGGGATATGAGAGGCCGAATTTAAGTAAACACTCCTATGTCATTCTAGGTCACCAATCTGGCTCATGAGGTACTCAACAATGATCTATTGTATGTCAAGATCAAATGATCTTTACCTAAAGGAACCCTCCCAGTAGACCTTAAGTAGGTGACAGGAATGTATGCTGGGCAAAGGCTGATCCCCAGTCTTTCTCCTTGTCACCTATGGAGGCAAAACTGGAGCAGTGACAACCCAGGTTTCCTCCTCACAACGCTCTCTTTCATGGATCAGAAAACTCTATTATTTAATAACACAATAAAATCACAACAAACATGTTCGAAAGAAGGGGTAGTGTATGCAGGTCTAGAAGTAAAAACAAATGTAGCGGGGCGCCTCATTGAGAAATTTAGGTCATTACAACAGAGACGTGGACAGCCTGCAATTTCCAAATTCGAATCTGGACAGAACCATCTCAACCTATCTTTATTCTTTGGTCGATAATAACACCTACATTACAGTGCTTAGAAGGGAGAGAAATCCACCCGGAAGCGCAATATAGAAGCAGGATATTAGTAGATCTTCCTGAACCTGAGGCCCTCCTTTGATTGGCATTGGCCTATTTTTTACATTGATAAGCTATATTAAAAAAAACAGCCTACTCAGCCACCTGAAGGCATTAAGGACATTTCCTGGACATTCTCAGAATGTGTGAGAACATCCATGTAGATGCCTGCAAATTTATATTTCCTGGGCGTGGGGGCCGTTAGGGAATCGAGGCCAGAGCTGTGCTGAGGGTCACTCTGCTAACAGCAGAGTCCTGGACCCTGCTTTATTAGAGCAACGCAGAAGGCTTGCATTGTCTTTCAGCAATCAGAGGCAGAACGTTATGAAACACAAAAGCAAATAAAAGATCCACTGAGATCTCTTTGATGGGCAGCTTGTGCCCCTCTCAATAGCACAAACAAAAAAGCAAGCCCAATAACCTGGCTCTTTTTTGGGCACCATAGGCTAGGATTGTTCAGAGCAACAAACTGTTCCTGCTGAAGTTCCCCAACAGAGCAGTGATTCCCATTTCACTCCAGCTCAAAATCGAAAACGTAAAATATATTGCAGTTTCATTGGGGATTTGTTTAGAGTCTACTTTGGGTTGAAGAGTCAAAAGTAGTCGGTGCCTTTAAAAAAAAAATAAGGGGCCAATTTCTGCATTCTGAATGACAGCACAACATTCCGCACAATCGCCCCCAGAAATTTGACCACGCCCGTTTCACATTGCCTCCATTAAATGGAAATTTTAGTTCACATTGCCTTGCATAATTAGTTTTGCTAGTTTCAACGGTGCAATGCATTTCACATTGGCCAGTCTTGTTTAAACCCCTTTTGTTTACCTCATAACCTTTCAGATGAGTGAACATTGTCCTGCCACCGACTGTGTTGTAGCTAAGGACTCATCTGAAAAGTTATGAGGTAAACAAAAGGGGTTTAAACAAGACTTGCGCCAGCCAGGTGTTACAACAACTGAACTTTATAAAACACTTTGGAGGATTCCTAGCATCACATTATAGTGACCGATAATAGAATTACAAGGACGGAGAGGGTAATATGGGAAAGGCAAGGGAAGTGGGAAAGGGAGGCTCTGGGAGCACGCGTTCCGTGTTGTTCCCCGGGGAGAATTGGGTGCTACACTAAGGTCAGCGAGCCACGTTGGGGGGCAGAGCCCCCGCCAGTCGATTTATATTGGTGTAGGCGAGGGTTCAGGAACAGACGGCAGGTGGGGCAGAAAGAACACCCCTGGGGAGGATTTTTCTGAGTGCCGGGAACACGGTCGGTTAAATGATGGTTGGTTGAAGCCGAAGGATTATTATCGCGGTAAGGAGGGTGGTAAGTACTGTTTTGACAGACAGGCTAGCCAAGGGTTACAAGATAGTGAAAGAGGTAGGGAAGAAGGACGGGCAGTCGCTCGGGGAGGGGACATGGATAAAGTTGGGAAAGATGTAGGGCAGTTGAAGGGGGAAGGTTAGTCTGTAAGGCTGAGAGGCCAGGTTAGCGAAGTTGTAAGCTGTGGCCTATCACATTAAAACAACCTTTTCCACTAATGTCTTGGTAATTTGCGCAGTTTAGCCCAAAGAGTGTTTAGCTATAGGGGAATGAACAAAGCTGAACACAACTAATTTCATAGGATTTTACATATCCTTCCCTAAATATATACTATTAGAAGAGGGAACAAGTTGCCAAGTGTCTGCACACTGTACCTAATTGGTATGTGGGAGCATCTGGCGGAGGCTTAAACTCTGCCAGCCACTGCACCCAGGCCCTTCTATTCTCCTTCGGACAAGGTTTTGCTAGAATTGGTATCATCTCTGGTAATTTCCCTTGGCTCTTCAGGACGCTCTACATGTACTGCACGGCAAGAAGTTTCTGAATTAAAACATGTTCTATTTCCCAACCCTGTGCTCATTTAATCATGTGTCTCATTGTATGTTGGAGATCTTGTCAACACTTGGCCACCCTTTTTGAATTATATGTGTTATCATCTGAAATGGCAATCCCTAACACTTGTACAACTCTCGCTGGTTTGTCAAATCTGCCTTCTCTCAATTTGTTCTTGTAATCTGCTCCTAACCAGTTCACCCACATGGAAGTCTGAGCACCCTTCAGCAGGGTCAGAGGCCCAAATATCCTCAGTCAGTCACATTGTGTGACGTGAGATGTGGCGGCATGGAGTCTGTGTCGGCGGCTGCTGCCTCTGCATTTTCATTGGCCCAATGGCCCGCCTGTTGTTCTGGCGGCCCCCAGGCACAACAAGTTGCTTTCAACCATGCAAAGTGCAACAAATTTGTTGCTTCCTACGAAGGTGAAAGCAACTTAATGTGCACGCCGGCGCTGCTGTGCTGTGGGCCCAGCCAGGTCCAGCCCAGCCGGCAGCCTCCAGCCTGCCCTGCTGCCCAGATCCAAATGCAAATGAAAGGGTTGTTTTTAGCACCCATTCCACCACCTTCTAAGTGACCAATTTGCGACTCCAGACGTCCACGTGGGGAGGCAACTGACCATCTTTTACTTTGCAATGAACTGCTTAATGCTGTAGACTGCCTTTACGAGGCCAACATGTGTGGCATAAAATGGTTGCCAGTGGCAAAACTGTGTGAAACCTGGTCGCACACAGTACATATTGGAAATCAGCCTCCCGCTAACCATTCACACTTGTTGTGTTGTCTGTAGGGCCGGTGAGTAGATTATCCATGCTCTGCAGATGGCAGCGCGGGACCTATTCATACTTTCAACTTCTCATAGGCACATCATGGATTGGTCCAGGCTGGATTATAAGCATACACTCTGCACTCATATCCTATGTTAATGTTCACACCAGAAGCATGTGGTAGATTCTTGGGCACGTTGGAACACTGTTAATACTACTCCAACATCTTTGCCTCACATTATCTTGCAAACATTGATGAAATACATAGAAGCTGTGTTTCATTGGAATGTTGGGCGGTCTTAAGTAAATTGCGTGATTAGGTGTAGCTGCAATAAAGCCGGCATCACAGGAGGCGCGCCGCTCCTCATTATCCCAGCTTACAAACTCTTCTCAATTGGGTTGAACAGGGTGACAGCAATTCACGCCTGATTGTGTGGCATTGTATTTTGTTGCAATGTGTTATAATTTATTTTGCAGTTGTGTGTAATGTATTTTATGTAATGTGGCATGATAATATGTGGTATGCTATTATGGTGTGTATTATGTGTATTGTTCTATGATATATTTTTGTATGTTATTTTCTATTGTGTTATGTAGCGTTGTGTGATGTGATCTGTAGAGTTACGCTACAGGTGTTAGTTTACTTAGTTTGCACACTGGCCGGCCACCAAGGTAACATGTGTTACCTTGCTTTGAAGAATGATGCTGTAGCGGGTGCTTTTTTTAGTTTCAAATGTTTTTTTTATTTTATGTTTTCAAATTTAAAAAATATTTTTTTTAAACCACCCCAGGCATGGCCAGATACCGGCCCCCAGGGACTACATATGATTTCGGCCCGGCCACGAGCCGATAGGAGCATGGGCCAATCCGACCCTGCTTTCAGGTATCATAAAGAGTCTTCACTGACTCCTTTTTCTTTTATAGCCTTCGCTGGAGAATACCAAAGTCGATTTTGGGTTCGAAGTTCAAGCCTGTTGTGAATACCAACTACCATTGTCTGATGAGGGCGCAGGTCTTCCACCCCTCATTAATTCATTGGGAGTAATTTGTGTGGCAGAATTAAGTTAGGTGTATTGCAGTACATTTTGTGGACTTCACTAATGACGTACCCCACTCTGTTGGAACTCCGTCCTTGAGCACTCAGTTTGACCTTGTTTGTGACTGCTAACCTCTGGGTTATAAAGTGCTATATTGTGCTGCTCATCCTCCATGTCACCCGGCAATTTCCTGATCTTCTGGGAAACCAGTTGTAGCCCACTGTCTCAAGCATGATCTCTGCTCGAACTTCTCTCTTTGAGGATGGCTATGATTCTGGTTCTTGTTATTTGGTCGATTAACTTCCCCTCAGGCCAATTTGAAAAATAATCAGTTAGCACAACTGCATATTTCTTGCCTGGTGTTAAATTTTTGAGGGGTCCCACATAGGCTAGTGCTACGTTCTGCCTAGTCCCTTCTGGCATTTCAGTGGGTATCATTGGCCGAGAGTAAATGTAATTTCTTGCTGTTTTCTCCACAGGTTGAGCACTCAGTTACAAAACACTCTATTTTCTGATCCATTGGTGGCCAGACATATCTTGTCAGGTATTTATTTGGTTGCTAGGTAGATTCCTAGGCGGCTCTTATTGGCACCACTTACAAACCATTTCCCTGCTCTCGATTTCTTGTAGCACACTGGGAGGCCAGCGGAAATTGAACTCTCCTTCAATTTCTTCATGTTTGCCGGCTAAATAACATGCGCCAAATTAATTTAGGTATTTTTAAAAGTTGTTTAAGTAAATTATGCTTTGTTTTTATGCCCTTCAGAATGTTTATGTATGAATATCTTTTCCTTCTCTTCTGTGAATTTCTTTTTCTCCCCTGATGAAAACATGCGAGAAACTATACGTCGAAACTGGTTGGGATTTGTTGTCACTTGGCCATCTGAATACCCTTGAGAGCCCTTTTGATTTGTATTGTTTTTTATATGCTGAATGTATTTCTGCACCCCACAGTTATGGGGATGTTTTTTGATATAATGTGCATCTTTTATAAATTCTGAATGATTTTGAATATCAAATAGTTGTGTCTTGGGTAATTGACACATTAGGTGTCTAGTGAAGCATTGGTTTTGAGAGCAGAGGGTGTTTCATTAATTGTTTTCTTTGGTCCAAAAAACTTTTTATTGAATGTTTGTCTCTTGGAAATAATACAAGATTAATTTTCAAATAACCTTTGTGTATGTAAAAAGACCTTAAATTAAAGAGGCTTCTTGCACTATTAAATAAAACCCTTTGGCCTAGAATTTCTTTCAGTGTTCTTTTCTACCCCCCATTTCTAGGCACGCTGGGGGTTCCTGCTTTTCTGTTTCCTTGGTCAGACTTATCTTGTCAGGTATTTTTTTGGTTTCTAGGTAGATTCCTAAGTGGCTCTTATTGGCACCACTTACAAATAATTTCCTTGCTCTCGATGGGTGGGATCCCACAGTGCTTTCTAAGAACTAATATTGTAGGTTTGTAATGATCATCTTTTTTGCCTCACCGGAGGAGACCTTTGTATTCATTATTGTCATATTTCTGTGAGAGTTGTGTTATTCAATTCATAGCGATTCAAATGCCAATGTGTCTTCTCCAAATCCCGTTTGGTCTGTGACATTTCCACCCCCGAACATTGGCTGCTGGTGTCGACTGTTACAATAGATTGTTTGCAAGTATTGATTGTTTCAGTCTTGGGGCCCATAAAATAGCTTATTTTGTGACTACAAAGGTTTTCTGTTTCCTGTCCTACCAGTTGATTTTTATTTCATTTTTTAACAAGTCCAATGTCTGTACTATCGATTTGAAATTCTTGAAAAACTTTAAGTTGAAGTCTCACAGTCCCAACAACAAAGAGGCTTCTTCAGTGTTTGCTGGAGAGATGCTTCTGGGGGCATGCTTCATTGACAACAGCAACAAGGTTAAGTTTGGTTTTCACTCTCTCTGATTTGATGATATAGCCGAAATAGTCCACTGCATCACAGACGTGTCTGCGTTTCTCCCCTTTGTAGGTGATTCATTCTTGTTGTAGTATTCTTAGTACTCTTCTGAGATCCTTTTTGTGTTCTTGTTGGGATCTGGAGGAAACTAAGAAGTCATATTGAAAGAACATGATGTTAGGGATTCTTCAGGATATCTGCGTTATCTGTCACAGGACGGATGCAGCAGCACTGGCTAAACCAAACAGCATGCAGACATATTGCAAAGTACCAAACAGAATTATGAATGCTGTCTTTGACCTTACGTCGCTTGTAGGTTAAAACTGGTGAGACGACAATTTCAGGTCCAGTTCGAAAAAACCTTGGTTCCTCTCAAACTGCATATCATTTCGCGGATTACTTACAAACTTCTTTTTCACTAAATATATATATCAGACTAATACATTATGCTGTTTAAAGGATTCATTATTTGAGCAGATGTTTTGTGATTACTGGGAACCATTTACCATTGGGTAGTACTGACAGTTTCTGCAATGGTTTCTCCCAACTTACTCTGGGCCTCATTACGACCCTGGCGTTAAGGGTTTAACGGCGCCGTAAAAGGTGTTGGCGCTGTTAAACCCTTAACGCCTGATTACGAGGTCCCTTTGCGGGACCCGACCTTAACGGCTGGTTTTACCAGCCGTTAAAGTAGGGTGCCACAAAGGGACCTTGGTGCTAAGTACGGTGCCGCAATTTGCGGCACTGTACTTAGCGCCTTCCCCATTCCCATTGAGCCCTATGGGGCAAAAATGTGAATGGGGAAGGGCCCCTGGTGAATGGGGAATTACCGCCCCGCCAACCTTGGAATGGGGCGGTAATTCCGCCATTCGCCATGGCGGACCCCGGCATGGACCATGGTGCTAATAGCACCATGGTTTAGCGCCGGGGTCGTAATGAGGCCCTCTGTCTTTTCAGGCACAGGGCCGAGGGCCAATACCTGAGTAAGGCCTTGCTGCATAAACCCACATGCAATACTCACAGGCAAACAGTGCAGGGAGCGTATTCACCAGAACAATTACCACTGAAGTCAAAACATAGTCTAATCTCATCCCTGCCTGCTCTGCTTGTCTATGCTATGGATACGATACAGTCCGATAATTCGATTCATTGTGCCACTCCATCCTCCATCATTTTGTTGAGATGTTCTTCCACGTTGGCCTGCAGGCATAGGGAGCACGTTCCTCATGCTGGGCTTGATTGGTATGGCGTCTGATTTTAAGGCAATACAGTGTTTGAAACCTATGAGCCTTCATAGTTTCTTGCTGAATGACGGTTGGTGCAGTTGGATGATCACTCTCTTGGTAGCTTTGTCCATTTCTTTATTTAATATCAAGACTTGTTCTACTGGACCTGGCCTCAGGGTCATCTGGACATTCGCCTGGTGCTTCCACCCAAGTATCGGCACTTCTTTGTTTCTCTTCCTTTTTACTGCATGACTGAATGGAACCACCCACAATGTCAATTTCATGACCAGCGGCATCTTTGGGATTTGTGCTTGGAGAAGTCATTGCAGTTGTTATGTTATGTTATGTTATGTTATTGGGCATTTGTATAGTGCCTTTTACCATTGGTATGATTCCAAAGCACTGTGGGTAGAATGCTCTTGGGGACCGTAGTCAATGGAGAGAGTAATGTAGTAAAGTGCTTGGGTGCACTCGGTATGTGTGCAGCCAGGATGGATTAAGTGGTGGGTAGCTGCATTCTAGTGCTAGGCGTGGTCCAGTGGTTGTGTGAGGTCAGTAGAATGTGTGCAACAAGTCCAGTTATACTTGGGTACCTGCATTCTGCTGGCGACAGAGTTTGTGAATGAGATTATGTGTATAGCTAGGCTGATTTCCGCGAGGTGTAGCTGCGTTCTAAAGACTGTTGAGGTGATCATGGAAGTGTATACGTATGTGTGCATGGAGATAGATATCTCTTGGCCTCAGAGCGTAGTGTATATCTGGTGGTGAGAGGGAATAATTAATCTTGGTTATGGCGTAGGAACATAAGTGCTACTACGATTCAAGTTTCACGTCAAGGGCACTAGCCCCGGATAGTAGGAGGTCAGTCATGGTGTAGAGGGGTAGAGCCCGGTATTGAGTGCTTTCCAGAGTTCCAGATTGTGGGAGCTGACGAAGAAAGAAAATCCCCTATTCTGGTCGATTCTGTGACTGGAATGATAAGGAGGAGAGCTGTGCCTGATCTCAGGTTTCTAGTAAGCCTGTAGGGTGTGAACTTGTGCTGAATATATTCTAGTACTGTATTGTGCAGAGCTTGGTGGGTGATGCACATTGCCTTGAAGGTGGTTCGTTGCCCGATCGCAGGCAAGACAATGAATGACGAGTGTTAGGTAAGATTTTCATATTTGTTATAAATCTTTCTCACCTGTGTCAACCCCAGAATGTTTTGCTGGACTTGGTGATTTTTTTTCTTGTTCCTGGTTGAGTGGGAATCTTTTCCCCTCTCACCCTGTCTTTTACTCTTTTCATGGGTGACCTCTTTTTGTATCTCCATAGTGTATGTGTAGATGTATAGTTCCCTTTAACATTTGGGCTCCATGCATTTTAATATGGCAGCAGACAACATTCCTCTTACTATTTCTTGGGTGAACTACTGTTCCCAGGGGTAAAGTGGGATTTCCATCTCTTTAGATTTGATATGTGAGACCAGAACACCCCACCTTATGTGGAATGTTGGGGAAATACATCGTATCCACTATCTCACTGACCTAGTAAAATCTGTGTTACAATGGCAACTATCATGGCTGGTGGCAGTGGTTATACCCTAATTAATGTTTAGTCAATATTACTTGCAGGCTGTTAAATCAGGGTCACCATTCTACTAGAATTATGGCTTCCTTCTTTTTTGCCATGTGTAGTGTGCTTTTTGTTTCTGGGGTCATCTTATGCCATCCTAGGTGGCGGAGGTCCTGGTTGAAGTTTTGTCTTCATTGGGAACCCTTTGTATTTCCCGTCGAGGCTCCAGAGTGTCTGTGAAGGCAGGAAGCTGTGAAGGAGTCTGAAACACTGCAGCCCTTTGTCTTCCAGTCTGCCTGAAAGGAACCAGTTCCTACTGGGGAGCTGGCTGTTCTAATTGGACAGCCGCCTGTCCCTTTCGGTAAACTGCAGGGAGAGTTTGCAGAGGTTGTGCTGTAGTTCCTGGATAAAAGTCTCATTTTGGATTTGGAAGCTGCTGACAAGTCAACCACTGGAACCAAATCCAAAGAAGAAGATGAAGAAAAGACAGCTGTAACTGATTACAGGCGACCTGAGACCCTGAGACCCTGCTGTGTAACTGGAGCCTGTTCTGACCCTTCCTTCCAAGGGGTCCCAAAGACGATGACCCCTACCCAGAGCTGGTGAGACGCACTAGTCTTGAGATGACCTGCAAAGCGAGCCATCCCTCAACATGCTGCAACCTTGCTGGGCTGCAAACTGCGAATGCTAGCGGACCTTGAGCCTGAGTGCTGTGAATCATCTTCCGAAGTCAGATTCCTGCTGAAACTTTGGTGGACTCCTGCTGGACCTTCAGGGACATGAGTCGAATCATTGAAGTCCCCTCACCAGAGTGCAGGACCAGATTAGTGAAGAGAATCTGACTAGCAATATTTGTTCTTCATCAGGGGCCTGTATAAGGGGGCCAAATCGACAGAGCTGCCTTGAGGAATCCTTTATTGGGAGCCTTTTCTGTTGCTTGCTGCTACAAGTTCCCATCCAGTGTCTGTTTATTTCGTCACCAGACAGAGATTCCAGGGACCGGGTCTGCGCTTCTGCATCGCGAAGGCGTCTGTTCAGAAGCTTTTCTTTTCTGCTGAGGTACTGTGTTGGCTAGTGTAATACTTACCTTAAGTCTTGTGTCGATCCTGTGTGGCTGAGTGGGTGATTCATGTGTTTAGGAGTTCACCCATACCATTAGCCCAGGCCAAACGCTGGAACTCATCTAGGGAGCCTTCTTCAAAGTCCCTGAACACTTTCTACTAACTCTGAAGTCAATATTTACTTGTTTGACGAGATATTCTTTGGAACTCTGACTTTCCTGCATCTGAAGCCTATCCTGACCTGCCTACTGCTGTCTCCTAGACCACTAGAGCCCCTCTTCTGCCTCTGATATCACTCATGCCCTAGAATAGGGAAGGATCTTTAAAGAGAAGGCTTCTGACTTGAAACAATAACACGTGTTAAAAAGTACTTAATTGTAAATGTGTTAGTGTGTAACTTTGATTCCTAAAGAGAATAAGTTATACAGTGTCCTGAAGTTAATACTTACCTTTGAGTTGCGTGTAGCCTCTCTGAAAAGTATATGACTTACTTTAAACTGTTTCACTCTTCTAAAAAGTTGGTACTGCTTTGTCATTTCTAAACAGAATCAATGTAAATGCTTACCAATAGGGTTTACTCACCTTGAATAGCTTCTGCTCTTCTAAAAGTGTACCATTGGGTTTGGCTTATCTTGATCTGCTTAGTGCATTTCTAAAATATTCTTGGAGTTCTTACTTATCTTAGAGTTCCATACTGTCCTCCTGAAAAGTCTATAGGTTCCTACCCCGAACTGCTGATTGCCCTTCTTAAAAGACTGCTAAAGTTTTTGCTCAGCTAATTGTAGTCCACGTATCTGAAAAGTATCCTTGGTAAACTGCCTATTCCTGTATTAGAAATAGTCTTGGAGTGTATATACCAAGGTGCTATACTAAACTTGAATAGCTTCTGCTCTTCTAAAACTGTAACATTGGTTATGCTTACCTTGAATTGCTTTAGTGCACTTCTAAAATAGTTTACTATGTTCTTATTTGTCCATGAGTAGCTGGCTGCCCCTCTGAAAAGTATGAGTTATTTTATTATCTCTGAACTGTGTTCTACAAAGTAATATTGGTGTTGTAACTGTATCTATTCCTAACAGTTACATATGCTGCAAGGTATATACTTGGAACAGTGTTGGTTTAACCAAGTGATTCTTGAAACAGAATAACACCAGGTTATGACCAATAGGGTCTGCTGCTCTTGATTTACGTACTGTACTCTAAATCCCTAACTACTTTGGTTTTACTCCCCAAGAATAGAATATTGCCATTCTGAATGTGTATCTTTAGGTTTGACTCAACTTAAATGGCCGACTGCTATTCTAAATAAGGTTATACTTTGGGGTATATGCCGTAAGTATTGAGTTGGATTTTATGATTGTGTTTATATGTTATATTATAGTACTTACCTTTCCAAAGATTTATCTTTGCCTACATGTATATAAATAAACCACTATGTTTACACGAATACGTGTATCAGTGTTTCTGCGGACCATATGTATTGTACAATTTCTTTGTATCAATCTACAGCCCTCTCTCCCTTCTAAGATAAGCCTGGCTGTTCTAACCACATTACTAAATATCTCTGGTGGTACAGCCTTATACTAAGAGTTGGAGATTCTGTATTGCCTCAGGTGTAGTTTTAAAAAGTCTTCGTAGGACTTTAGAAAAACTGTCCTAACAACGGCTGTGATGTGTTCTCTGGGGCCTAGCACAAGAAGGAGCCTTGCTGCAGTGTTTTGAACCCACCCACTGAAGCTTTTTAGAGATGCGAAGCCGGGGCGACCAGGTTTATAGAGTTGACATAGTCTAGGCGTGAGACGCTGATAGCCGGGATTTCAGTGACTGTTTGGGACAATCAGTTATGGGAAGATGTGTTGGAGAATGCATAGGGGTAGATAGCAGACTTTTGACACAGAGTTGATGTGATACTGCTAGTTTCAGGTCTGGGTCCATAGTGCATCCAAGGTTTTTTTTACTGTGTTGGAGGTAGAGGGGGTAGTCCCCGAGAGAGCGGCCGAGGGAGGTGGGGGGTTGTTGGGAGAAAAGGGCAGTCTTCCTGCAGAGGATTTTTCGATTTTCCTGGGTTGAGAAGGAGGTGGCAGTCAGCCAGTGGTTGATGTCAGTGCGGAATGATGGACGGACGGGGGTGGTGTTGGAAGGGTCCTTTGGTATCTTGAAGATGATTTGCGTGTCATCTGCGTAGTTGTAGCAAGACAGGCTGTGTAAGCAGATGATAGTGGGGAGGGGGCTCACGCAGAGGTTAAAGAGCAGAGGGGAAAGAGGCGCCCTGTGGTACTCTGTGAGTAACAGGGCAGGGAGTCAAGGAGAATGTAGGCACGTGTATTATTTGGCATCTGCTGGAGAGAAAGGAGGAGATCCACTTAAATGCTGTATCCGATGCCGAGTGAGTGGAGTCTGTCCGTGAAGGTAGGGTGGTCAATGGTGTCAAAGGCCTTAGAGAAGGATTAGTGCGGAACAAACATCCGAGTTGGAGGTTCCTTTGAGATCATCCCAGATGGAGACTCTGCACGATTCAGTTGCTTGTAGGGGCTGTAGCCGGATTGGGCAGGGTCCAGGAGGAGGTTGTTTTCTGTGAAAAGGCATAGCTGGGTGTAGGCTGTTCAGTCGATTAGTTTAGCTATGAAATGGTTGTTTGAAATAGGTCTGTAGTTGGTCAGTAGAAGGGGGTCAAAGGTGGGTTTTCTGAACAGGGGTTTGATGTATGAAGTCTTGAAAAATGTTACGTTATGTTATGTGCATTTGTATAGCGCCTTATGTACCATTGGTATGATCTCAAAGTGCTGTGGGTTGAACACCCTTGGGGACCATAGTCAAGGTAAGTGGAGAGAGTAGGGTAGTATATAGTGTTTGGGTGCACTCAGTGCGGTTTGCATGGTGAGTAGCTGGATTCTAATGCTATGCACGGTGCAGTGGTTGTGAGAGATCAGTGGAATGTGAATAGCAAGATATTTGGCCTCCGGGTCTGCATTCTGGCGGCGGTGGAACCTGCGTCTGAGATGTGTGCAGCTAGGACAATGTTTTAAATGGCGTTCTTAAGACTGTTGAGGTGTTCATGGAAAAGTGTAGGTATGTGTGCAGCTAGGCCGAATTGATCTAGGGGTATAGCTACGTTCTATTATTTGTTGGTGTAAAGGAGAGAATGAGCATATTGGTATGAGTGAGTGTCTGTGCTTAATGCCGAGAGGCCCCTATTCCTGGTTACTTTCCAGATCCTGATTGGCTGACCGTGTCTCTCCTGGTGGTTCGTGGTGATGGATCTCCAAGAGAAATTCTCTGACTAGTGCGGAGTATGTTGTGATTGCCTGGTTAGAGGGTCCTTGTTTCTGAGGTTGCAAGTGCCGGAGGGCCCATTTTCAAGGTCCCTGGCCATTGTTTATAGTAGGTGGCTGGTTATTCCTGGCACGTTTATGGTTTCAGTTGTGGAATTATATTGCATCAATGTTGTCCCTTCCGAGAGCAGGAGTGCTATAGAGCTGACTGGCTGGAGGACGTAGTGTATATTCTCAGAAGGTATGAGCAAGTCCAACCAAGCATAGTTGCTACTACGGCATTATTCCTAGGTAGGCCAGGGTAACCTGACTTGATCAGATACCGCCTTGTGTACCCTATGGGTGATGTAATCTAGCCCAATCGTAATGTTTGAGACATGAGTGCTATTAGGCTCTGCAATAGCGGCTCTGTGTGTTAATTCCCAGATAGGTAAAGCGTGATACAGGATTAACAAGAACAGGCCCAATTGTATTTGACTGACGGGGGAGCTGTTACGGTCTGGGATTGTAGTCATGCGCAGCAGTTTGCGGATAGTTTTGGAAGAGAACGGTTGGCATCTCCTGGAGTGGAGTGATAGCGCTGTGCTTACTTAGGGTAAGATAATATTTAGGCTCAATTATGCCCAAGAACATATGTGCTGATTGGGCTCTAGTTTGGAGTCAGGGTATTTGTTTCCAGGTTGATAGATGCAGACAGACATCACCTGGTGTAAGAGCGCGGTGCATATCTGGTCTGGTCTACTTTCTCCCCCGCCTCGGTTTCCCTTTCTCACCTACAATATACAACAGGGATCCTGGAACGGCTACATGCGACTCAAAGACAGTGTGTAGAAACACTATTTCTGTCAAATAAGTCTTCATCCATTTTCCCTGAATCGGTTTTAGACTCACATGCTCTTACGATGGATTTCTAGAATCTGACCTGGTGAACAGATTTTAGGGGCCCACCCTAGTTATGGTGAACAAGGAGCTCATGGTTTAGCCAAACCCCAATCAAGGTAGCAATGGAGAGCAGTCAAGGATTAGTCTCATGAGAATAAGTGGAGTCAGGGGCCCTCAGTGAGACTAGAGAATGGCACACAGTAATTCAGCTTAGTCAGTTATTTATTTAGGCCTTTAAAACACTGCAAAATGAAACTAGCAGGCAGTATTATCACACAACACTCACAAATATATACAATCACCATTAGATTCACTTAATAGGCATCCTCAGATTACTTAACCAAGTGTAGCCCCTGTTTCCTGGCAATGGGCACCCAAGGGTGTACACTTCCCATCCCCGGAGCAGGGTCAGTTCCCATGGATACCACCAACCTTATCCTCTCCCCAGCCTGCTGGGTAGGGAGGGGTGCTGCACCTACTAAATAACATTGCTGTTAACAGGAGATGACCCACACCCTGTGTTCTTACATCACCAAGGCACACAGGCACCACAGTGAATGTTATTGGGATCCCAAAGGGGATACTCTTTACTTAATTAAAATACTTATACCTTTTATCTTTTATTTGTTCCCGTAGGATTCCTCTGGTGTGAGTTTGAACTGACTGGGAGCCTGCTACATAAGCTCACCCTTTCTTGGAGTGATCTCAGGGACCCTAAGGGTCAGTCTGGTGCAACAGATCCCCTACCTAAACTCAGGTACCACCGACATGGAGCGCAAGCATAGAGAATGGCCTCTGTGGGTGGTCCCATCTGGCTAGGCAGTCTCAGGCAGACCGCCACACTGTCCCACTACCTCACGCCTCTATCCCCCATTTAAAATATTGGCCATCTATATATATATTGTCCTACCCCTCCTTAACTTAATTCTACTTATCATACCACCCTAACAGTTAGCCCAACTCTACACTTCCCTCTACTTAATTAACCTAGATAACAGTACTGAAATATACACATATCTACACACATATATATATGCACACATTGATTTACAACATGTATACACACAACATAAAACACTGTCACAATGGGGTGACTGCTGCAGCCCCCCCCCTCACAGTACCTTAGCGTCTGTATCTGTAAATTAAAGAGGCTTCTTGCACTATTAAATAAAACCCTTTGGCCTAGAATTTCTTTCAGTGTTCTTTTCTACCCCCCATTTCTAGGCACGCTGGGGGTTCCTGCTTTTCTGTTTCCTTGGTCAGACTTATCTTGTCAGGTATTTTTTTGGTTTCTAGGTAGATTCCTAAGTGGCTCTTATTGGCACCACTTACAAATAATTTCCTTGCTCTCGATGGGTGGGATCCCACAGTGCTTTCTAAGAACTAATATTGTAGGTTTGTAATGATCATCTTTTTTGCCTCACCGGAGGAGACCTTTGTATTCATTATTGTCATATTTCTGTGAGAGTTGTGTTATTCAATTCATAGCGATTCAAATGCCAATGTGTCTTCTCCAAATCCCGTTTGGTCTGTGACATTTCCACCCCCGAACATTGGCTGCTGGTGTCGACTGTTACAATAGATTGTTTGCAAGTATTGATTGTTTCAGTCTTGGGGCCCATAAAATAGCTTATTTTGTGACTACAAAGGTTTTCTGTTTCCTGTCCTACCAGTTGATTTTTATTTCATTTTTTAACAAGTCCAATGTCTGTACTATCGATTTGAAATTCTTGAAAAACTTTAAGTTGAAGTCTCACAGTCCCAACAACAAAGAGGCTTCTTCAGTGTTTGCTGGAGAGATGCTTCTGGGGGCATGCTTCATTGACAACAGCAACAAGGTTAAGTTTGGTTTTCACTCTCTCTGATTTGATGATATAGCCGAAATAGTCCACTGCATCACAGACGTGTCTGCGTTTCTCCCCTTTGTAGGTGATTCATTCTTGTTGTAGTATTCTTAGTACTCTTCTGAGATCCTTTTTGTGTTCTTGTTGGGATCTGGAGGAAACTAAGAAGTCATATTGAAAGAACATGATGTTAGGGATTCTTCAGGATATCTGCGTTATCTGTCACAGGACGGATGCAGCAGCACTGGCTAAACCAAACAGCATGCAGACATATTGCAAAGTACCAAACAGAAGTATGAATGCTGTCTTTGACCTTACGTCGCTTGTAGGTTAAAACTGGTGAGACGACAATTTCAGGTCCAGTTCGAAAAAACCTTGGTTCCTCTCAAACTGCATATCATTTCGCGGATTACTTACAAACTTCTTTTTCACTAAATATATATATCAGACTAATACATTATGCTGTTTAAAGGATTCATTATTTGAGCAGATGTTTTGTGATTACTGGGAACCATTTACCATTGGGTAGTACTGACAGTTTCTGCAATGGTTTCTCCCAACTTACTCTGGGCCTCATTATGACCCTGGCGTTAAGGGTTTAACGGCGCCGTAAAAGGTGTCGGCGCCGTTAAACCCTTAATGCCTGATTACGAGGTCCCTTTGCGGGACCCGACCTTAACGGCTGGTTTTACCAGCCGTTAAAGCAGGGTGCCACAAAGGGACCTTGGTGCTAAGTACGGTGCCGCAATTTGCGGCACTGTACTTAGCGCCTTCCCCATTCCCATTGAGCCCTATGGGGCAAAAATGTGAATGGGGAAGGGCCCATGGTGAATGGGGAATTACCGCCCCGCCAACCTTGGAATGGGGCGGTAATTCCGCCATTCACCATGGCGGACCCCGGCATGGACCATGGTGCTAATAGCACCATGGTTTAGCGCCTGGGTCGTAATGAGGCCCTCTGTCTTTTCAGGCACAGGGCCGAGGGCCAATACCTGAGTACGGCCTTGCTGCATAAACCCACATGCAATACTCACAGGCAAACAGTGCAGGGAGCGTATTCACCAGAACAATTACCACTGAAGTCAAAACATAGTCTAATCTCATCCCTGCCTGCTCTGCTTGTCTATGCTAGGGATACGATACAGTCCGATAATTCGATTCATTGTGCCACTCCATCCTCCATCATTTTGTTGAGATGTTCTTCCACGTTGGCCTGCAGGCATAGGGAGCACGTTCCTCATGCTGGGCTTGATTGGTATGGCGTCTGATTTTAAGGCAATACAGTGTTTGAAACCTATGAGCCTTCATAGTTTCTTGCTGAATGACGGTTGGTGCAGTTGGATGATCACTCTCTTGGTAGCTTTGTCCATTTCTTTATTTAATATCAAGACTTGTTCTACTGGACCTGGCCTCAGGGTCATCTGGACATTCGCCTGGTGCTTCCACCCAAGTATCAGCACTTCTTTGTTTCTCTTCCTTTTTACTGCATGACTGAATGGAACCATCCACAATGTCAATTTCATGACCAGCGGCATCTTTGGGATGTGTGCTTGGAGAAGTCATTGCAGTTGTTATGTTATGTTATTGGGCATTTGTATAGTGCCTTTTACCATTGGTATGATTCCAAAGCACTGTGGGTAGAATGCTCTTGGGGACCGTAGTCAATGGAGAGAGTAATGTAGTAAAGTGCTTGGGTGCACTCGGTATGTGTGCAGCCAGGATGGATTAAGTGGTGGGTAGCTGCATTCTAGTGCTAGGCGTGGTCCAGTGGTTGTGTGAGGTCAGTAGAATGTGTGCAGCAAGTCCAGTTATACTTGGGTACCTGCATTCTGCTGGCGACAGAGTTTGTGAATGAGATTATGTGTATAGCTAGGCTGATTTCCGCGAGGTGTAGCTGCGTTCTAAAGACTGTTGAGGTGATCATGGAGGTGTATACGTATGTGTGCATGGAGATAGATATCTCTTGGCCTCAGAGCGTAGTGTATACCTGGTGGAGAGAGGGAATAATTAATCTTGGTTATGGCGTAGGAACATAAGTGCTACTACGATTCGAGTTTCACATCAAGGGCACTAGCCCCGGATAGTAGGAGGTCAGTCATGGTGTAGAGGGGTAGAGCCCGGTATTGAGTGCTTTCCAGAGTTCCAGATTGTGGGAGCTGACGAAGAAAGAAAATCCCCTATTCTGGTCGATTCTGTGACTGGAATGATAAGGAGGAGAGCTGTGCCTGATCTCAGGTTTCTAGTAAGCCTGTAGGGTGTGAACTTGTGCTGAATATATTCTAGTACTGTATTGTGCAGAGCTTGGTGGGTGATGCACATTGCCTTGAAGGTGGATCGTTGCCCGATCGCAGGCAAGAAAATGAATGACGAGTGTTAGGTAAGATTTTCATATTTGTTATAAATCTTTCTCACCTGTGTCAACCCCAGAATGTTTTGCTGGACTTGGTGATTATTTTATCTTGTTCCTGGTTGAGTGGGAATCTTTTCCCCTCTCACCCTGTCTTTTACTCTTTTCATGGGTGACCTCTTTTTGTATCTCCATAGTGTATGTGTAGATGTATAGTTCCCTTTAACATTTGGGCTCCATGTATTTTAATATGGCAGCAGACAACATTCCTCTTACTATTTCTTGGGTGAACTACTGTTCCCAAGGGTAAAGTGGGATTTCCATCTCTTTAGATTTGATATGTGAGACCAGAACACCCCACCTTATGTGGAATGTTGGGGAGATACATGGTATCCACTATCTCACTGACCTAGTAAAATCTGTGTTACAATGGCAACTATCATGGCTGGTGGCAGTGGTTATACCCTAATTAATGTTTAGTCAATATTACTTGCAGGCTGTTAAATCAGGGTCACCATTCTACTAGAATTATGGCTTCCTTCTTTTTTTGCCATGTGTAGTGTGCTTTTTGTTTCTGGGGTCATCTTATGCCATCCTAGGTGGGGGAGGTCCTGGTTGAAGTTTTGTATTCATTGGGAACCCTTTGTATTTCCCGTCGAGGTTGCAGAGTGTCTGTGAAGGCAGGAAGCTGTGAAGGAGTCTGAAACACTGCAGCCCTTTGTCTTCCAGTCTGCCTGAAAGGAACCAGTTCCTACTTGGGAGCTGGCTGTCCTAATTGGACAGCCGCCCGTCCCTTTCCGTAAACTGCAGGGAGAGTTTGCAGAGGTTGTGCTGTAGTTCCTGGATAAAAGTCTCATTTTGGAAGCTGCTGACAAGTCAACCACTGGAACCAAATCCAAAGAAGAAGATGAAGAAAAGACAGCTGTAACTGATTACAGGCGACCTGAGACCCTGAGACCCTGCTGTGTAACTGGAGCCTGTTCTGACCCTTCCTTCCAAGTGACCTGGGGGTCCCAAAGACGATGACCCCCACCCAGAGCTGGTGAGACTCACTAGTCTTGAGATGACCTGCAAAGCGAGCCATCCCTCAACATGCTGCAACCTTGCTGGGCTGCAAACTGCGAATGCTAGCGGACCTTGAGCCTGAGTGCTGTGAATCATCGTACGAAGTCAGATTCCTGCTGAAACTTTGGTGGACTCCTGCTGGACCTTCAGGGACACGACTCGAATCCTTGAAGTCCCCTCACCAGAGTGCAGGACCAGATTAGTGAAGAGAATCTGACTAGCAATATTTGTTCTTCATCAGGGGCCTGTATAAGGGGGCCAAATCGACAGAGCTGCCTTGAGGAATCCTTTATTGGGAGCCTTTTCTGTTGCTTGCTGCTACAAGTTCCCATCCAGTGTCTGTTTCTTTCGTCACCAGACAGAGATTCCAGGGACCGGGTCTGCGCTTCTGCATCGCGAAGGCGTCTGTTCAGAAGCTTTTCTTTTCTGCTGAGGTACTGTGTAGGCTAGTGTAATACTTACCTTAAGTCTTGTGTCGATCCTGTGTGGCTGAGTGGGTGATTCATGTGTTTAGGAGTTCACCCATACCATTAGCCCAGGCCAAACGCTGGAACTCATCTAGGGAGCCTTCTTCAAAGTCCTTGAACACTTTCTACTAACTCTGAAGTCAATACTTACTTGTTCGACGAGATATTCTTTGGAACTCTGACTTTCCTGCATCTGAAGCCTATCCTGACCTGCCTACTGCTGTCTCCTAGACCACTAGAGCCCTTCTTCTGCCTCTGAGATCACTCATGCCCTAGAATAGGGAAGGAGCTTTAAAGAGAAGGCTTCTGACTTGAAACAATAACACGTGTTAAAAAGTACTTAATTGTAAATGTGTTA
The DNA here is from genome assembly GCF_040938575.1 of Ambystoma mexicanum. Lineage (NCBI taxonomy): Eukaryota > Metazoa > Chordata > Amphibia > Caudata > Ambystomatidae > Ambystoma > Ambystoma mexicanum. Next base: position 1,023,410,569 of record NC_090921.1, on the reverse strand, counting down.
GAGTGTAACTTTGATTCCTAAAGAGAATAAGTTATACAGTGTCCTGAAGTTAATACTTACCTTTGAGCTGCGTGTAGCCCCTCTGAAAAGTATATGACTTACTTTAAACTGTTTCACTCTTCTAAAAAGTTGGTACTGCTTTGTCATTTCTAAACGGAATCAATGTAAATGCTTACCAATAGGGTTTACTCACCTTGAATAGCTTCTGCTCTTCTAAAAGTGTACCATTGGGTTTGGCTTATCTTGATCTGCTTAGTGCATTTCTAAAATATTCTTGGAGTTCTTACTTATTTTAGAGTTGCATACTGCCCCCCTGAAAAGTCTATAGGTTCCTACCCCGAACTGCTGATTGCCCTTCTTAAAAGACTGCTAAAGTTTTTGCTCAGCTAATTGTAGTCCACGCATCTGAAAAGTATCCTTGGTAAATTGCCTATTCCTGTATTAGAAATAGTCTTGGAGTGTATATACCAAGGTGCTATACTAAACTTGAATAGCTTCTGCTCTTCTAAAACTGTAACATTGGTTATGCTTACCTTGAATTGCTTTAGTGCACTTCTAAAATAGTTTACTATGTTCTTATTTGTCCATGAGTAGCTGGCTGCCCCTCTGAAAAGTATGAGTTATTTTATTATCTCTGAACTGTGTTCTACAAAGTAATATTGGTGTTGTAACTGTATCTATTCCTAACAGTTACATATGTTGCAAGGTATATACTTGAACAGTGTTGGTTTAACCAAGTGATTCTTGAAACAGAATAACACCAGGTTATGACCAATAGGGTCTGCTGCTCTTGATTTACGTACTGTACTCTAAATCCCTAACTACTTTGGTTTTACTCCCCATGAATAGCATATTGCCATTCTGAATGTGTATCTTTAGGTTTGACTCACCTTAAATGGCTGACTGCTATTCTAAATAAGGTTATACTTTGGGGTATATGCCGTAAGTATTGAGTTGGATTTTATGATTGTGTTTCTATGTTATATTATAGTACTTACCTTTCCAAAGATTTATCTTTGCCTACATGTATATAAATAAACCACTATGTTTACAACACATACGTGTATCAGTGTTTCTGCGGACCATATGTATTGTTCAATTTCTTTGTATCAATCTACAGCCCTCTCTCCCTTCTAAGATAAGCCTGGCTGTTCTAACCACATTACTAAATATCTCTGGTGGTACAGCCTTATACTAAGAGTTGGAGATTCTGTATTGCCTCAGGTGTAGTTTTAAAAAGTCTTCGTAGGACTTTAGAAAAACTGTCCTAACAACGGCTGTGATGTGTTCTCTGGGGCCTAGCACAAGAAGGAGCCTTGCTGCAGTGTTTTGAACCCACCCACTGAAGCTTTTTAGAGATGCGAAGCCGGGGCGACCAGGTTTATAGAGTTGACATAGTCTAGGCGTGAGATGCTGATAGCCGGGATTTCAGTGACTGTTTGGGACAATCAGTTATGGGAAGATGTGTTGGAGAATGCATAGGGGTAGATAGCAGACTTTTGACACAGAGTTGATGTGATACTGCTAGTTTCAGGTCTGGGTCCATAGTGCATCCAAGGTTTTTTTTACTGTGTTGGAGGTAGAGGGGGTAGTCCCCGAGAGAGCGGCCGAGGGAGGTGGGGGGGGTTGTTGGGAGAAAAGGGCAGTCTTCCTGCAGAGGATTTTTCGATTTTCCTGGGTTGAGAAGGAGGTGGCAGTCAGCCAGTGGTTGATGTCAGTGCGGAATGATGGACGGACGGGGGTGGTGTTGGAAGGGTCCTTTGGTATCTTGAAGATGATTTGCGTGTCATCTGCGTAGTTGTAGCAAGACAGGCTGTGTGAGCAGATGATAGTGGGGAGGGGGCTCACGCAGAGGTTAAAGAGCAGAGGGGAAAGAGGCGCCCTGTGGTACTCTGTGAGTAACAGCGCAGGGAGTCAAGGAGAATGTAGGCACGTGTATTATTTGGCATCTGCTGGAGAGAAAGGAGGAGATCCACTTAAAGGCTGTATCCGATGCCGAGTGAGTGGAGTCTGTCCGTGAAGGTAGGGTGGTCAATGGTGTCAAAGGCCTTAGAGAAGGATTAGTGCGGAACAAACATCCGAGTTGGAGGTTCCTTTGAGATCATCCCAGATGGAGACTCTGCACGATTCAGTTGCTTGTAGGGGCTGTAGCCGGATTGGGCAGGGTCCAGGAGGAGGTTGTTTTCTGTGAAAAGGCATAGCTGGGTGTAGGCTGTTCAGTCGATTAGTTTAGCTATGAAATGGTTGTTTGAAATAGGTCTGTAGTTGGTCAGTAGAAGGGGGTCAAAGGTGGGTTTTCTGAACAGGGGTTTGATGTATGAAGTCTTGAAAAATGTTACGTTATGTTATGTGCACTTTTATAGCGCCTTATGTACCATTGGTATGATCTCAAAGTGCTGTGGGTTGAACGCCCTTGGGGACCATAGTCAAGGTAAGTGGAGAGAGTAGGGTAGTATATAGTGTTTGGGTGCACTCAGTGCGGTTTGCATGGTGAGTAGCTGGATTCCAATGCTATGCACGGTGCAGTGGTTGTGAGAGATCAGTGGAATGTGAATAGCAAGATATTTGGCCTCCGGGTCTGCATTCTGGCGGCGGTGGAACCTGCGTCTGAGATGTGTGCAGCTAGGACAATGTTTTAAATGGCGTTCTTAAGACTCTTGAGGTGTTCATGGAAAAGTGTAGGTATGTGTGCAGCTAGGCCGAATTGATCTAGGGGTATAGCTACGTTCTATTATTTATTGGTGTAAAGGAGAGAATGAGCATATTGGTATGAGTGAGTGTCTGTGCTTAATGCCGAGAGGCCCCTATTCCTGGTTACTTTCCAGATCCTGATTAGCTGACCGTGTCTCTCGTGGTGGTTCGTGGTGATGGATCTCCAAGAGAAATTCTCTGACTAGTGCGGAGTATGTTGTGATTGCCTGGTTAGAGGGTCCTTGTTTCTGAGGTTGTAAGTGCCGGAGGGCCCATTTTCAAGGTCCCTGGTCATTGTTTATAGTAGGTGGCTGGTTATTCCTGGCACGTTTATGGTTTCAGTTGTGGAATTATATTGCATCAATGTTGTCCCTTCCGAGAGCAGGAGTGCTATAGAGCTGACTGGCTGGAGGACGTAGTGTATATTCTCAGAAGGTATGAGCAAGTCCAACCAAGCCTAGTTGCTACTACGGCATTATTCCTAGGTAGGCCAGGGTAACCTGACTTGATCAGATACCGCCTTCTGTACCCTATGGGTGATGTAATCTAGCCCAATCGTAATGTTTGAGACATGAGTGCTATTAGGCTCTGCAATAGCGGCTCTGTGTGTTAATTCCCAGATAGGTAAAGCTTGACACAGGATTAACAAGAACAGGCCCAATTGTATTTGACTGACAGGGGAGCTGTTACGGTCTGGGATTGTAGTCATGCGCAGTAGTTTGCGGATAGTTTTGTAGGAGAACGGTTGGCATCTCCTGGAGTGGAGTGATAGCGCTGTGCTTACTTAGGGTAAGATAATATTTAGGCTCAATTATGCCCAAGAACATATGTGCTGATTGGGCTCTAGTTTGGAGTCAGGGTATTTGTTTCCAGGTTGATAGATGCAGACAGACATCACCTGGTGTAAGAGCGCGGTGCATGTCTGGTCTGGTCTACTTTCTCCCCCGCCTCGGTTTCCCTTTCTCACCTACAATATACAACAGGGATCCTGGAATGGCTACATGCGACTCAAAGACAGTGTGTAGAAACACTATTTCTGTCAAATAAGTCTTCATCCATTTTCCCTGAATCGGTTTTAGACTCACATGCTCTTACGATGGATTTCTAGAATCTGACCTGGTGAACAGATTTTAGGGGCCCACCCTAGTTATGGTGAACAAGGAGCTCATGGTTTAGCCAAACCCCAATCAAGGTAGCAATGGAGAGCAGTCAAGGATTAGTCTCATGAGAATAAGTGGAGTCAGGGGCCCTCAGTGAGTCTAGAGAATGGCACACAGTAATTCAGCTTAGTCAGTTATTTATTTAGGCCTTTAAAACACTGCAAAATGAAACTAGCAGGCAGTATTATCACACAACACTCACAAATATATACAATCACCATTAGATTCACTTAATAGGCATCCTCAGATTACTTAACCAAGTGTAGCCCCTGTTTCCTGGCAATGGGCACCCAAGGGTGTACACTTCCCACCCCCGAGCAGGGGCAGTTCCCGTGGATACCACCAACCTTATCCTCTCCCCAGCCTGCTGGGTAGGGAGGGGTGCTGCACCTACTAAATAACATTGCTGTTAACAGGAGATGACCCACACCCTGTGTTCTTACATCACCAAGGCACACAGGCACCACAGTGAATGTTATTGGGATCCCAAAGGGGATACTCTTTTCTTTACTTAATTAAAATACTTATACCTTTTATCTTTTATTTGTTCCCCTAGGATTCCTCTGGTGTGAGTTCGAACTGACTGGGAGCCTGCTACATAAGCTCACCCTTTCTTGGAGTGATCTCAGGGACCCTAAGGGTCAGTCTGGTGCAACAGATCCCCTACCTAAACTCAGGTACCATCGACATGGAGCGCAAGCATAGAGAATGGCCTCTGTGGGTGGTCCCATCTGGCTAGGCAGTCTCAGGCAGACCGCCACACTGTCCCACTACCTCACGCCTCTATCCCCCATTTAAAATATTGGCCATCTATATATATATTGTCCTACCCCTCCTTAACTTAATTCTACTTATCATACCACCCTAACAGTTAGCCCAACTCTACACTTCCCTCTACTTAATTAACCTAGATAACAGTACTGAAATATACACATATCTACACACATATATATGCACACATTGATTTACAACCTATATACACACAACATAAAACACTGTCACAATGGGGTGACTGCTGCAGCCCCCCCCCCTCACAGTACCTTAGCGTCTGTCTCTGGTGGCGCTGGCTCTGTGCTGGCTGGTGCAGGGCTAAAGACAAGGCTGAATGGTGGCTAGCTAGTGCTGACTGATCCTGATGTCAAGACAGATCCTGGTGGCTGGCAGGTGCCTGCCGCTATAGTTGGCTGGGGCCTTCCCCTATAGATGATGGCAGAGGCCTGGCTCCTCTTCACTTCTTCATGAACAGATTTTAGGGGCCATGTCCCGTGCACCAGATGGGGCCACCTACACTCACTGCTCAGCCCACGCTCTAATCAGGTCCAAGGCGACCAGGTCCACTCTCGCTCACCACTGTGCCCCTTCTTGATCTTCAGGGCAGGCCACGTTGGCTGGAGGGCACACCTGCACTCCCTGCCACACTTGCTGCACTGTCCTTATTTCCTGGGTGTGCCCCGTTGGCTGGGGGGCACCAACCAACATCACCTCAAAACAAGCTGGTTCCCATAGGGCCACAGGCTACACAAGCAATGCAGGTAGGTAATGTGCATGCAATAAAATGATGGGAACCAGTCACACGTAGACTTGTAACAGGGTTGCTTTATTAAGTGATTCTGTAATTGAATAGCACTGTCTGATCTGACCAAGAGGGTTTACTGCCCTTGAATTACTTATTGTAATTTAAAAGTAACTCACCTGGTCATATTTCCCCAAGAACAGCAGATTGCTATCCAAAATGTATAACTTAAGATTTGACTCACATTGACTTGCTTAATGCTCCTCCTGTGTTGGTTTTTATATATGTGTTTATAACTTATGTGAATAGTACTTACTTCGCCAAGATTTACCCTGGCCTACTGTATTTAAAATAAACCATTATTTTTACAATACTTAGGGCCTCATCACAAGTTTGGCGGTAACCCTTAAATCCGGCGGTAGCGATGTTACCGCCGGATTTAAGGGTCCACCAAATCAGGGCTTCGGCGGATTTCTCCCCAGCTCTGAGCTGGGGGGAAATATGCCAAAATTTCGCGCTCATACCGCCGAGAGTAAGAAAATCTATCCATGCTGCAGAAAGGTAGTGTTAGAAAAACTGTCCTTAACACTACCTTCCTGCAGCATGGATAGATTTTCTTACTCTCCTTGTCTGGGGGTGCCTCTGTAGAAGCTAGTGGAGTGCCCGGTCCTTTTCCCATACTAGTTATCACCCGTGAATTAGCCCTGATATAAAGTGGGCCAGTTGAAGCAGGCTTGACATTTTTTTTCAATGCAGGGCTTAACCGCTCATGTTAGGGTGGGAGTAACTAGAGATGGTTGAATGCATCTCTGTACAGACTGGAGAAGGGGAATAAACGGGGTCACAGATTTTTGTCCCCTAGAATGGGGTCACAGATTTTTCATCCCCTAGAATGTCATCCACAGAGTCTGTATCTGGTTGTGCCTCCTGCGTATCGATTTTAAAGTGCTAGGCAGCCTATTGTACTGCAGTTGGTTATCAATAGGGGAGTCCGCAATAGGCTGATACTGGTCTTCTGGGGACGGCATTATATATAAGTCTGGATCATTGTCATCATAGAGTTGATCCTGTTTTTTTAATCATCTTGCGGGATCTGGTCAACTTGATGGGAAGGGTCAACAATGTACAGGTCATCTGAGGTGTCCTGACTGTGACTAGCAAAGGGTTGGTGTGTGTGAGGAAGTGCTAGGTTTTGAGCTGTCTAGACTCTGTACCTTGGAAGGAGGGTGCCCACTTGCCTCCTCACTACCCTGTGGCATTGCAGTACCCTGTGGGTGTTGGAACTCTTCAAGATGCCTGTTCATAAAATCGACAAAGCAAGAAATTCTTTTCATCACCTTCTCAAACTTTTCAGTGGTCCACTCTGTGGATCTTGGAAAGGGGCCTGGCCATGAGGGAGAGGGTTCTGGTTGAGAAGTCTGTTTTTTCTGGTGTAAAGCCTCCGTCAAAGTGTCTTGAGAGGGTGTATAATGTTTTTCTTGCAATTTTTGTTTTTTCGGGTTTTGAAATGTGTAGATTGATGTTTTACCCTTAAGAAGAGTGTTGGGTGGGGGCGTGGCTTGGAGCCGCAGCTAGCAGCATGGCTCCGTAAGAGCTCCTGACATTGCCCGGCCGGCCAGCTGCATTTTTGTTGGAAGTATAGTTAGCAGGAAAAATCCAAAAGGTGCACTTGTCAGTGAAGGTTTGGGGCACACCTGGGAACCGGAAGGGGTTCTGAGATTGCTTCAACTCCGAGAGCGAGGAGTGGGAAGTCAGCCCCAGATTAGTGCACCTGAGCCCAAAATGGCAGGCGCGACAAACTCGCCGACGCAGCAACCTTGAAGAACAAAGTAATGGTGAATGAGATGTGCCCTAGGAAAATATTGGTCCCCACCACAAGCGGAGGGTCCCTGACGCTGCTTACACCCCTGAGCCCATCGCTGGGGCTGGATGAGCAGAGGTGGACGGTGGCTGGTCTCCCCGGCATCCACCACTGAGAGGAAGTATGCGCCGGAGGATCCTTGTCGCTTGCAGGCAGACAGTGGCAACAGTGGGGGCACATCGCTACGCGCCCCTGTGGAAGATCGCATCGATTGAGGCTCACCGGTCTCGGTCTCCAGAACCCTGGGAAGGTGGCAGCCAGATCATCCCCGGTCGAGCAGAAGCCTGTGCAGACTAGCACCGCAATGCACATGCACAGGAACATGGCAGACCGGTGTGGAGTTCGGGCGGTGAGGCGCTGCCTCCTGCCTTCATGAGATCAGCGGCCCGGTGAGCTTCCTGTAGCTCAAACAATGGCCAGCAGCCCAGGCCAATAGGCTAACTGGGATTTACTAGCCCTGGTCTGCGTGACAGCAGCCCCCCTGGAGGTATGCCCGTGTAAACAGCTCCCTCCTGAAGTATCCGGAGGTCGGCAACGGACATCTCCCACTGGCACCTGCCCCAAGGCACGGATCTTCTACAAACGTAAGGAATTGTGGCCTGCTCGAGGAGCACATCTGAGGAGTAGCCCTCCTCACATCAACAACAGAAGCAGGACCTCGGGTAAAGGGCTTGCATGAAGTGCACCCCGGAGCAGCGCAGTCCTGACATCTATCCTCAATGCGCACAGCACCCTGTCCCTGCTCATTAAGGCGCTGCACCACCCAGTACCCACCAGTAACATTGGCAGGGACACTACCGGCACCAGATGCCTTTCAAAAGCTCCCAGTGCTCTTGTATCTTTGGGAAGGCCTATTCTCCCTGAGAGCAGCCAAGGTGGAGCCGCAACTGTACAGAGCAGCTCATCGCTGAGGGGGCCATCAAACAGCCTCGCCTATCCGCACGGGCCAAGAGACCAGTCCCAGAAGCCAGACTGCATCGCAACACCGTCCAAGGGGCGCGTCAGGCTTTACAGAGCTTTCGCGATCTCTGTCCTCCCCTCGAAAGACCTGCGGAGAGTCTGAGAGGCGCCCTAGTGGCACGGTGCGGCAGAATTTTGAAGCAAAACCATGGCAAAGAACCCGAAAGGCACAAAGCAAACTGACATCTCCACACTTTTGGCTGGTTCGCACCCTGACAAATCAAAAAAAGGAGAACAAATGGGACTACAAGCTGAGGGGGGTGCGATCGCCAGCATAGGCTGCTCCTCACAGGCAGTTACAAAATCAGATCTGCAGGAACTGCTGGCGCAATGACCAGGGAGTACCAGAAAGGTACAGACGAAGTAATGAAGAAAATATCCAACCTTGACAGACGCATTGAGGAAGTTGAAAGCAGGACAGCAGAGCTGGAGAAAAATTTGTGCGAACAATCATTCGAAGTCGAGGATGGGTCGCGCAAGCTGTCGGCCCTCGAAGCTCATTGTGGAGCACTTGAACTGAAGAAAGAGGATGCTGAAAACTGCTCTAGACGGAACAACATCCACCTGCGGGGTATCCCCACCTCGGTCCCGGATACAGAACAAGCAGACTTTGTCAAAGATCTGTTTCGCTTCATCTTGATGCTTCCAGACAGCGCCCCATTAGAGATATATAGGGTGCACCGCACCAGATCCAAAACAGGCCTACTCGATCCCCCCGCCCCGGATGTGCTGCCACGAATACACTTTCACAAAGTAAAAGAGGAAATTATGCAGGAAGCAAGAAACTCTTAACAAATCCAGTTCAGGGTTGCCACCATCCTGCTTTACGAGGACTTAGCAAATAGCACCCTGCTGAAAGAAAAGCCTTGAAGCGCATGACGGACTGGCTGAGGGAGCGGAAGATACCATACTGTTGGAGATTCCCCACATCAGTGAACTATACCTGGGAGGGCAAACAATGGCAGGTTCACAATCTAAGGGAAGCCGAAAAACTACTGGCCTGGCGGAGGAGGGTGAAGAAGACGACAATAGAACGGTGCAGCGTGTGCCCAATGGAAGCTCCCCTTCAATGAGCTGGGCTCGAGTTGAATGAAAGCACAGGCTCTGTGGCCCCTAGGCAAAGGCCAGGAAACCGGAAAAAGATTGATCTGCAGCCACATACCACTAGGAGCCCAACCACCCAAGACAGTCCGGTCGCTGGGCGCCAAATGCAAAGCCCTGCCACAGGAAGATCTCTCCTAGCCTGGCAGGGGGCCAACAACCGCTTGGTGCAAAGTTAAGTTAAGTCAAGCATCAAGCTACACTGTCCACATGTTCTTGTTCGAGGCTGCACACAGGGCGGGTCGGCAGGCCAGAGCTGACAGATGAATGCACCACCTTTTAGCCATGGTTGATGGTTGAGCCCGGGGCCCATTGGCCCCCGACAGGGCCGGTGGCGGGTCACATCCAGTCACCCTGTAGGTGGCGGGCTGGACTCAACACTATTAGTTGTGGGTGGGGGAAGGGAGAATGTGGGGCAGGGGTGGGGTGGGAAAGGGTTAAATGGGGTTTGAAGAGCAAAGAAATGCAGTCACAACAAGACATAAGTTTCAATAGGCGGGCAGGGGCCCTCTTCGATCCACATGTTCTCGAGGGACAGAGGACATCCCGCGGCGAACACACATGGGGACCCAAGTTAACTGATGGGAGCGGGGAACTCCGTAAGATGTAATGTTCAGGGTCTCAATTTTCCCAGGGAAGAGAAGGTCGGTGGAAAGGAGACTAGCACAGCTGCCTGCAGACATGGTGTTCCTCCAGGAGACCCACCTCCTGGAGGCAGATGAGAAAAGGGCCAATTTCCCGAGATTTAAAATACGGTTTTCCCCCTCTGCTGGGGAGAAAAAGAGAGGGGTGGCCCTCCTGTTAAGCGAGAACGCCCCGCTGACGCAGATCACAGTGAAACGGGACCCCAAGGGTAGGTTTTTGATGGTTAGGGGCTATCTCTGTGAGCAGCCTCTAACCCTGGTATCTATCTACTGCGGGATCACAGCACAGGACCGCTACCTCCATGGCATAATCCCAGTGATTCTGTCTTTCTCTGAGGGGCACCTCCTGATTGGCGGAGACTTCAACTCGGTCCCAGACTCACAAATAGATAAATCCCTCCCCCCAACGAGAGACGACTTTGCACGAGCCCTGGGGTTGGCCGAGTTCCTGAGGGAGACAGGCACAGTTGACATTTGGAGGCTGGACAATAGGGTTACTCAAGACTTCACCTTTTAATAGCACATACATAGAGGATTCTCGTGGATTGATCTCTTATTGATTCCTGGGGTCCTTTTCCCCTGTCTGGAAAAGGTTGCGATTCTCCCAAGGGTGTTGTCAGACCATGTCCCCATGTCGACTGACCTGCAAGTCCAAGGTCTTACCTCTCCTCCTCCCGAAGTCCTTGGAAGCTTCAGGATTCCACATTGGCGGACCCGGTAATCAAGCAGGAGATAGCCGATGCTCCCTTTAAGAAAAATGGGAAAGGAAAATGCCCACTACCCATCATCTGGGATGCCATGAAGCCAGTGGTTCGTGGGGTCCTAATCAGCGCTGAGGCAGTGCGACGTCGATGCAATCAACTCCACCAATCGAGACTAGAAAAACAGGTAGAGGAGGTAGAAAGTAACTTTAAAAAGCACCAAACAATTAAGGGGGGCAGAGCCCTGTAAAAAACTAGATTCGCATTGGAAATGCACTTAGCAGACAAATCGGCAAGGGCAATGGCATACACCAAGCAGTAATATTACATAAATGGTAACAAAGCAAATCGCCTACTTGCCAATAAATTAAAAAAGATACACATGAGGAACCATGTCCCAATGCTTATGGGGGCGGATGTGGTGCTCCGATATGGGGAGGGAGAGAAAATTAGCATCTTAATAGAGCACCACAGAGGGATCATGGCAGGCCCCTCCACAGAACAGGCAACACAAACGCACTACCTGGGATCCATCCGCAGTGCCCCTCCCCAAATCCAACTGGAGTCGCTTGAGCTCCCAAGAACCACAGAGGAAGAAATGGAGGCAATTAAATCACTAAAGTCCAATGTTCTGGGCCTTGACGGGTTCTCGGCGCGGTTCTATAAAGTGTTCTCACACATCCTCGCTCCCCAATTGTCTACTTTATTCAACTCCTTCCTCGCAAGTGGTGAAATCACCCTATCTATGAGTGAAACAACAACAGTGCTCATACCAAAGCCGGGTAAGGACCCTGCCCAGTGTGCCTCGTACAGGCCAATTACCCTCATGAATAACAATGCCAAGATCTTCTCCAAAATATTGGCAGCCAGACTGAGCAGGGTTCTCCCTGAACTCATTCACCCCGATCAAAGAGGCTTTATCCCCGGGTGCAAACAGGCTTTATCCCCGGGTGCACTGCCCAAGATAATAGACCTAATCGAAAGCGCCACCAGACTCAAGGTGGAGCTTGCTGTTATCTCTTTAGACGCGCATAAAGCCTTTGACCTGCTGGAATGGGGATATATTAGCTGGACCCTGGCCTTCTTTGGCTCAGACCCAACTTCACCAAATGGGCAATGGCAAATTACCAGCATCCATCCACTTCCCTCAGACTAAACAATACTAGCTCAATTAAAATAGCAATCTCCAGGGGCACCCGACAGGGTTGCCCACTCTCGCCACTGATCTTTGCACTGTCTATGGAGCCGTTTGCCATACGGCTCCGGGAGAACGCAGACATACAAAGTCTAAAAGTGGGGAGGCAAGCATACACGGCAGCGATGTATGCGGACGACGTCCTTCTAACCATAACACAGATCGACAGCTCAATGGTAGACTTGTGGAGGGAAATCGGTGCTTTCGGCAGTGCTTCTGGCTTCAGGGTTAGCTACTCCAAATCCACAGCTTTTGCTATAAATATCCCACAAAACCATAGGGCAACCCAGGCCGCCAAGCACCCAAAACCCTGTGCAAACTCGAGTATTAGCTACCCGGGGGTCCAACTCGCTGACAGGGTAGGAGGGATATACCGATCCAATTGCCCAAAGCTGTTTATGAGCTACACAAGGACTTGGAAAGATGGCACAGGGAGGAGATCTCCTGGCCGGATAGAGTGACGCAGTAAAAATGAATATCGTCCCAAGACTGCTTTATCACTGCACTGCCCTACCTGCCCATGTTCCTTTATCAGATCTCCAAAAATTGCAGAGGAAAATATAAAAATTTGTTTGGAAGGGGAAAAACCTTGCATAGCTAAAAGAATTATGCTGCTCAGCACTGGCATGGGAGGTTTGGGAGCCCCGGACGCACTCAAGTACTACAAGGCGGTGCCGCTCTGCCATACGTTCTCGTGGGTCGCCACTACTAACCTACCCCGATGGTGGCAGATAGAGAAGGCCTGGAGCACTGCCCCACTAGCAGCACTCCCCCACCTCCCGACATGTCCGGGCTCTCAGAGCCTAGCCCCGCTATCCTCCACTAAAAACACGGTCAAAAGCTGGATAGACACTGCTTGTCTGTGTGGCTGCCGAGGCACACTGGGGCCCATAACGCCGATATGTAACAACGCTGACTTTTCCCCCGGACTGCACCCACAGGGCTTCACCAGGTGGAGAGAGGGAGGCCTAACATAGGTTTCAGATTTCCTGACTAACAGGGTTCCCCTATCATTTCAGGAATGTAAAGAAAAATTCAAAGTCACGGAGGCTGAAAGATTCAGCTACTCACAAATTAGGCACTGGGCGTCGCAGAGCTCAGTTAGGACCAAAGGAGGGAGGGACCTAACAGCATTGGAACTCACACTCATGGCATTAAAGTCTATGGGCAGGGTCTCAACTCTTTACCACCTCTTAGACAGAATGGACCCCGATAAAAAAGAGAAATATATGCTTGCTTGGGAGAGGCATCTGGGTCGGCCATTAGAGTTAGAGGACTGGGGACAGATCTTGGCCCGGCTGCACAAAAGTTCGAAATGTGGTACCAATAAGGAAGGGGGGGCTGAAAGTATACTTCAGATGGTATCTGACCCTGGAACTACTCAACAAATATAACCCGAAGCTGCCGGCAGAATGCTGGAGGGGATGTCCAGCCACAGGATTTTTTTTCCACCTTCTCTGGGATTGCCTGAAAGTCTCCCTCTTCTGGCGTGAGATAATAAAACATATAAGGGCGATCATGAGCTTAAGCATCCCATGGGACCCCGGAGTGATCTTGCTGGGGGACACACAGGGAGGAGCCTACCCGCTATCAGGACACATGGCCAGCCTATGCACTCAACTACTGACAGTGGCCAAAATAACAATAGCTCGCCAATGGAAGAACCCTGAAGGCCCGGCCCTCCCCATGTGGTGGCCGAAGTGTTGGGACACATTGGTGGCCGATAAAATCACAGCTAGCAGGCTGGAAAATGTAAATAAATTCTATAGCACCTGAGCAGCTTTCCTTGATTACTCGGACAAATTCCCGGCCCTAACTCACCGTCCCCCCATCACTAGGTGGATATCCTAATCCGGACATAGGGCCCGGGCCGGCTCCTTGGGCCCATACAATTGCCCAACAATCAGCCAAGCACCGTATTGGTTCGGGGTCCCACGCCAAACTTTGACGAGCCCTTAATTGGGAGAGTGGCCGGTCCCTAACTATTGCAGTCCCCTCCACGGACTTGACCTGGCGCCATATAACACAACCGAGGCTGCCTTATTCCCCTGCCCTACGTGCTTATATATGTGTCTATGGATTATGCTGATGTTTATTTATGCAAATTGCTCAATAAAATGTTTTGTTAAAAAAAAAAGAAGATTTTTGGGGACTTATTTTGCATCAATTGTTGCATTTGATGAGCCTGATGTGTGCGTCAAAGATTTTTGTTTCTATGTACGTTCTTCGGTGCACGAAAGAAGGGCCTTTTTGGAAGCGGTGTCGACGACGGGCTTACTCAGCCCCTGTTTTGGAGTGAGTGTGAGCATGAGGACCCAGAGGACAGTGGGAGTTCTGATTTTTCTTTCTCCCTCGACATCACATGGCTGTGTTTTTCCGACTGCGTGGTCGGTGTATGGCTCTGGGTTGTGTGCTTAGTGTATTTATGGGCATGTGTGCTTTTGCATGCCGGGTGTCGCCTCCATTACAGGGCCACCGGCCTGCTTACTGGAGTTGGGAGCCAGCATTTGGGGATCCTTGGAACACTGATCATCCTCAGCGTCACTGTGTGCACCATTGCTGCCTTCGTCAGATTCGCCTGTTACGTGAATTGACGGCTCGGCCTGCATGGCATGGGCGGCCCAAAGTTTTGTGTGGTGATCCTTTAAAGTTTTGGGTTTCAAAAGCTTGCATGGTTTGCAGTGCTTTTCGGTGTGGTCTCGTGGAATATCGTGATTGTGCATACAGTGTGTGTCTTTCCATGGGTACTTGTGATTACAAGAATGACAACATTTAAAAGGAGTGTTTTCCATCTTTAAATGGAAAGGCAGCACAACGAAAAATGTGAAGTTGTGTGTGGGAAAAAGGCCTTCATTTAAAGACAAAGAGTAGATGTCCTCCCCCACTCTCCCTACTATGATGGGCTGAAGCCAGGTGAAGGCCTGTGTAGGCCGAAGTTAATGGCCGTCGAAACGATGATCTCTCTTCAACGCAGGAAACCGTGGCTGTCTGTTGAGCGTCACCGAAGGGTGCTTGATAGCAAAAGGTAAATAAAGGATGAAACAGCAAATATATTAAACTTTGTAATAAAGTCATATAGCCAGGAATCTCTGCAACATGCGACCGACTGTGATGGCGGAAAAAACTATCTGCCCAAAGAATGGATAAGAATCATTGATCAATATTTTTTTTCTCGCATGTTATACGGTTTACAAAAAACCTTAAACACTATTTATTCATAAAAAAAGAATTTAAAAGAATACATTTCATTAAAAAGAAACAAAAAAACTAATTAAATCAATTCTCAATTCTCAATAACATACAAGAATGACAAAAAAATGTAGAACTACTGTCAAGCCAATACCAGAATATTCTCTTCCAGTACCCATTGCCTGCGTAGGGACCCTGGAGGTCATACCATATATGTACGACCAAAATGGATCTCCTGCAGTAGCTTCAGATGCAGACACCAAAGAGCTATAGTCCTTAAGGAAGATCATCTTCAGGGATGGACATTGAGTAGGTCAACTCCTGCTCATTACCACATGCTCTACATAGGCGTTCAGACTTCGGAATTCTGAACCGAGGGTCCAGCACCATCAGGATAGGCAATAGATGAAATCTTAATTTCATGCCAAAATACTTTAACCTTTTTTCATTAAACAAGGTCAAGTAAGGAACCATGGATACATATGGAAAAGATTGTTCGGGTGCATGAGAAGAGAGGGCTTTCCCTCCAGATGTTCAAGGATTTGAGCCCTATCCCATGCATACGCCTTCTTTTTTAATACATGCTTATAAAGCATGCTATGAAGGGACAGATCTGGTACCCAGCCAATTTCAGCATGAAACTCATAGATTGTCCGCATAAATTGTGCAAGAATGCAGTCATGTGTTAATGGTAATTTACAATTCTCCTTATACCAACCAAACTGGGCCCTACCTGTATGATTTATAATCTTACACATAAGTAAACTATGGTTTACCTAAATCTGGGTTGCAGGGGAAATTAGACCCAATTCTGTCCGTAAGGGCTACGATTGGCAAAGACTGAGGGAGGCCAAAAGTTCCATGCAGATCTTTCCCTCCAATATTTTGAGCCATTTTAGCTCTCTATCATCATACATTTCAAGGCTATACAGAATACTGGGCACTATACCAAAGTTATATACTTGGCTCATTCGCTCCACTGAATAACCACCAGACATGCGAACAAAGCTCTTTATCAAGCCCAGTTTACACACAGCTTTGGAATGAAAATACTGCTTCAGCAGATCTATGAAGCATCCCGAACTCAACCCGGTCCCCAAATGCACAAAAGGAGGTACAACCTCAATTATTTAATTCTCAAGTTTCCAATAAAAATTCCCATATCTCCTTTCTTTCCCCACAATCATGATTTTAGTTTTTGACTTATTCAAATGAAGACCATTGGCCAACGAGTATGCATATATAATGCAGTAAGTGAGCGTTGTATGCCGATGGGGGTACAGTCTAAAAGGACTGTGTCATTAGCATGCATTAGCCAGGCAACCTGATGGGAACAATTCCTTGGACATTTCCACATTTTCGGATTTTACAGGGAAGTCAGCAAGGTTAAAAAGTGCTAAGCTAATCAGTGGTCTCCAGTACGACCAACATGGCCGCCCGCCATCACCACTAAGAATAGAACGAGAAGTCTAGTCTTCTCATTCCATTCCAACTGCTGACAGCCGGGGGCCATTTCATGTCAGCTCTGCATAGAAACCCAGGTGCCGACAGAAGAGAAAGCTACAAACAAGATTCTATTACTATCAGTACCCTGGAAACACTTGTATTGCTACATTCATCAATAAAGTAAATTTTGTAACACGATCCTGAAATTAAACCGATTAATGAATAATGTACTTTGCCTGCTCACAAGCTAATTAGGTGACTCCCTCACACAAATGGACATTATAAAACCATCATGAATACAAACCTTATTGTCAGTTGCACCAAAAGAGAACTTTCTGTGACTCAGTTACTCCAACTGCACAATATACAGAACAAGATTCAGAATTTCTGCAATCAAAACTGGGAAAACAATTCAATTGATACTTTATGCAACTCAAATGAGCAAAGTGTGGTGTCCCTTTAATAAGCACACGTGGTGGAGTGATGCAACTCTGTCGCGTGTGGACCTGAATAAATGGGGCAGGTCAAGTGTGCTCGTCAGAGCACGCATGGAGCCCGGACAAGATGCATTGCAGAGCCTCACAAGTCTTCTGTTAGCCGGGGGGGGCTCACAGTGCACAGGGTGGCTTCCTACCACAGGGCCCCCTTCTACATTGGCGATAAGGTGGTTGTCCATGCTGACAGGGACCAGCTGGGCTAATGCCGTGGTGAGATAAGAGCTGTGGCTCGATGAAACAACTTTCTCTCATGCCGCAGAGCCGGCACTTGCAGCGTTTTCGGCTCCATTTTTGCCACACATGGTGGGGAAGGTTTCGGCTCCATAGAGGAGTGCCTTTGCACCTCCCACACCATATTTTGGTAAGAAATCGCTGCCACATGGGCCTACTGCTACATTTTGGGGGTTTGAAGCCCGAAATCAGAAAAGGTGAGAGATCGTGTGACTTGGCAACAAAGAGGGTGAGCACGTGTTTTTCTCTCTCTCTGCAATGGTCCTCACCATTTTCCTTCTTTGCACATTCACCACTGTTGGAGAGGGAGTGTTCTTCAGTGACTGTGCTCTGATACTGTGTGCAGCTTGGAGGGACTGCCTCTCTGTTTTGCTCAATATTTACTTCAGCCCCTCTGCATGGTGTGGAGGGGCAGGACGCATTGGGGGAGTGTAGAAATCCTGGTGGTGCTGCACTCTGTTAGGTCTCTGTTAGGTCTGCTGTTTTGATTCTCGTATGGGTTGCAGCCCCTAACAAGGAAGGGGTGCTTGTGCGCTCACCAACATGGCGGACGACCAACTGGCAGGCGGAGGTCCGGATGGAGCTGTGCCAGCACCACAAGGGGGCGCACGGGTTCTGTGCCAACAGGGTGCACTAGCCCCTATGCCTGAGTTTGATATATCAGGGGCGTCATTGAGCCTGGGTCCACACTGGAAATCGTGGATTGACCGCATGGAAATATTTTTCAAGGCCACAGGAGAGACTGATGAGGAAAGTAAGGTGGCAACACTTTTGTACTCGGCTGGCTCGGCAGTGCATCAAAGATTTCAGTTGCTGCAACCAGTGGATGCGTCCTAGGCTGAGGCGAAGAAAGCACTGTGTGAACACTTTATGCCTCTAGCAAATGTGGACTATGAGAGTTTCATCATGTGCAGTGCGAGACAAAAGGATGACACAATCAGGTCATACAAGGATGCATGTCCGGGAAACTCCAGCATCAAGTCCTTCGGGAGCATGTTGCCCTGCATTGTGGAGCTTGGACAGTCACATGCAGTGGCAGAAATGCAGGTATCAAGGATGGACGTGGCTATTTGTCCTGTCAAGTCAGAGGAGGTGTGTGCCGTTGACCGTGCCCAAGGGGCAAGAGGGGCCCGTCAGGCCACTGCGGAGCAGAAGGGCAGGAACAGTCGAGTGCCCAAGTCATGTAGGAAGTGTAGGTATGATCTGCCACACCCTGCAGAGCCAGAGGAGCCTGAGAAACTTGGAAAGAAAAACCGCAGCGTTTTCCAACACAATAACGTTGTATTTATGTTTGCGGTCGCTTCAAAAGCGACCGCAAACATAAATACATAAATACAACGTTTTTAAAGCTGCGGTTTTATTTCTAAGTTTTCCGGGCTCCTCCAGCCCGGAAAACTTGCTAGTGCTTATATTTTGTAAAAAAAATAAATAGCACTTACCGAGATTCAGCTGCAACTATCCTGCTCTGGTCTCCGGTCCCCGTCCTCCGCCTACAGCACTAATGAAGGGAAAGCCACCCAGCGGTAGCCTTTGTTTACTACAGCTGGCTGGCTTTTCCTTCATTAGTGCCGCAAAAGCAAAAGCCAGCAGAGGAGGGCCTCCATTTCACAAAATGGCTGCGCCCCTGTGCTTGCTTTCGCGAATTTTGAGCTTGAATAGCTCAAAATTTTACATAGGAAGTTTTAAAACGGAGAATGCTAGTATTTTTTTTGTTTATGTTGCCTATCTATTTTTTAAATAAAAATTTTTACTAGACCATCCCTTTAACACGCTCGAGATCACTATGGACTATATTAACCAGAATTCCTTTTGAAAGTCATTTATCTTTGTCAAGAAAACCGGTAGTGATTATGAGCCTGGGAAATTATGTGCTAAGCATCACACTAGTACTTGCATGAAAAAGACGACAGCCTTCTGGTCTGCATTTGGAACTTTGTAAGTTGGACTCGCTATATTATTTAATGTCGAGTGACGTTTTTTCAGCTCATAGATTGTTTATATCTGCAAACAGCACAAGATAGACAATAACTAAATCTTCAGTAATTATTGTGTAAAGGTATGCAATCCAAGCACCACAATATTTTGGGGATCCCTCCTAGGAGAGAAGGCGGCTCTTCAGAGCGTTCTTGAAGCCCATCACTGTTGGGATGGCCTTAATTACGAGGGGCGTGGAGTTCCAGTGAGGAGGAGGCAGAAGGTGAAGGAACGAAAGGGGAGGCAGCACAGGGGGGCGGGGGACGGGCAGGATGAGGGCTGCTTGGGAGCTCAGGGGGGCGGATGACGTAGAGAAACGCAACCGTGTAAGGACATCACATTGCTCTTTGTAAGGTTTCAGCTCGGCTGTTTCAATGTTTGTAAGGCCAGAAGAGGCCAAAGAAATCCTGAAGTTAGGCGGCACACACCCCACAACAGTATAGTGGCAAAGCCTCTATGAGACCAGCAGAGAACTTCATCAGGATAAAGTGACAATTCTGCTCAGGGTCGGACTGGGACATTAACGCCCCTTAGGCCAGTCCAAACCTAATTCTGCTCTACATCTTTGCGTGTATAAGAGGTTTGGCATTGCACGTTTGGTTTTGTTCTGAGCCAAAAATCTAAAGACTTCCACAGATACCACATAATGCTTTGGTAATGCAGAAGTGTGGCTGACTGAAAGGTTTTCCCTTGAACCTTTTCCTTTTATGGTAAGTGTGGTTATATTGGTCATGTTTATGATTGCCTAATGATGCTGGGTAATGCTGCATGAGGTCCACCACCACCTAGATGACGATGTTTGCTCCTACAATGTCAAGAATTAAATAAAATGTCAAAACTTGAATAATTAAAACATTCATTTACTTTCTGAAAATGATAACTTTGGTGTGTAATGTCGTGAAATGAAGCAAAAGAGGATGCATACGAGCAGAGAGGGAGCCGGGGGAAGAGGGTGCGGGGTGGGCGGAAAGGAGGAGACGGGATGTAGTTGAAACAAGATGTGCAGTTCTGGAATCCGTGTCCTCACCTTATTGTATGTGTGAACTGCATGAGGTGCTGTGTGGGAAGGGGGAGAACACGAAACTGGCGACGAAGGCCGTCGGCTCACTTGTGCCTGACTGATCGCAGCGTGCAGGACTACGCGAGATGGGCGGCTCCAGATCCCGGCGTGGAGAAGAGCTCCTCCAGCCGTGGAACGGCCTGTGAATGGCCCAGATGACTCCTCGTTATGGGCAATGCCGCCGGGCCACCCAAAGCAAGGCCAGGTAACTGTTGTTACAGGGCAGCGGGGGTTAGAAGAGGGGCAGCAGCCCTCCTACAGGGTCAGCGCCCCTCTACTCCCCACAGATAAGGGAGACAGCAGTGTCTGGCGCACCAAAGCACAGGAAGGGGGAGGTAATAAAAATACCTCACCCTTCCATGAGAACAGATGTGTGCCCGTGCACACATGAGAACCAGGCAGGGAACTACAAAGGGATGCCTCCCCCGCCCCGGGGGTCGCAGGGGGGCCCTCATTAGTCAGCTGCGTGGCTGGCCTGGGGGGGTTGGTGCACAGCCCCTCCCACACATACTACATAGACCCAAGGGGTGCCCTGGGTCTTCTATAAGGAGCTGCTTGCAGCTCCAAAAGCACAAACTGTTTGTGGATCCTGCACGGGGACCCAAACAGGATAGGGAAGATTGCTGTGCTACTCAGCGTCTTCCTGCTCTTAGTTTGCTGTGCACTTTAGCATCTATGGTATCCTGCAAGGTGTGTCCGCTGTATACGCGGCGTCATGGCTAACAACTTTAATCGAAGAACCAGACTTTACCGAGACCTTCGCTCTGCAGGGGAATAAAGAATTGACTTGACAATTTTCCTCTCCCGCTTTGCCTGAGAAGACCCGGCGCTGCCCTCGAGGGAAGGCAACATTTTGGCAGGTCTGGGAAGGTTTGAAGGGCACATCGAACCCCCGGGGAATGAAGCGTCTTTTGCTACAATTCCAAGAAAGTTTCAGCCGCGGTGCCGGCCAGGCGAGCTCAAGGCTCAGAACAAGTGGGAAGTGACCGCGTTTGTTAAAATAAACAAGTTAATGAAACAGGGTGAATGCTCACGCTTCAGTAAACAGCAGATGCTGAGGCCAGTCTCTGTGGCACGGTCAGCAAGCTTTCAGACTTGGGCGTATAGGTTGGGGTTTCGCGCCAATCCTCCAGTCAATATTCTGAAAGTGATTTGCAAAACATAAATATTTCAAAGTAATTCGCAAATAATTACAGTTTTGAAGCAGTCTCCGTTCGGGAACTGCTGTTTCTCAGGATAAGCGTTGCAAACTAACTTGGCACAGCCAGTGGAGCACTCGCATTGACATCTGTGCAGAGCCTGCTAACGCAGGTTTTGAATCCCGGCAGGGCCAAACTCAGCCTTTCATCCTCCCGAGGTCGATAAAGGAACCCACACACCTTTGGGAAATAATAAACAGCGCTCAGACCCCTGAGGGTGTATCACATTATATAAATGCTAAATTAATATCTTCAAGCAATTTAAAACTTTTCACATTAGCGATGCTAGCAGCGTGCGCGGCAGGGGGGGAGGGAACAGCACGAGCCAGGCTCAATTGACACCGGCAGGCATAACAGACTCATCCCCTTGAAGTCATTGTAAGCGAACTTTATAGAACAACCTGGAAAGCAAACATATATCCCTCAGGTTGTAAGGCTACATAGAAAGCACTGTGGCTAGAGCCACGCATTTTGACACATGTGCAGAGCCTGCTGACGCAAGTTTGGATCCCTGGCCAAGAGAAAACTCGGGATTCGATATTCACGTTGCGGGCATGTTGGCCAAATAAAAGTTGACAAGCCATGGAACGGCAGGACTGGTAGCACAGCAAGTAGAGTATTTGCGTTTGACAGATGTGCGGAGACTGCCAATCCAGTTTTGAAATCACAGCAGGGCCAAACCAAGCTTTTCATCCCTGAACAGATTGCATTTAGAAATATGTTTAACACACCATTGTGCTAA
The DNA here is from genome assembly GCF_040938575.1 of Ambystoma mexicanum. NCBI lineage: Eukaryota > Metazoa > Chordata > Amphibia > Caudata > Ambystomatidae > Ambystoma > Ambystoma mexicanum. The sequence continues at coordinate 1,023,388,405 of NC_090921.1, read as the reverse complement.
CAAACCGTTTTTGCAAACGTGTTTGTCCTTTTATGACACAATTTCATATCGTGCATAGTGGAATGCAATGTCGAATGCAAATGACAAATATTGGCAGATTCAAGAGTCACACATCACTGCGGACGGTAGGCATATGCATGACAAGGGCAAATAATGGTTTAATATGGTACAAACCGCAGAAATTGCATGAACGCCTATTGCTAGCTAATGTTGCAGGTGTCTGAAATCCAAACTCTTATACCGCAAATTCTATAAACAACCTTACAAGGCAAACTATTAATTATACAATGTTAGCGTGCATGATACGATACAATTTGGAATGAACTAAAGACAATATGCATGCAGCCCCACACGTATCACACCAGTGAGGATATTAGTAACTCACATGACAGGGGCGGACAAAGGTTGTTGAGTAAGTTATGAAGCTCAGAACTGGCACGAACACCTATGCCAGCTAATAAGGTAAAAACACAAACTGTTATTGACCACAAATCATTTCTGGGCCTTCCTAAGCAAGTTTTACCTGATACGGGGCAGAGAGCTAGGCATTTACCCATACGGGTGACAAATAAAACCTCAGCATAGAGTTGCACTGCAGTTAAGGCAGCCGCCAAGCTCAAGTTTGCCCAAAATTATAAAAATGGAAAGCTTTTTGTTCCTAGGCTACAAACAGACAAGGCAAATGGATCCCAAACGTAAACCACTAGAACCCATACGCGTGAGGCTTACTACCCACAAGACACCAAGATATGCAATTACCACATAATGAAACACGGGTGTAGGTAACAATCAGTCCGTGCAACTTTCCGAAATACAAGCAGCCAAACGAGCCTACCAAGGGCGCATTGTTAATGAGTAAAAGTAAACATCTACCCATGCCTCTCAGAAATTAAAACGGCAAAAGCTCTGTGTACACCCTGATACGGGGTGAAGCATATCGGTTACAGGCTGGCGAGGGGCATCCAGACAGGAGAAAACAGAGACATAACAAAACAGTCTTCCTGGTTCCTATACGGGGTAAAATTGCTGCAACAGTCCCTGGTTACAGAGTAGCGCAATAGCTTTGCTCGAAAGTTGGACATCACCGGGAACACTGCGCCCCAGCAAAAAAAAAAAACTGGAGGCACGGCCAATAGCGGCAATCCAACGTTCAATAAAAATCGCAGAGGTTTTTGTCCATTAACGCAAATATTGAAGCAGAGGTGGACCAGTAACAACATGCAGCCGGCAAGCCACCTCAAGACAAATGCAAAAAAAAAAAAAAAAAAAAAGGGACTGTTCAAAGCTGATATTCGAACAAAAACAATCACACATGGCAAGTTTCTTGCGCAGACACTACAAATGGTGTAACCAGCCATGAACCCAGTACACTGACTTGCAGAGCACAGGGCACACCAAGGTTTGAACATGCCAACCACAAACAAGGGGTGGTTCATGGCCAGCATGCAACAAGCTAAAAGTATCACAGACATGGCAGTCTTTCAAATGACCAAATTGATGGGAAATCACCTTTTCAAAAGCCGGCGCAAACACTCAATTTTGCACACCCGGACAGAGCCTACTGATGCAGTTCGATTGCCTGGCAGAGCCAACACGCAAGCCAAAGCTTAGCAGCATCAGCCAGACACAAAGGCTGTGAAAAGGAGAACCCGTTGAAAGGGAGCTTCATCTACAAGCAGCTATCCAAAACAGAGCTGGCCAAATATTTATATGAACAGCTATCCAAAACGGAGCTTGCCAAATATTTCTGTGGACGCAGAATAAACACAGAACCCTGAACGGGGTTCGGGACAATGAGCATTCGAACAAGATCAACCACAAATGGATCAAGTCTCTGGCGCATACACTACAAATGGTGGAACCAGCCATGAACCCAGTTCACCGACTAGCGGAGCACATGGCACAACAAGGTTTGAACTGCCCAACCACAGACAAGGTGTAGATCATGGCCAGCACACAACAAGCTAAAAGTATCACAGACATGACAGTCTTTCGAACTGCCAAATTGATGGGAAACAACCTGCACAGGCTCCAGCGCAAACACTCAATGTCGCACACCCGGACAGAGCCTACTGATGCACTTTGAAGCCGGGCAGAGCCAACACTCAAGCCAATGCATAGCAGCATCAGCTAAGAACAAAAGGCATGAAAAGGAGAACCCGTTGAAACGGATCTTCTCCTACAAGCAGCTATCCAAAACGGAGCTTGCCAAGTATTAATACAAGCAGCTATCCAAAACGGAGCTTGCCAAATATTTCTGTGTACGCAGAATAAAACACAGAACCCTGAACAGGGCGTCGAAACAAGGAGCAACTAAGGAAAACCTGTACTCAGGGGACCCAGTTGCACCAACACTACGGAGGTATTGAAGCATGCAGGACATTCGGGGCTAGCTGCAAGGAGCCAGGTGAAGAAGGGGCGATGACACCAAAGTCACCACGGCAAGGTAAGTAAGAGAGCGAACAGCGAGCCAGCCCCACAAATGGCTCAGAGAGCTGGAACAAACAGCCAAGACAGGACAAATAATAAAGCAGGCATGTAACACGGCGAGCAGAGCGTTTTTTAGGCTTGCCATCCGCACTAGAGGGTGGTTCCAGAGCCCAGTCTACGCCATACCAACACAGCTCAACTGCCTCCATAAGTCCAAGGTCGTAACCCCCCCACACGGCAAACCCTCACAGATTAGACAAAGCGGGCTGTTAACACAACTGTCAGAGCCCTCCCCTTCACATCGTCCCCATCCGGCCACACAGTTTAAAAACTTGGCTGGGCGAAACCTCGGCCTTCAACTCTCACAAGGGGAATAAACCCAGTGCCACAGTTCAGGGGCAATATAAATACACATAGCCAAAGGGTGAGCCGAAGGTTTACAACATACTCAGAAACTAAGGACCAGCAAACGAGAAGTGTTCCAGACCATCAGGACCACCCGCAACATGCAGGTAGTACTCGAGCGGATGACCAGCTTCCAGCGGTCCGAGGTGGCCGAGGCGGGAGAAGAAACAACATCACACAGATGACAGGGCAAACGAACACAGCCAGGGGCCGAATAAAAGCCCAGGCGTGCCACAGGCCACCTAAGGTAACAGTTAGAGGATATAGTTCCAAAACGAAGTCAACACCCTCCAAAACGGTACAGCTAGTCAGATAGCGAAGCAAATAGAGCGCTCATTGTGACATCAGGGCAGAGCCGGCTGACACAATTTCAAACCCTGTCAGGGCCAAACCCAGTCTTTCATTTTCTCCAAGGTCGATAAATGAACACCACACATCGTGGGTAGTTAGCAGCGCTCAGAGGCCGGAGGGTCCGTAGCGCCATATAAATAGCAAAAACAGAACATGCGAGGCATGTGTTTACAGAATGGAATAGAAACGGAGGGCTGAGGCCAGAATGCTGCAAATAGCACAGAACCTGAAATCGGGTGCAACGAAATGAGCTGCAGTGGGGGAACAAACACCACACAGCACAACAGGTTGACGCCAGAAGGCTGGGGTCAGGGTGCTTTACATAGGCACCAAACCTAAAAAACAGTTCCAACATAAGTAAAAAAAATACAATAAAACACCACACAGTGCAACAGGCCTACGCAGAAGGCCGGGGTGCTTTAAAATAAGCACTGAACCGGAAAAACGGTTCCAACATAAGTAAAAAGCAGTGCAGATAAACACCACACAACACAATGGGTCAACGCCCAAGAGCGGGGGCCAGAGTGCTACAAGAAGCACGGAACTGGGAAACCGTTACAACAACAATTGGTAAGCAGGCTGGGGAAAAGCTCCACACAGCACAATGCAACAGGCCAACAAACGGGCGAGAGCCAGGGCCAGGGAGCTACAACATAGCTCGGAACCAAAAAGGCAGGTACAATACAAGAATTGGTTAACAAACAGGAGCTAACAGGGGTGGACCGTCCCTTAGAAGACCCGGTGCATTCCACAAGGGTTACCGATTCTCAGGGGACAGGAGGAAGTTACCCACACATATAAGATAAAGGTGCCCGGGTCGTTGGTTTTGCATTTTCCAGGGTCCGATTTGAGCAACTATACATGAGGCTACCCCACCCCTGTTCGCAAATTCACTCCAGGTGATTTAAACAACACACAGCACAGACAAACAGAAACAAGGATAGATAATCAGGCCAATGCCACAGAGGGCCGGGGCCACGCTTCTAGAAGCCGCAAACCTATACAAAACTTTTAAATAGATAAACGGGCCAACGCCACAAAGGCCGGGGCCAGAAAGCAGTGGGCAAAGCTATGGCCAGCACAAGGTGCCGGCTCACACATAACTACAAACCAAACCCCTACAGGGGCTAACGCCAGGCACGATCAAGGGAATAGCCAACAGTCTATGCAGCTAGGAAAGAACAAGCAACCACTTTTGGGGGAGACCTGGACTGCCAGTAACCCATGCAGGTTGTGGCGGCACGGGCCAGAGGGGGTAACCTCTGGACCTGGTGCCCAAAAGTATGATATTGTTATGTTATGCGATTATTGTTTATGTTCCCATAACCATATCTGTAACAATAAAATCCTACGGCCTTTTATTGCCAACACTTGACCATATTGTTGTGGTGTAATATTTCATGGGGAGGGCAAGGGCCGTAAGACATGACGCACACACCCCACAACAACAAATGTAAGTCTGCTGCATATGGGTTCAACAGTTATGGGCAATGCCGCCGGGCCGCCCAAGGCAAGGCCAGGTAACTGTTGTTACAGTGCAGCATGGTTAGAAGAGGGGCAGCAGCCCTCCTACAGGGTCAGTGCCCCTCTCCTCCCCACAGATAAGGGAGACAGCAGTGTCTGTGGGCGGAGGGGGCCCTCATTAGGCAGCTGCATGGCTGGCCTGGGGGTTGGTGCACAGCCCCTCCCACACATACTACAATGACCCAAGGGGTGCCCTGGGTCTTATATAAGGAGCTGCTTGCAACTCCAAAAGCACAAACTGTTTGTGGATCCTGCACGGGGACCCAAACAGGATAGGGAGGTTTGCTGTGCTACTCAGCGTCTTCCTGCTCTTTTTCTTTTCCACAAAAACCCCCCCACTCTAGAAAAAGGGGAGAAGAACAACGGAAAGAAACTCAGGACACCGTACGGTGACCACAACAAGTCATGGGACAAGAAAGGTGGCACGGGCCAGAGGGGGTAACCTCTGGACCTGGTGCCCAAAAGTATGATATTATTAGGATATGCGATTATTGTTTATGTTCCCATAACCATATCTGTAACAATAAAATCCTACGGCCTTTTATTGCCAACACTTGACCGTATTGTTGTGGTGTAATATTTCATGGGGAGGGCAAGGGCCGTAAGACATGACGCACACACCCCACAACAACTAATGTAAGTCTGCTACATATGGGTTCAACAGTTACGTGCGTTAGGACTGGCAGAAAGGAAATCTGCTGCGGGCAACTCAGCAGGAAGCAGAGGAGGACTACAGATGCATAATTGGAGGAGGTGCGCACCACAGGAGTGTGCCTTATAATCCCAGCGCTGGGAACGGAACTCCTCCTGACATCAAGAGGAAGCACAGTCAAAGTCACCCAAGAAGTCAAACATGGCCAGCAAAGGAGAATACCTCTGTTGGACAATCATTAAAAAAAGAGAACATTAAGGAGGCAACCCAGCAAGGCCTCATCATACCATATGATAGCCGTAATACATCTACATCTAAGGGCCCGGGAGGCGTTGGCACATCCTGGCTAAAGCGCAGAATTCGGGACAGTTACCCATTATGAGCACTGGTGACCACAGTGCACAACCCAAGTGGTCAGCTACACCAAGTTACAAAAACAAGCAGGCACCATACCGTGTGACTCACCCACGTATAGACTGTCACCATGTCGGACCAAGAAGACCTTAAAATATTATATCACAAAGTGTTTATCTCGTCACGTAAATCATTTAATCAGGAATACAATTTCCACTGTTTCAAAGGTGTGAGAATGCCAAAACGTGCTGTACATTCCACACCGTATCTCTCAAAGAACCTGTGACCTGTAATTGTCAGTCACATATAAGGCAAAATTAAGACCTTTTACATTTTTCATCATATGTCCAGAATTAGTTAGGCACATATTCTTTCAAGTTTTTTCATAAAAATTACAAAAAAATTACAAACACACATAAAATATACAAGAAAATATAACAAAAGACACAAGAAACAATCACTTGGTGTACATATGTACAGGTACAGTGTTAGCTGAAAGAGTTGAGCTCAAACACTTGTTCTGCTGCAAAAATGTCTGCACTAATTACAATTTGTGGCCTTAAGGGTCTACATAAGGCTCAAATTCGAAATATTCAAATGTGAGAAGCATATAGTCTGTGCAGCTGTGATATGCACACAAAACTGAATACGTTTCAGCGATGCAAAGTAGTTGTTCCTGTGATGCATTGGAGGGACAGGGCCTCCCTGTCCTTGTCCTGTAGTCCTTTTTTCATTTGTGTTCTGTATTATTTTCTGCCCAGGAGTCCATGTGGGACTCCTGGCAGTGCAGCCCTTCCTGTTTTAGGTTTGGTATACAGACCCATGGGATACCCTTAGGGCACCCATGGGTGGGGGTACAACCCTGTGCCCCTAGTGTATGTTTTTGGGCACCTGTGGGTGGCCCTCAGAGCAGGGTATGGGCTGCTGGCAGCTCCATGCTGAATTTGACAGGTGCTCTGGGTGTCCTCCATTTTGGGATACCCAGGCCCTGCCATTTGAATCAGTTGATTCCTGATAGGAAACAAGTTGGCCCCTGTGGCCTCTTGCTTTCTATTGCCTGTTACCTTGTTTTCCCAAAGTCCTGGGAAGCTCTGACTCTGTCCCTTCCCCCTGACTGGCTGTTGGGTGGAAGTGCCAAATATGGTGTTGTTGTGAAGGCCCGGCCAGACTAGCTGGAGCCTTCCCAGTGACTGTATGTTGTGGGTACCTCCTGTGGGTGGGACCTGGGTGAATGGAGTGTGTGACCAATATGCACTTCTTGTTGTGGTTGTCTGGTTTCTGGCATGAGAGACAAAGACTGAGACAGCCCTGCCCGAAACTGGCCTGAATGCAATGTGTAGTGTTGAATGGCTGAGTACTTGTCCCAATCCACATTCCTTGTTGTGAGGGTCTGAGAGGGAGGAGGATGGCCTGAATGCACTGTGTGCTTGATTGGATGACTGACTGCATGAATGCCCTTCTGTATGATTGGCTGCTGAGAATGACCCAGCAGTGTGGATGAGAGACAGAATTGTATATCTGGGGACCTCTCACCACTGGAAATTGTTCAGAAGCGTTCATAAGCTGTGTCTACACTTTAAGAGTAACTGGAACTGCTGATCCTCGACGCCCAGCTGGAAGAAGAAGGCTTGCTGTTGCATTTGCTTCGACCGATCTGAAAGCTGCCGAACCCGTCAATGACTGATCCGAGAGAGGACCTGGTAAGGCGCCCTCTTCCTGTGCTCCGAGGGACCATCGAGCACCGCTAAACCTTCGCTGGACCTCCCTGGACGCCAGACCCTCGAAAGGCTGCCGACCGGATATGGGACCGTAGAGGAGATCGAAGTGAAGCACCCGGACTTCGCCGCCGTCGAAGTCCATTGCCGTCGATCAGGGTTCGCAGGTTTGTGTAACCGCTGGAGCCCCGTCAAAGTTGTGTTGCCCAGACGCGGGGACCGCTTGACGCCGTGCCGCCGACGACCGGAGCCGCCCGCTCCTTTGCCTAAGAACATTCGAATCAAAGGACTCCCTTGTGCGCGCCGTCGACCACTTTATCCCGCTGGAGAAAGTCGAGGACAACCAACGCGCCAAGGAGAATCCGCCGGTGGGTTTCCGTACACCTCACGACCACAAAGACTTAGACGACTCAACGCCCTTGCTGGGCGACAGTTCTTTACACTCTTTGCGGTCCAGAACTATCGTCACCGAGGTGCCCCGCACGCCTCTTCCTTGCAGGACGCCAACGCCTCATCGACGCCATTCTACTCTGTTCACCGTCGGACGTTCGACGACCGGTGACTCCTGCTTTAAAGGGGGTCACTCAAGAAGGATCTGTCGACACCTCTTCAAAGAACTCTACTCCACCAGGTACATTGGGGGGATAAAAACATTATAGGAGAGAATAAGACTATTGAACAATATACGGACTGGGCTTGTGCTATATATCTCATTTTACAGGTTGCCCGGTTGGGGGATCTCCACACAGAACTGTAGTTAAGTAGCTGACTCAGTACTCTGCCTATTGTTTCAACCATCTTACTTTCCTTCCTCTCTATTGCTGGTTTCCTCTTTATTGATCTGTGTGACATTTTTACATTGCTATGGATGCACTTTAATGAGATCTAATAATATTGGTGGTACCACTTTAGAATTGTAGATATTTACCATTGTTGATTTTCCTGAGCACAAAGTGAGTTATTGTGACAGTGTACATACCTTTGAATATTAATTATATAAAGATTGTGTTTTCAGTAATACAGTGTGTGGACATTCCTTTGTGGATACTTGGGGACCACACTGTACTTAAGAACCAGCCCGCATCACCTCCCGAGAAGCTAGGCCTTGATTGCTCGTCCATTGCTACCATAATAGAGAATCTTGGCTGGGGTCTTCTGTGCCTCTCCTCTACCATATAGAGAGCAGACGTACAGACACCCCCCTCCAGTCTTTACAGTTCCGCCTTCCTCAGGACCAAGAAACAGGTTATTTGGACAACACTGGCACAGGTATATAATCAACATTATCTTCATTTGGACTGGAGCAAAAGGATCGCTGGAGGAGTTTTTGATAGGCCTGAATAGTTGCCCTCCAACTGTCAAATTCACAGTGGAGGCAGACCAATAACAGATCATCGAAGGGGAAGATGGACAGCTGAAGCGTTCTCTGTACAAAAAGACCACGGATAGAAACACCACACTTCATTATTCGAGCTTCCACCCAAGGACATTAAAGGATAACTTGCCCTTCAGTCAATTCTTACTTTTGAGACGGGACTGCACATCCATTGAGGATTATTATGGACATGCAAGGAACTAGAGTACGAACCTAAAAGATAGAGGACATCCGAAAAAGTTAGTGTCCCATGCCCTTAAAGGAGCAGAAAAAGTTCTGAGGGAGATGCTTTAGAAACCCAAAGGGGAAAAGGAAGAGAGACTCACTTGTGTGATGATATACGCGGACATACACCGAATTTCTGGTCGATACGGGAGCAACAGTAACTATCATCAGGGTGGAGGTTTATGGCAAACCTCTGAATGCCCTGAAACTAAAACCCTCGGCGGTGAATATCTATCCATATGTATCCAAGACGCTGCTGCCATGCAAAGTATATTTCTTAGACCAATGTAAATACAAAACACAATCACTACAAGTACCCATGCATGTGTTGGAAGACGCCACAGACAGCGTGTATATTCTAAACTTTAAAGCAGCATTAGGCATAGGACTAATAAATGTACTAAACCACCTCATGGCCCACAAATACATTGCTCCATCAGCAAAAATCGAACAATTATTCCCCACGCTTTTCCAAGGCCTGGGCAAACTTAAAAAATGCCAGATTACCCTACACATAAACCAGGAGGTACGCCCAGTGGCTCAACACTACCGTGGCATCCCAGTAATCATACAAGCGGTAGGTGGAAGATGAATTACGCAAATTAATCGATCAAGACATTATCGGGCCAGCAGTCAGACTCATCACATTGACATCCCCAATTGTGCCTGTTCCGGAAAAACACTTGCCCAACATTAGAATATGCGTGTACATGTGCCGACCAAACGAGGCCATATTGAGGGAACAACACCAGGCCCCACAGATCACAGATATGGTTCATCTGCTAAACGGGGTCACAGTATTTTCCAAATTGGATCTAAACAAAGGTTACCACCAGCTGGAACTGAGTGAGGAGTCCAGATACATAACAACTTTTGTCACGCACCCGGGCCTATTTAGATATAAGCACCTCAGCTTTGGACTGTCGTTGGCTGCAGAAATCTTTCAAGCAGAAATACATACCGTCATCAAGCACATTCCCAACTGCCTAAATTACAGTGACGACATACTGGTGTTTGGGAAAGACCAAGAACAACATGATAACACGCTGACAAGAGTATGCATGGCGTTGGAAGCGGCCCACCTCACCCTAAATAGGGAAAAATGCGAATTTAGGAAGGGCACACTTTGGTTTTCTGGACATGTATTCTCAGCCCAAGGCATGACCGCAGACCCAGAGAAGATTGCAGCACTAAACAGTGCCAGCCCTACAACCCACGTATCAGATCTACAGTCGTTCCTGGGTCTTGCCAGCTATTGTACTTGTTATATTCAAGACTTTGCGTCTGTGGGTGAGCTGATAAGAGCCCTCACGAAACAACAAACACCTTTTGTATGGTCTGAACCCTGTCAACACGTTTTTGAAACAATTCGTCAGCGCATTGCGTCCGCCGAGAACATGGCCTATTTCAACACCTCAAGGGAGATAGAGCTCATGGTCAATGCCAGCCCTGTGGTTTGGGCGACATACTAACTCAAATTGACCCAGCCAATCGGGACAAGCGCCATGTTGTCTCATATGCCAGCAGAAGCCTCACGAGAACTGAACAGCCATACACACAGGCCTAGAAGGAGGGGCTATCTGTGGTGTTGTCCTGTGAGTATTTCCATTTGTTCCTATACGGAAAACGATTCACTGGGGTCACTGATCATCAGGCCCTGCTATTTCTCTACGGAAACCCTCAAGCCAAGATGCCACCCTGGATTGCAAGATGGGGTCAGGACTACCTCTTCAGAATCATATATCGTCCTGGCAAGTAGGAGAATCATGCAGCCTTTCTATCCCGTCACCCTATGTCATCGGCTACCTTGAGACCTTTGATAGCTGATCAATACATTCACTACATTGTCCAAGCAGTGCTACCAAAGGGCATTGAACTATCCCACATAGAGCAAGAGACAGCGAATGACCAAGCTCTCCAAATCATCCTTCGATGTCTTGAGTCAGGCCTGCGGAAGCAAGCTAAGTCGGGAGGGGTTGGTGCTACGCCAGAGATGTAGTAGGGCATTGGGATTCTGATGTCAGCCAGGGAGGAATTGTCAAAATCAGAAGAGGGCATATTGTTGAAGGGAACCAGGATCGTCATTTCTCAGACCCTGCAAGGAAGGATACTAGAAGTGGCACATGACTATCAGAGAGGAATATTATCCACAAAACAAATGTTAAGACATAAAGTATGGTTCCCAAAACTGGATTGCAGAGTGGAGACGCTCCTCATGAACTGCCCCATATGCGTGGTCATCAACCCGCGCGTAAGACCTGAACCCCTATGCATGACAGAGCTACCTGAGAAAGCGTGGGATGAGATATCCATTGATTTCTTTGTTGCCTTCATACATATTAGTAGCGATGGATGAATACTCCAGCTTCCCGGATGTTCAACTAATGAGTTCGACAGCTGCTTATCACACCATACCGGCGCTAGACAGTATGTTCACCACATACTGGATCCCGAGAATAGTTAAATCAGATAACGGACCCCCCTTTACTGGGCAAGATTTTAAAACGTTCGCTGAGTACATGGGGTTCAAACATAGACGATTAACCCACATTATGGCTCTGACCGAAGCTTATGTCGGAGACAATTAAATGCGCAAGCAGGATACACAGGCCAAGGAGAACATCAAGAGACATGCTGATCTTGCCCGGAGGACCTGAGAAAGTGACCTGAGACCAGGAGACATAGTCGTAGTATGACAACCTCGCACACACAAGCACACCTATGCTTTCGGCAGTGCTCCATTGGCTGTTACCAAGGCCAAGGGGCCCCTTATCACAGCTGAAGGAGAACGGAGAGAAGTAACACGAAATTCTTCGCACTTCAAGAGAATGCCAGGAATCATTGTGCCAAGGACCTGAGAAGAAGACTCCAACTCAGAAGGGTGCAACGCCCACTATGAAGGGGACAGAGAAGACTCCAGTGAAGAACGGATGGCCTCGCCAGGCAGACTGGGCCCAAGGAGAGGTCAGGGTAGCAGCTTTGGCAGACCTCAAAGTGGGAGAAATAGACCTTAGAGACTAATAGAGCAAATGGACTAGAAGGCAGGAAAAACGAGTCGTTTAAAAAGGTGGGATTTTGTAATGTCGTGAAATGAAGCAAAAGGGGATGCGCGTGATCAGGGAGGGAGCCAGGGGCACAGTGTGCAGGGTGGGGCGAAAAGGGAGGGGCAAAGGACGAGACGGCGGTTGGAGCCGGTTTGTAGTTGAATAAAGATGTGCAGCTCTGGAATCTGTGTCCGCACTTTATTGCATGTGTGAACTGCATGAGGTGCTGTGTGTGAAGGGAGTAGAACACAAAAAGGTGTTTGTGTCTTTTATCAGTGGTTTAAGTTGGAGACAGAACCGAGAGTTGCTCTAATTAGAGGGCATGGCCTAAGTACGGGTGGGCTACCCCACCCACCTGTACTTGGGCCACACCCCCTAACTAGAGCCTCCTTCTGGATATCGGAAGTGGGGTCTTGGCAATTGCTTGGCTCCCAGACAGTGGGAACCAAGCAGGAGAGATCTGGCGTATACCTTTGGTGCTCCCAGCCTCTCCTTTTCGTTCCTAAATCAAAGTCTCTGAGCCCCCATGGCAGGCTGCCTGTGGGAGGTCGGAGCTTGTGATTAAAAACAAAAGTACAGGCCGGACGCACCACAGGTATGATAGCAGTGCGCCCCAGCTCTTCTTTTGTTTCTCAATGAAACGATCTAATCCCCAGCAGTCAGCCCTTACACTCACAGTGCCGCGTGGTTGAAGGGCTGCCTGCTGGTGTTGGTACTTCTGATTACAAAAAAGGAGAGGCATCGTCCGCAGCGTCTCCTTTTTCCTAATCGTAAGCACAAACACCTGCAGACAGCACTTTAACAATGCAGATCTTTGGCTAAACGGGCTGCCTCAGGGGTTCAGCGAATCTGGGTCTAGTCAGAGTGGAGCCCCAGCAGTGCCTGGCTCAGGAGCCCTTTATGGAGACTGCCAGGACTCCATTGTGGCAAGCTCTGGTCCACTTAAAGCTGTGTCCTGTATGGAAGTGTGCAAGTCATCTCATACTTTTAAAACTACTAAAGTTTTACATTTTAGACATATTAGAAAAAAGACAGTATTTACAATTGTATAATGGTAACCACGCAAACTAACAGAAGTAATGCAATATGAATTTTAAGCCGCTGTGCAAGATTCATTCTCATTCCATGCTGTGATGATAACATAATATTTGTCATCCTAAAAAAAAATCGCCACACATTTCTCACTCAGAAACATTGCGTACCACCACTGTTCTATATGTTCTCTCTTTATTTGGAATATATGTAAAAACGGTACTTTCGTAGCTATACCGATTGATAAATATTAAAGAAATCCCCCTTGATGACATCATTAGGGACATTGCCAATGACACCATTGATCACATATGACATTACAATTCACAGCCCTGAGGTGAGCATTGGGAAATAGAAAGTACGCCAAAGGGGTGACATGCACAACGCACCAACGCATGTCCACTCTGTGCCTCTTGACATTAAATTGCGGGAAGTCAGTGTGCTCTCTATGACTGTGTCACCGGCGTAGAGCAACTCCCGTTCGCCAGCCTCCTAGCGTAGCACCTTTTATGTGTATCCCTTCGCCTGGGCCATGTTTTATGAATCTTGCCGTCTTCTGTCGAGTCTAAATGTCAAGTGTGCTTTCGCATTGATTTTACTTTCCTGTTTCTGCGAGCCTTTTATGAGCGTGGAAGCCACCTTCTTATCTAGACGACGTGCCTCATGCCTGTCTGAAGCATGAAGTGGCTCTACCATCACGCGCTCAGTCAGGGGGACAGTTCGTTCAGGAGGGAGGGTGATACAGCAACAATGAATATGTTAAATCATGGGTAATGCCGTCTCTAAATGCTTCATGCGTTAGACACATTTCTTCTTTATCTCTGCAGTTGAAGGTTCACTCGCATGTTTAATTCGACCTATTGTAATGAAATCTGCCTTGCACCATATCGATATATTTTTTCGCAGAATATCATTTAAATTTTGGACAATTGAGCTGTAAACCACACCTCTTCCCATTCACCATCTTGTGATAACTTATTTGCAGCTCAACCAACCTATGTTCAAGTGCCCTAGTTGCAATGACGTTAGAGGTCTCAGCCTCAAAATCATGCCTCTGTTCTTGATGTGAGCAGATGACGCAGCTAAACGTCCTGCCTACGCAATGCTCTCACGTGTTGCCATGGAAAGGTGCAAGACGCTTTAGTGTTCTATGACTATCAACAAAGCCTTTCTGTAATGGCAATATTTGAGTCTTGTGTCGCTCAGTGTCCGTTGTATTTATTTCTCAACAACCAAAATGGTAATTTGTGGTAACCACCTGTTGCATGTCACCCGTTCCCAGGAGATGGTACCTCCCACTGTTGATGTCATGGTCACATGGGGTAACCATGTGACCATGCTAATAAAAAAAACCACTTCCGGCTCGTCAGTCTGAGTGATCCTGACTCCGGTGTCGTTCTTTTGTAGAGCACCCTTCTGGTGCAGCACCACGTGGAGGAGGCCAAGGGACGGAGACCTCCACGAGGTCAGCACCCCTGCTGGGCAACGATGCCCTCCTTGTGCCCTAGCCATGTGAGCGTGGTTGGTGTGATGGATACACCCGCCTGGACACGGGCGGGCGTAGGAGGTCTGATTAAGGCCTCGGCAGAGGCTTGCGCTGCTACGCGATGCGCGGGGGCGGCGCGGAACAAAAGACACGACCACTCACTCTGCTGCTTAAACCCGGACTGGCGAAGGCACGCCAGTTCCGGTGATACCTTTATTTCTATTCCCCTCCCGCTGTGTCACGTGACCCCGTCCATCAGGACACGTGACACCACACTCCTCAACTTGGAGGCAAATTTACTGTGGCTAACAACAACACTTATCTTAAGTCTTACTTCTGAATGGGCAGGTATCTCTGCTTCGGTCTTTGACGATGTATTCCATCCACAACATATCCCTGGAGGCGGGATGACGGCTTGGGTTTTTCTCTCAGACTGTACCGGGTGTTTCTTTCCCGGGGTGGGTCTTCGGTGTCGGCCTCCGCTTCAATCTCTTCTTCTTGCTGGGCCTCCGAGCTTTGCTGTGGTGTGGGTCTTTGGGGTGTGCGTGTCACTTCCCCTCTCTGGGGTGACGGGTACTCTTCCCACATGTCTTGGGGCACTTTCCTGAAGTGGGATACATTCCTGGTTACGGTTTCTTCTCCTCGGGTTGCGGTGACCATGCTGTGGTTGGTGGTCTTAACAGTCCATGGGCGAACTTCGAAGTTGAGGGACATTTTCTTCGGCGGTTCCCGGTTTCTGACAAGGACTGTGTCACCTGGGTTCAGTTCTCTGTGGTAGGCCCGCCTGGCGATGCTTTCTCGTTCATTGTGTCTTTCCCGCTTAGCATCCATTTCGAGGATGTCCGGGTCTGGCGCTGTCCAGTTGGGGTGCACAGGTAGCTCCGCCTGTATGGGAACTCCGAACATGAGGGCGGCCGGGCTGACTCCAGTGGCTGAGTGTGGGGTTTGCCGGTGTGTTCTCAGAAACCGATACACTGCCTTCAACCAGGGGTGTCCTTGTTCTTTGGCAATCCTGATGACTTTGTTCAGTGACCCCATGAAGCGTTCAGCGTCACCATTTGCTTGAGGCCATCTTGGGGTAATTCGTTGATGCTTGACGTTTACTTCTTTGAAAAACTCACGCAGCTCTTGACTGGTGAATGATGGCCCGTTGTCACTTTTTACTTTCCTCGGGATGCCATGCGTGGCGAACATTTTCTCCAGTGTGAGGATGGTGGTTTCGGCGTTGGTCGAAGCTACATGTTCTACTTCGGGGTACCTGCTAAATTCATCAATTACTACTAGCAGGTACCCTTCCCCTGCGATGGTGCAGTGGTCCATGCTGACGGCGTCCCACCGTTTTCGGCTTCGGGGGGCGCTGCTGATTGGTTCTGGGTTTGCTGGTCTCCGTGACGCTTGGCAAACTGCGCAGGACTCCACGAGCTCGGTTATCCTTTGGTGCATGTTTGGCATCTACATTCGGGATTTTAGGTAGGCTGTCGACTTGACGATCCCTTGATGTCCACTGTGGGCCAGCTTGAGCGCTCTCTCCTCCAGGGATTCGGGTAGTATGATTCGGTGTCCTTTCAATATTACTCTTTCTGGAGCTACTGAGAGTTCGTGTCTGATGCCGAACAGGGCCCTGAGTTTGGCTTGGGCTGTGGCTGTTCGGTGAGTCATTGACATGAGGTAGTTTTTCCAATTTCCGGATTGGATGGCAGCGGTCGTGTGTTGCAGGACTGTGTCTTCTGTTTCTTGCACTACTTCCTGTAGCGTCAGGGCTCGCGGTCGGGCACATGCCACCACATGGCAGACGTGCTCGTCTGTTTCTGTCGCATGGTGTTGTTCTTTATCTGTGGCCGGCCGCGGGTGGCGGGACAGGTAGTCTGCTGGATTGTCCGATCCTGGGCAGTATTCTACCTCGATGTTATATGGTTGCAGTTGCAGCATCCACTTCTCTATGCGGGCTGGAGGATGCGGGGCGGAGCCTCGGAATATCGGGACTAGGGGCTTGTGGTCAGAGAAGACTTTTGCTTGTTTTCCTAGCAGGTATACTTTGAAATGGCGACACCCCCACAGAATGGCCAGGGCTTCCTTTTCGATGTGCGCGTAGTTTAGTTCGGGTTTTGTGAGAGCTCTGCTGGCAAATGCGATTGGGAATACTCTGCCATCTCTGTCTGTTTGGGTCAGCACTGCTCCCAGGCCAACCGGGCTGGCGTCGACAAGAAGCTCAGTCTGTCGATCTATGTTAAAAAATGCCATGGTGGTGGAAGCGGACAGGGTGTCTTTGATTAGTTGGAATGCCTGCTGGTGTGTTTCCGTCCGCTCCCACTTTTGGTCCTTCTTGGTTAGTTCCCTGAGTGGGCTCGCAATGCTTGCGAGGTCGGGAATGAACCGTGAACAGTAGGTGGCCATCCCCATGAAACTTCTCACTTCAGAGGCGGATTGTGGTGGTTCAAATTCTTTTATGTCTTGTACCTTGGAAGGGTCAGGGGACACACCTGCTGCGCTGAATATGTATCCGAAAAAGCATAGTTCCTTTTTGTTGAACTCGCATTTTTCTGCATTGAGGGTCAAGCCTGCGTCTTCGAGCCTCTTTAGAACCGCTGCTAAGCGTCGATGGTGTTCGTCCTTGTTTGATGCGTATACTAGGATATCGTCGCTGATGTTGGTGGTCCCTTCGAGTCCTGTGATGACTTTGCGGATTTCATGCTGGAATACTTCTGCAGCAGACGATATCCCAAAGTTGAGTCTCTTGTACCTCATCAGGCCAAGATGGGACGAAAATGTTGTGATATATCTGGATTCTTTGGATAGCTTCAGCTGGTGATAACCAGACCGGAGGTCAAGTTTGCTGAAGATCGTCGCTCCCGTGAGGTCTACGATGAGTTCGTCAATGGTGGGAGTGACGTGGCGTTCTCGACCGATGGCTATGTTGGGGAGCCTCATGTCGATGCATACTCTAACTGCTCCTGGTTGTTTCGGTTTCTGGGCTACTACCATCGGTGAAACCCACGGGGTTGGTCCTGACGTCCTCTCGATGATCCCTGCATTTTCGAGCTTGAGCAGTTCCTTTTCTACGGCATCCCTCAGGTGGAATGGGATTCGTCTATGTCGTACTGCCTTGGGTTCGATAGTGGGGTCTATGTGGAGCTTGATGGTTCTCCCTTTGAGGCGTCCGATGCCCTGGAACAGCTTCTTATGTCGTCCTAAGAGGTTGTGTAGTTCGTCGTGTTGCACACTGAATGCGAAGTGTATCAGCTTCAACTTTTCGGCCGTTTTGCAGCTTAGGAGGGTCTCGCAACCAGCATCTACCACATATATTCGTGCACGGCAGTTGGCGTTATTGTGAGCAAAATTCGATTTAAACGACCCTTGCACTGGCAGGGGTTTTTTGGACCCATAGGCGTATAGCCTGACTTTCCTCTTGAGGAGCTCTGGTCTGGGGTTGAGTCTGTTGAACGCTGTCACGGGCATGACGTTTACTGTAGCGCCCGTGTCAATGATTACCTTCAGTGGGTCTCCATTGGAGAGGACTGTGCATGATGGTCTCCTCTTCCAGCGTGATTTGCGTGGGTCAACTGCTATCAGGTGTACTCGGTGTACTCGCTTTTTCCCTTTTTTCTTCCTCTCTTTGCCTTGCTTTTCGGGAGAGGAGTCGCTGTCACTGTCGTCGCTGTCGCTCGTGGCTGGGGATCTTTGTGATTCATCGACTGCTCTGGCTTTTCCTTTTCACGTTTGTTGGCGGGATCCTCTGGGCGCGAATCTTCTTCGCGGTTCCTGTGTTTGCCGCGGGTCTGGGTCCTTGTCACTCCTGTTCGGCGGGTTCAGGCATACTGCGGCATAGTGATTCAGACGGTTGCATTTCCTGCACGTGGATCCCCACGCCGGGCAGGATTCGCCTTTGTGCCATGGGCCTCCACACCACTTGCAGGTTTGATCTCGTCCTTGTGATGGGTGAGGTCTCGGGTTCTGTTTTGGGCGAGTGCTTTGTTGTCGGGAGATGGCTGCTACTTCTTCCGCGGGTCCGGGGTTGTCCAGCGGTAGTCTCTGGATAGCTGCTTCCATTACTGCCACCTGGTCTTCTGTTTGTTCGCGGAGTCGCGCCATTTCGAGGATGCGGGATAATCGTACATTTTTCTCTGAGAGTATCGCCCTCCTCAGTTTCTCAGAGGAGATTCCATTGATGATTTGGAGGCGGATGGCGAACTCCTCGTCGGGGAATTCACAGCCTACGGCCATTTCGCGAAGGCGAGCGTGAAATTTGTCCACTGTCTCTTTTTCTCGTTGTCTCGCCATGCAGAAATGGAAGCGCTCGTAGTCCGGGTTGAGGTCCAGTTTAAACATGTTGGTGAGCGCGGCTTTTGCTGCGGCGTAGTTGGCATCGCTTCCACGGTTTGGTGTGGCGTTGAATAAGCGCAGGGCAGCAGATCCTATGTTGAGTAGGAGAAAGGTGCGCATCTTTTTGGGTACGGTGATGTCTCTTGCATCTAGGTGCATCTCAAACTGCTGTAACCATATTTCCCACCTGATGGCCGCTCCATTGGTGAAAGGGTCGAATGGCGGCATGAAGGTTGTTAGCGTGGGGTCAGTGCGCTCGTCGGTGAGGCTCCTCCTTGACGAAGACCAAGTGCCGGCCCCTGTTGGGCTAGAGGTCGGGTCTGACATGTTATGCCGCGCAGTGTTGCTGTCTGCCGTATTGCTGCTGTTGGGCCCGTGTTATGCAGGGGCGTGTGATCCCACGTGGGTGTTGTCGGCAGGGCAGGCTGCGTATGAGGCGTGGGCTTCGCAACTCACATGTGGCGTGGGTGCTGCTGATGGCTTGTTTCAGCTGCTGGAGCTTTGAGCCGCTGCTCTGTGCACAGCTGATGCGGGCGGGTTCCGATGAAAACTGGGCTGGCGTCGGTGCTTCCCGGCTTCTTGATATTTTATTTATTTATTTATTTATTTTCGAACGTGGGTCCGTGGATGCGAAGGCTCCCTTTGATGTCGGGGCTCGCGAACCACTTACCGCCTCGTCGCCAGTGTGATGGATACACCCGCCTGGACACGGGCGGGCGTAGGAGGTCTGATTAAGGCCTCGGCAGAGGCTTGCGCTGCTACGCGATGCGCGGGGGCGGCGCGGAACAAAAGACACGACCACTCACTCTGCTGCTTAAACCCGGACTGGCGAAGGCACGCCAGTTCCGGTGATACCTTTATTTCTATTCCCCTCCCGCTGTGTCACGTGACCCCGTCCGTCAGGACACGTGACACCACAGTTGGAAAGGGCAGCCCTGGCCTGGGTGCCCCCAGAGCCGGGGCTGCAGTGTGCTGGGTGATCCCAGCTATGTGTGTTTTCGGTGACCCGGAGAGCGTGGAGTGGTCTTCACGCAATGGTACGCAGCGTGGCCGCCTCACTGAGGAGGCGTGTCGGGTGCTCTCGACATGCGCTGGGGCCTGCCTGGTGAACCGAGGCAGACCCCCTAACACCGCCAATTAACTCGAACATCATCTACTTTGAAACAAGCATGTTTATTTTTGAGTTTCTGGTATCGTAAAACACTCGCCTTCATGGGTATATAATGAAGCAATGAAACGTTGTAAATTAGCTGGTTATCCCCAACTTTGTACACTACTGTTTGTTTTGATCCATGAATCCATTGACAAATTCAAGGTTTATTGTTGAATTAATTTTATTTGTATCAATTTTTCCTACCCTCGCCATTTCTAACTCAAGCTTTTTTAAACGCATTGTTGGCTTTAGTTCATTTTATTTTTGCAGTTTGTGAAAATCATTTTGACTTTATATTTAAAAATTGTTTATCTTTCTCAACAGTATTTTTTTCTTGTGTTTGTCATCAAGAAGTATAGCTGGTATTCAGAGGTTCATGTATCAATGAAATAGACAGACGAAGAAATGGAATCAAAGCAAAGCCTGAATGAGACAGAGGAGATCACTGATACAGGGGATAATTATCCCCATGAAGAAACTAGTAGAACGGAAGACGTTTTCACTTGGTGTCCTGCCATTGTTGTCAAGGAATGGTGATTTCAGGGCAGCGTGCCTTAACCTTGTGGTTCTTCAAATGCTGATGGTCTTTATGCATTAATCACATGGCACTGTTTGTCCACGTTCTCCCAGTAATGAGTGAGTGTGGTGTCCATTTTTAAAAAAAAGGAGTTTCCCTTGTTCAACGAAACGTGGACCGCGTGCCATTGTACAAAGGAAAATCCTTCACAAAGATGTCCACCATAGAAAGGGAAGGCAGAGCTCCGTACAGAGCCCCTCTTCCCTTTCCATGGTGGCCTGTGGAAGTCAAGGGGAACGAGCGGATGCTGCGGCGTCACGCCGCAGCTGCCGAAATAAGGTAAGTAGGTGGGTTGGAGGGTGTAAAAAAAAATAGGGGAACGGAGGGTGGGGGGTAGATGGCGGTCGGGGGAACTGGCCGTCTAGCGCCAAGGAACGTAGGCTTGCAGCGGCGATTCAAACCCACGTTCCTAGCTTTCTGATTGGCTGGCTCCCCTGCCAGGGTGCTAAATAGTATCTAATATTTCGTACTTGTGTATTACAGTCAATCATTGTTCGCATGTTAACAATTAAAACATTTGTTTTCAAAGTTTATGTTCAGAAACAAATCCCAACCAATTTCTTTTTCAGAGAAATATATGTTCCTTTTTATACTGCCCCCGCAAATGTATGTTGCCTCATTTTAAAATTTCATATTGCTCATTTTAAATATCATTTTTGTCGACCTCTCATGTTCAGTAATTTAGCTTTTTGCAGTTCTAGCAGAGTACACAATGAAAAAAGAAATGCCAAAAAATCAACTTTGTATCAGGTATGTCATTTGGGGGTTGCAGGGTGTTGCAGCTTCGACCCCTGAGGTCTCCCTTGCTACCCTTGTGGTCTCCCCCTGCTACCCTAAAAAAAAGATTGTTTTTTTAAACAGATATTAACGATACATATGGCGATCCATTCTTGTATGAAATGTA
This sequence comes from Ambystoma mexicanum, assembly GCF_040938575.1. NCBI lineage: Eukaryota > Metazoa > Chordata > Amphibia > Caudata > Ambystomatidae > Ambystoma > Ambystoma mexicanum. Next base: position 1,023,366,858 of record NC_090921.1, on the reverse strand, counting down.
TATCACATTATAGTGATATCGTAACCATATTTTTCGTAGTGTACTTAGAAACAATGCTATGTGATGCCACTTCCTGTTTTGTCAAGGCGTGAAAGGTCATGTTCCACCGCTACTCGTGATGTTACTTTGGGGCGGGGTCAAATGTCATCACTTCCTCTGATATCATCAGAGGTCAAGGATTGTGTGATGTCACTTCCGCTAGCCATGGGTTTTTGGTGAAATGACGTCTGTACTTTATATTTCTTTTCTATCCGGTGAACAATTTGCATTTTGTTAACAGGTGGTAAAGGCATGTGGTGTATAGAGCCTATACCTGGTGGATTCACAGACAAATGGGAGTCAGTCTGTACAGTTATAACAGCATGTATTGTACAAACCATCAGTGAGGAGTTTCCAAATGTGACTGGTGAAGATGGAGAGTTTGTTGACATACATGCCAGTGAAGCAGCATATAATACATAGGTTTTTTTTGTTCATTCTCAATTTTATTTTTGAGTCACTTTAACCATGTCAGATAAACATTTTGAAAATGTATTAATTGTATGAACATTATGTTTTTTCTTCGATGCAAATGATGTTATTGTTTTTCGAATTATTACTGGTCCCAACGTATCGCCCATACTCTGCCACATTATACACAAGAGATGCATGCACTCTCATTGTGCTGTAAACTCATGAATTAAAAAAATAAAACAAAGAAAGAAATAATTATATGATGATAACTCCTGGTGATGCTTGGTATACTGTTAAACAATTATTATATGCATAATACTGCAGCATTATATCACAAGTGGAGGCAGAATGGTAAATCCCCATTCCCATGGAGTTCAATAAGACTCCATGGGAATGGGGAAACTGAAGCACCGGCACCATTGCTAATGTGATCCGTGCCTCTACCGGCATTCTCGTAGTATGGTGATCCAGAAAGGGTGCTGGTATGTTGCTACCGGAACCCTTAATTCCAGATAGCCGTACTTGGAATGAGGCCCATTGTCTCTTGCTTGTCAATATATGACTTATTAAATTCCAAAAATCCATAAATCAACACGATGAGAAATAGAGAGTTTTATGCACCTAAGCGACACTACTTAAAAAGTCAATACTAGTGTTCTGATTTTAGATATTTTCTTAAATATGCTGCATAGACGCAGTATGTGCATTAATGCCATGGAAAAGAAATAAGTCATGAACCCGCCGCAAACATGGCTGATCGCTATGGAAAAAATGGAAGCATTTAACTCAGGCTTACGCACTGCCGTTCCAACGTGCCCCATCCAAGATCGCAGCGTGGTTGGGTTGTGCCGTCCTGTGTGGGCCCTTGCTAAAATGGCGGCACATTCCAACCCCTGTATGCCGCTTCTGCGTCCGGATTCCTGATGGCCATTTGAAGATGGCACGCCACTTGTGTCTTGTGTCGCAACGCAGAAGGTACCCTCCTTGTCTAGTTGCCATGTTCTTGTTCCTGTGTCCCTGTCTGTTCCCTGTCTTCAACCTCCTGTCTTCCTTTTATAGTAGTGTTATTTGGTTCTCATGTACTCCATCCTGCCCCTGCCAGTTCTTCGTGTCCTGGTTTTTTCCCTTAATTGGCTTTTCTTCTTTGTTTTGGAGGTGTGCTCAAGAGATCACCTGCCCTGCTGTTCTATAGCGTAGTCAGGGTGGTGTCAAGAGAGGATCGCCCCTACCTCCAGGAGTCTCAACTATATCAACAGCATTGGACAAGCCACACTGCTGAATATCCACAACAGCGCTCCACACGCCAGGTGAGCCAGGACCTTGACAGTTTGCGCCAGCCACAATCCTCCCTTAACACGGATCAGATGTAAGATCTTATCTGGGCAGTGCAAGAGTTAACCTCCAGGTTCAGACCTTGAAGGCTGAGAATGTGTCATTGAAACCAATGGTGCTTAACCACAATGTTATGGTGCAGGAAAACCCTCTGCTTGGAGTCAGAGTGACAAGTGCGGTGAAACTCCTTAGAAACCTAGAGAGTTTTTAATACCTGTACTACCCATTTCAACTTTATACCTCTGCTATGTGCCTCTGACTGTGCAAACGGTGGCTTTATGATATCGCATCTAGCTGGAAGCACGCTGTCATGGGCTACTTCCCTTGTAACCAGTGAAGATCAGAATTTGGATAATTATGGGGGTTTTCTTGCTGCCTTCAAAGCCATGCTTGACGGTCCAGACCTAGCCTACCCAGCACAAGAGTCTCTGCTCGACCTTAGACAAGGTACTCAAGATGTACTTACCTACATCACGAAATTCAAACAAATGGCTAAGCAAATAGGTTTTTTGCTCCACCAACGGGTCCAAAAGGTGATTTAAAAGATGTGTTGGCCCGAATCCCCAGAGCCAGATCTTTTGGAGCCCTGGTGTCTCTATTCCTACAGATTGATTTCCGTCTACAGTAGAGACGAGTAGGGAGACACAACATACGTCGCAACCTGCGGAGACCAAATCCCAGTCTGCCTGGGCCAAGCACACTCCCTGAGGTGGGATCTGAACCAATATAAGTAGGGTTGGCTCAGGCCCCCCCGGGACCAGAAGAGAGGAATCGCCATATGACACAAGGTCTCTGCATGTGTTGTGGTTCCCGGAGTCACCTGATAATAGAATGCTATGTGGCACTCCACGGAAGCAGGGAAACATCAACTCCCGTTCCTAGAAGATCAAAGAATTGGGAGGAAAACATATGTTCCAATGATCCTCTGTCACCAGCCATCTTTGTTGGTACCCTAAGTTATAATCTTTCTTCTGTTGTGACACCAAGTACAGATCCTAGCCCTTGTTGATTCAGGGGCTACAGGTATATTCATGGACGATTCATGTGCCCAAACCCAGTGAATCCTAGGTATTCCAAGGATATGATTCAGGCAGTAGAGGGCATTGATGGTCATCCCGTTTCTTCCGGTCCAGTGGTGGAACAAATAGCCAAAGTCAGAATGGACACAGCGAAATACACTGAAGTACTTTTCTTCCACTTCATAAAAGCAGCTCATTTTCGGATAATCCTGGGTCTTCTTTGGTTATAATGGCATACTCCCTATATCAACTTGGCAGCTCGGACCCTGCTCCTCGTTATGTTATGTTAGGATTCTTGTAAAGCGCAACGGCGCTAAAAACCCCAGCAGATACCCCTAGAACATAATGACCTCAAATATAAAACTGGTACGTTTTTAGGGAGAACCGAAATTGAAAGTGGTCTGCAATTGCCCGAGGTGAACGAGGAAGCCAGTTCCATAAAGTGGCTGCGACAACTGAAAAGGCATGACCACCTAACCGAGAATGATAGAAATTAGGGACCTGTAGGGGAAGGGCATCTTGTGATCGAAGAGTTTGAGATGGTGAAGAAGGCTGAAATGTGGACTGAAGATACTCAGCCCCCATACCATAGAAGGCCCGATGCACAATGCATAAAGATTTAAACTGAATACGCCTCTGCACCAGAAGTCAGTGCAGCAACGTAATATATGGGAAACATGGGCTGGATAAGGAGAATGCATTGCTACTATAGCTGCCTGGTTTTGCAGAACTTGGAGGCTTTGGTTAAGTACTGTGGCTGTGCTAAGTAGAGAGAGTTACAGTAGTCCATATTTCCAAAAACCAGTGAAGTAACTACATAAGCTTGCATAGGGGCAGGCAGATATGGAAGAACCTTCCGAACAACTCTTAATTTAAAATAGCCAGATTGACAAACAGAACCGATGTGAGAGTCTACTGATAAGGAGGCTAAGATCTTGTAACCAAGCTCTTTGACCGTAGAAACTGGGATAGGGAAAGGCCATAGAAGCAGAGGCCAAAAAGATGGAGTCCAGAAAGAGGCGACTGGGGGAGAACCGAAAATTAAACCCTCAGTCTTGCCTCCATTTAGCGTAAACCAATTATTGCTCATCCAGTTCCCTACAGCTTGAAGACGTGACCTAAGCTGGGGCGCAGCATCAAGCTGCATATGATCAAGGCGGACGATGATCTGAGTATCATCAGCGTAGGAAGAACATAAAAACCTGCGGGACTGGATGAGTTTGGTGACATGCTGAATATATACATTAAACAAAATGGGAGAAAGGGCAGAGTGCTGAGGGACCCTGCAGGCCAACAGGGCTGTGGCCGACTGATAAGGCCTGAGAGAAAGTGATTAGGCCCAGTCTGCAAGAAAGGATCGAAACAAGGATAGCACTGAACCGGTGATGCCAGCACTAGCTAGACTATTGAGCAGGATGGTATGCTAAATGGTGTCAAAGGCAGCTGACAGATAAAGTAAAATCAGCGCCCCAACACCTCCCTGATCACAAAGGCAAGTAAGATGATCAACTGCTGGCACTAACACCGTTTTTGTGACCCGACCAGGACGGAACCCTGATTGAAACGAGTCAAAGAAAAGAGATTTCTCAAGAAAGGTACAAAGCAGGGGAATAGCCAAAGATTCCAGAAGTTTCATAAGAAACTAAAGCAGCTAGATAGGCCAGAAACTAGCCGGTAGAGCAGGGTCCAAGGTCAGGCTTTTCAGTAGTGGGATCACCAAAGAAGAAGGAATAAACCCATCAACAAAAGATTGGTTCACCACCCGGGTGACCAGGGGTGCAATAAAGGGCATTACTGTGATCACTATACAAAGCGGGATGGGATTCAGCGGACAAGCTGATAATCTTAGTAGGAGTGAAACAAGGAAAACTGGGCCAAACAGGTACCAGGCTTATGGTCTCTAAGCCTATTGCAGGATTTGATGTCCTGAGGCGCGACAATGCAATTTGCTCATGTATGGCAGAAATGTTCTCAGTGAAAGGGGACACTGTTCCAGTAGTGGTTCTAGTATCAGAAAGTGACTGCACCAGATTAAAGAGCTCTTTAGACTGATTAAGAGCAGACTGAAACTGATGAGTGTAAAAGGCAAATTTTTAAGGGCCTCATTGTGAGTTTGGAGGTAGCCATGCCCTTAATAAGGGCATGGCTACCCCCAAACCCGGGTCCGGGTTCCCTGAATGGGGAAATACCGGGCCATTCCGATTTAGGAGGGCCCGGTATTTCCCCATTCAAGGAGCCCGGACCCGGTACATCCACATTCCCATTTGAGCCCCCATCGGGCTCAATGGGAATGGGGAGCATGCTAATGACGGGCCCGTTGTTAGCATGCTGGGCCGCTCTCGGGACCCGCTAAGGACGTCTGGTAAAACCAGGGGTCCTGAGCAGGTCCCACCAGCGGACCTCGTAACCCCCTACCGCCGTTAACCCCCTATCGCCTCATTACGAGGTCCGCTCGCAGGACCCACTCAGGACGCCTGGTTTTACCAGACGTCCTTAGCGGGTCCCACGAGCAGCCCAGCATGCTAACAACGGGCCCGTCATTAACGGGCCCATTGTTAGCATGCTCCCCATTCCTATTGAGCCCTATGGAGGCTCAAATGGGAATGGGGATGTACCGGGTCCGGGTTCCTTGAATGGGGAAATACTGGGCCCTCCTAGGTCGGAATGGCCCAGTATTTCCCCATTCAGGGAACCCGGACCCGGGTTTGGGGGTAGCCATGCCCTTATTAAGGCCATGCCCTATTGAGCCCTATGGAGGCTCAAATGGGAATGGGGATGTACCGGGTCCGGGTTCCTTGAATGGGGAAATACTGGGCCCTCCTAGGTCAGAATGGCCCAGTATCTCCCCATTCAGGGAACCCGGACCCGGGTTTGGGGGTAGCCATGCCCTTATTAAGGGTATGGCTACCTCCAAACTCTTAATGAGGCCCTTAGTCTTGAAAATGGCTTTGTGGTCAACAGTAATAGCCTGCTGAAAGGCAGCCCTGGTAAATGGGCAAAAAGCCACATGCCATTTGCATTCCAGTTGTCTTCGGCGAAGGCAAAGCTCACCAAAATGAGAATTAAACCAGGGCTCCGATGGGTGAGCACATGTCTTCTAAGGTAGAAGTGGGGCAGGAAGATCTGCCGTGGTCTGAAAAGCTTGTGAGAGAGTGGTCATGTCAAGAAGCTGTACTGCTCAACAGCATTCACTGATCACGGTGGATCTGAATTTTGCATGCAACAGTGTACCCTAGGAAGGAGCTCTTCGGAGATCGAGAAACTACCCAAAACTTAGAATTACACTCTGAAATGTCTGTCACATGTGAACCAGGTTGCACAGAAATAGTAAAACTTACATAATGTGGTCTCTAATTTCCTGGAAAAGAAACTATCCCACATTGGCCCAAAACCTGCTCAATTGATCTTCTTCCAAACCCTACCGTTGCCCTCTGAAGAAGGTTAGTTTTGTCCGTTCCCGAAAAAGGAGGCCCTTAAAGACTATCTCGATTTAAATCTGTGGAATGGTCTCATGCATTAGTCAAAGTCTCCTGGAGCAGCATCTCTTTTTTGTGACTGACAAGGACACAACGGAGCTACCTCCATGCCTCAACGTTCGTGAACTAAATCAAGTGACGGTCAAAGACATATATCTCTTGCCCCACTGACATTCTCAAGAGGTTCTATGATCTTTTCAAAACTTGATCTTTGAGGGGTCTACCATCTAATCTGCATTCTACATGAGAATGAATGGAAGACAACTTTCAGAATCCCATTTGGACATTTTGAATATCTGGCTACGCCCTTTGGATTGATGACTACCCCATCCATCTTCCAGAGGTTCATGAACTGCATGTTCTCAGTTATTCTAATTTACTTCATCTTACTTTACCTTGAAGATATTCTGGTTTACTCTACTGCCCCCTTGGAGTTTACTGCACATGCAAGATAGGTCCTCACACGAATATAACAGCACACCTACTGGTGAAACTGGAGAACTGCGAGTTTGATCAGCACACCAACAGCACTTTGAGTCCATACCAATGGCAATAGGCACTATACAAATGCCATATTACTTTACATTCCTACCTAGGATATGTCATCTCTAAATCTAGATAGCTATGGATCCAAGTAAAGTAATACATTGAACATCCCCTACTCCAGTTAAACAAGTTCAGTGGTTCCTGGCCAACATGTATAGGAAATGTATCCCAGAATGTTCTTGAATGGTTCTACCCATTACTTATCTGCTGAAGAAAGGTTGTGCTTTCCTTTGGTCTCCAGAAGCCAAAAATGCATTTGTTTCCTTGAACGAGTCCTTTACTTGGGCTCCAGTGTTGTGCTAGCCTAATATTTCCAAGCCATTTATCATTGAGGCAGACACTTCAGAATACACCTTAGGAGCAGTCCTCAAACCAGTTCAAGATGACAATGAAGCATATCTATCACATATCTTGAGCGACAGTGAAAGGCACTATTCTGTGCTAGAAAAAGAACTGTTGACCATAAGACAGACTTTTATGGAGTGGTAGAATTTACTTTTGAGATCCTCTACATCTGTACAAATACACACCGACCATCGAGACTTGCAAACTCTCCAATTCCTGGAATGCAGAAACAGTAGACAAGCCTGCTGGACCTTTTTCTTTGCCCCCACTACCAGTTCCATCTAACTTACATTCCAGGAAGCACTAATGTGGTCTTAGATGAGATGCCTTGTTTCACATGTGCGAGTCTCTGACACGCCTCCAATGCCCTCTAGTACTGTTTTACAAAAGAAGACGTTTCTCTTCCATGTGGAGCAATTCCTGAATCAAGAGTATCATGAAACATGTGCATCGCCTGTCGGCAGAAATGCCTTTGTCCAACCCAAGGGGATTACATCAAAAACAAGGGTTCCTCTTCGAAGGCCACCACGTGTATGTACTCACTCTCGAACTACAAAAGAATGTACTCTGTCTATGTCATGATTCCCTTCCCACGGGGCATAGAGGTACACTGGCTACCCTACAAACCATCCATAGACACTTTTGGTGGCCTTCTATATCTTCAATTAAGGAGCACATCTGATCCTGTCTCAACCAATATTCCTAAACTACAGGACTGTTACTACAATGCACCTCACCCACTGTCCTGTGTCAAATTATCTTGACGGATTTCATCATGGATCTTTTCCTTCCACGGGCCGTATTACTATCATGGTCACAGTTGATCTGTTCACAGAAATGGCCCATTTTGCCCTTCACTAAATAATACTCACCACCGTGGAAATGGCCAAAGTGTTTATTATGAACATTTTCAAGTTACATGGCCTTCCAGAAACCATCCTCTCAGATTGTGGCACTCAGTATGTGTCCTGGTTCTGGGCTGCCCTTTGTCAAGCATTAGGAGTCAAAAGAGCCCTATCATCAGTGCATCATCCTACACAGCAATGGAGTTAGCGAAAGGGTGAACCAGACACTGGAGTAGTACCTCTGCTGTTTTTCCTCCAAAGTACCGGACGACTGGGCGTCTTTACTTCCAGTACCAGAGTTCTCCTACAATGATACCATGCATGTCCACAAAACACAGTCTTTATCTACAGTGCATGTGGTGTTCATCCTAATGTGTTCCCCATGATCCGGACTGACAGCAGCTACATACAATTGGTGGATCAATGGGTAACGGACCTCCAAATGTCCATAAAGAGACTATGGACAATAGTGGCCAGACTCAAAACACAACCAAGCAGTATGCTGATTGCCAAAGGAGCATAGCACCATCCTACACAATAAACAATCAGGTTTGGTTATCTTTTTGCTATCTTGCAAGACGCTTGTGCCCATCCAAGCTGCCCCTGGGTACTTTGGACCATTTTGTGTTCTCTGAAAGAATAATGCAGTGAACTATTGAATTCATCTTGTGTTTCACGTCTCACTACTGAAACCATTCTATCCAACTTTGTCTGGAAGACAACCTCGTCCTTCGCCTATCCTATGGGATCAGGAACCTGAATATGGAGTGGAGCAAATATGTGACTCAAGATATCATCACAGTTGACTCCAATACCTGGTTGATTGGAAAGGCTACAAGCCCTGTGACAGTATGTGGGAGCCATTATCACAGACCCATGCGCCCATACTCCTACAGCATTTTCATCACCTTCACCCTGGAAAGCCACGGCTTGTCTGTTGGAAAGGGGCATACTATCATGAAGTGCAGTGGCTATGGCTTGTCGCTATGGCATCAGCTGAAGCATTCAATGTGGGCTCCTGCACTAATGTGCCAACATGCCCTATCGAAGATGGCGGCTTAGTTGGGTTGTGCCGTCGCGTGTGTGCCCTTTCCAAGATGACAGCACGTTCCAACTTCTGTACAGTGCTTCCACATCCAGATTCATTGTTTCACCAGCCATATGAAGATGAGATACCACCAGAGCCTTGCCTTGCAACGCTGAAGGTACCCTCCTTGTCTAGATAACATGTTCTGGTTCCTGTGACTCTCTTTGTTTCCTGTCCTTGTCCTCCTGACTCCCCTTCTTAGTCATGTTATTCTCCTGTTTCCTATCCATGCCCTGCCAGGTCTTTATGTCTCTAGTCCTCTCTAGTCCTTAGCAGTTGTCTATCTCGTTTATCCTCTGGAACTCAGCCTGGAAGGCCATCTTCATTTACACCATCTTGACAACATTTTTTTTCCCTTCTTTGGGCTTTCCTCTGTGTTTTGGAGGTCCTCTCCAGACGTCGCCCGCTCTGCTGTTCTATAGCATAGGCCAGGTGGTGTCAAGAGAGGATTGCACCTATCTCCAGGAGTCTCGACTACAGAAACGGCATTCTCCAAGCCACAATGCTGAGTCGCCATGACGGCACGCCAGACCCCAGGTGAGCCAGGACCTCGAAATGTTTTTACTTCCATGTTAAGACAACATACTGTCATTAATGGACACTTTTAGATCTAGGGAACATGATTCATGGTGCATGTAAACTGTTTACATGTTGTCTCTATATTCTAGGGACAGTTGTATTTCCAAACATATTGATTAGGATATCACTGGACCATAAGCTTCCTATCACTTTTGATCTTGTATTTCACCCTTCTGTCACTACAGTTTGACTCGCTGAACATGGCTCTGTAAGAGGAAAAAGGGGGTAGGGTTCATTAGTGGGACTGCTGGAGATGCTGATGCAAAACCTGTTCTGTCGATTAGGGCTGATAGTGAGTATCCCGAGTTCCACTCTGCTTTCTGTGAGTTTCTGAAGAAAGTCACTGCACACCAATGATGAGTTGATTTCTTTATTTGTATTGCAATACACCCCACCGGTTCCTCTTGTGAGCTCCTTCTACAATGGTCTCTGCTTACTCCCTCACCTCCCACATTCCAAATTCCACCTACCAAATTCTAGTTCTACATAAGGCACAATGTTACACACCTCCCTTCCATATCCCTAACATGAACTATGTACAGCAAGTAATAATAAAAATAAACAACTGATAACAAATCTCTACATTTAGACAGGCAAATAACTCAGTATTCCACTGGTACATTCACTCAACATACTCCCTCAAGTAACTCGGTTTGCGACATTCCTTCTTGGGGCAAGCATAACCTCATTCACCCCTTTCTACCTCCTCGCGCAATGCACCTCTTCCTACACCAGTTACTCCAGACTTCTTGCATACTGTAAGGAACTCATGGTGGCAACAGTAAAGACAGACACAAATTAGCACAGTTCAAGGGTGTTTATCAAACTGTATAAATGGGTGAGAAAAACACCTAATCTAAACCTAAATCTAAAGCTAGGACAATTAAATAATTATAGGGCAATCCTGGTGGCGTCTTGTTGAATAAAAAGGACCTATAGTTAAAAAAAAACTATTGCCAATCCTTACTACTAAATTACAAAAAAGAGTTTGGGATAATGTTCACCAGAAAAGAAAGACGTGTTCACAAAATGATAAGTCAGGATGGTAGCTCGGCCTCCCTTTCCCATGTTTGAAGCACGGGACAAGGCGGGACTCCCGAGCACAGCACACTCCTTGGCCTCATCACCACGGGATTTAAAGTTCCAATTCAACGATATCAAAACCTCCAGAGGCTAAGTCTCTTTCCTGCCAAAGTCTCTTGCCTTAGAAGGCTTGCTGATTCAAAGTCACAAACAAACAAACAAACAAACAAAAGTTCCTTCGGTACCTTGTGCCTTCGGCGATTGCTCTTCGCTCTTTGCATCTCCCTCTGCCGGGATGCATCGTCCTTGCAAAAATGGACCTCCCTCCGTCGGGTTCACTACGGCCTTCTTTAACACAGTTCATGTATTTTCTACACAGTTCATGTTTTACTCAATTTCATTAGAAAGCGGTGGTTCCCTTCTCCTAGTGTTCTTTGGGCATTCCTAGGTCGGGTTCACACTTGCCTTATTCCACAGTTCACAATCTTATTGGAAAGCGGGGTTCCCTTCCCCTAGCTTTCCTTTGGCAACAGGTCAGAGACTTTTGATTGTACAAGGAATTTGATGTGACCCTTGCAGGACCACTCTGACGCCTTACTCCACCCTTTCCTATGGCCTTCTGGTTCTTGCAGTTTCAAAAACAGGTCCTGGTCAGAGTTTTTCAAATAAGCGCCCACGTGGAGCTAGACCCCGCTATATTTGGACCTCAAATGGGCTTTCTTTGAAGTTTAAACATACACACAAGTTCTTTCGCTTTCAAATTCTTTGCATTCAAAATGTTGCTACGTGCAACATTGGGCTCAACACAGTTTGGTCTAATATCAGCCTCCTCCTACTCACTCGCTGTGCTGAACCCGTTGACTTCTCTGATCTCTGTAGTCAGGGATAGTACCAGGGTAGCCAGCTTGCCTCCCCACCTGCGTTATCAATGTGGGATGCCCCTGTGTACCATTAACATCTGCTGCTCCGCACGCCAGCTGTAACTCCCAGTCTTGTAATTTCTCTTTTGGAAGATTAGCAGGTCTGAGTTGAAAAGCGCAAGGGCAACTCCCCCTTCGTCATCCTTTCAGGTCTCACCTCCTTTCTCCTCTGTTTGAACTCCGAGTTTGGTGTGGCTGTCTCCTCGTGCGTTCTACCTGTTCAAAATGTGCTTTCGTGCTCCGCCTTTTATCCCTGTGGTCAAGGTAAAGGGCCGTCAGTTGTGCGTGATTATTGTCATTTGACTGATGCTGAGTGGCCTGTGTGTTGGGACATGTCAGGTAAATGGCTCTGGTGTTAGTCTGTTGTCTGTTACAGTGTAAGAAAGTGTTTGTGTGGGAAAAGGGGGTGGGGGTAGAGCTTCTAAATATCCTATAGGGGTAGGATGGAGAAAAAGTGTTACAAGGAAGGGGATACCGGGTCTCAATTCTCGGTGTCCCACTTCCACTCCCCGAAGACCCCTCACCCTGGTGATCCTCCCCCACTAGTCCACCCCCAGGAACTGGATCCAATAGCGATGGGCGTGTCCTGGCCACCTGGATGACAGATCTCCAGGGACTAGCTGGTGAGAAACATTCAGGTTTCTCACAATACCTTAATAACATTGCAAACTCTGCCATCTGAAGCTTTTACTGCTCGATGCAAACTCTCCACCACTTTCATAGGCTCGGACCAAATGAATCCTGCATTCCTCCTTCCAGGAGGGCGTTTTATCCGCACGCAACTTAGCCCTACCCAACCACAGTGGGCATGTCCTGGTATTGGGCTTTCTCCTTTTAAGCATCTCAAAGGGACATACCCCAGTGGCTGAATGAGGTGTAAACTACTGTATCATAAGCAGCCTTCTTCCAATATTTTCCTTCCAAAATGGCACCCCTGATGCTGTCTTTAATGATTCTTTGAACCGTTCCACAATACCATTTGTCTCAGGATGATAAACCGCACTGGGCGATGCTCTAGGCCATTCCCTTTAAAAAATGTCTCCATCTCTTCAGATATCAACTGCACTCCATTGTCCATCAATAGTATAGTGGGAGATCCTTCCCTCTTAAAAATGGTGTTCAGTAAGCAAATGACAACAGCTGTTCATATATTTTGCACCCAAGATGCCGCTACCCATCGTGACAACATATACACTAACACTATACAATATTTTAGAGTTCCTTGACTCCTCACTGGAACCACAATGTTGAGTCCCACATGTCCCCATGGTATGGATGGAACCATCATCAATGTCATCGGTTTAACTTTGTTGGTGCAACCCTTAGCAGAATTTTCACACATATTACTGTTATTAATCTTTCCACTTACACATTCATCCCAGTCACCAAAAGTCTTACTAATTGCTTAGTCTTGGACATGCGCTCCCATAAGAATGTTGTTCCTCACTCCCATAGGGGAAAATAACTTCCAACCTCTCAAACCATTCAATCCTTCACCTGCAGTACATCAAAGACCAATTTCAAAGCATCTGGTACTGTCCCCTTCGACACTTGTTCTCTCCTCAACCCACTTTCTATCTGCTCCTATATATTCATCATTACAATATCTGCAATAATAGGATCTATCCATTCCTCTTCTGATACTACTTCTTTATCCACCTCCAGTACTTGATCCTCCCTCAAATCATCCACATTTTGCTCCTCTACTACATTAGTCAGAAGCGAAAGGCAACACCCAGTACATACTCCACATCCCAGCTATACTCCTGTAAACTCACAGCCCATTTCCTTATTCTGAAAGACACTTTGTTCAAACCTTTATTAGTCATTATCTCCTTCAACAGCTTGTGGCCAGAGCGGATTGTAAATCTCGCACCCCACAAAACTGGCCTGAATTTATCAATCACCCATTTCACTGCCAACAACACCTTCTCTGTGGTCTGTGCCCTTAAGCACTCCGGAAGCAAATGTTATAGTATATTCTCTCCCATCACTTCTCTGAGACAGTACAGCACCCAGCCCATGATTGCTGGCATCAGTGATCAATACACTTCTTCTTATAGGATCAGAATTGCACAGAGTGGGAGCTCTATTGAAGGCCTATTTTACTCTTTGATAACCAGACTCACATCCTGCATCCCATTGAACTTCACTTCCTTCTTCACCAGTTGCCTTTTGTTGCAAGTCCTGGCAGCAAGATTAGGAATTCATTTAGAGTACTACTCCATCATCCCAAGGAACAACAAAATCTGCTCCTTGCTGCTTTCACTGGGAAACCCCAAGATATTACATGCAAGCTCTTTGTTTGTGCAGATACCAAACTCTGAAATCTCATGACCCAAATATTTTATCAATCCTTTATGGACCATGCATTTTTCTTTGCTGAGCAACAACCCTGCGTTCTTCAAAATGTCCAGTACCCTGTGCAACCTCTCATCATATTCTTCCACAGACTTACCATCTACTAACACATCATCCTGAAAGCACAGCACCCCATTCCCATTGTGAAACAACTGATACATCACACATTGAAAAATGGTAGACGCTGACACTAATCCAAATGAAACGTTTTTGCACTGAAACAATCCTTCAGGGGTGATGAAAGCTGTGATGTTCCTAGAAGATAGATGCAAAACAATCTGGTGGTATGCTGATTTCAAATTTAGGGTACTTAGCACTTAGGTCCACTTATTTTTCCCAACATCTCCGTAATGTTCGGTAAAGGATGCCTGTCCAGCACAATGCACCTGTTCACAGAACGCCAGTCAATACACAGCCTCAATTTTCCATTAGGCTCACGTACAATTACCAAAGGAGACACCCACTCTGACCAATGTGTCCTTTCTATTACTCCTTGTTTCTCTATCAGTTCTAATTCCTCCTCCACCTCATTCCTCAGATTCATGGTCACGTTCCTCACTTTATGCACCACATTAATGGAACCTGCTTTCATTCTGATCTCATGCATGTCATTTTTCAAGCACCGTAGTTCATCTCTAAACACGGGGTGTTGTACGTTATGCTCCTCAAACCTTTTCTCCCTTCCACTGCCTGCTCAGCATTGAGATCAAGCCTGATGCTTAACCTTTTCTTTGGGACCATCCCAAAAATAGGTAAGTTCCTTTATTGGAAACATACAGGTTCCCTTTGGCATAAGCTATGGGGTTCATGTCCACTTCGTTCATCATGATTCTCCCATCCATGTGTCTTTAAATCAATTTATTTGGCATCAATGGGCCTCATCACAAGTCCGCTGGTAACCATTAAAAGCGGCAGTAACGGAATTAGCACCACCAATACTGCTCCACAGGATCATGAGCCGGCGCAAATACCACCGACTGCAAAAGCAGCCGGCGCTATGACAGCCAGTTGGTCACCCTGTACTGCCTCAACAGGGGGACCATAACTGAGCTCCTCACGACAATAAAGCCCACATTATGTGCATTGCTGGCCAGGTTCTTGAAGCCCTCCTGCGTAAAGTGTAATGCTAAATATCACTGCCTACCACCCCCGCACAGGCCAATTCATGAAGGCCCAGTTCTATGACGTTGCCCAAATGCCAAATGTGATTGCTACCCTGGACTGTACCCATGTTTTGCTGGTAGCCCCCCAGGCCCACGAAACTGTATACCGAAACCGCATACCACTGCCACTCCCTGAATGTTCAGGTGACCTGTGACCCCAACCTCATCATCATCCACTGATGTGCCCGCTACCCTGGTTCCACCCGCAATGCCATGGTCCTACAGAACAACACACTGCCAGGATACATGGAGAGGCACAGAGGACAACAGACCTGGATAGTGGGTGAGTAGAAACGCCAGCACACATGCGCTACGGGTCACATGGCCAAATGGGGGGGTAGTGCAAATGATCACACAAAGGATGCCATGAGAAGTGAATGCAAGTTGCGCACTTCACCCCCTCCCACACCAACGTCAAAGTGCAGACCAGGGAGCATGCACATAGCTGGATGGAGAAGCAGCAGTACACATGGAGCATCAAACAAATACACCAACATGACTACATGACTGCAGGTACCACAATGCAACATGCACCCACCAAAGCAATGCAGACAAATGGCCACATTTCCACACAGAACAACATCCCTGCCAGTGCCACGGCCATACACCCATGTGCGGCCAGCCCACAATAACCGCCCATTGCCACTAGACGCCTACGGAGGGTCCATGGGTCTAGCGTCATGCCCATGCATAGTGCAAACCCGGTGCAAACACACAACCACATGACAGCCACCATGTCCGCTGCACATGCCACCGACAGATACCTCATGTAGCATATGCTGCAAGGGAACAGGGTGCATGTGAAGCACAAACAATGCATGGCACAAGTGGCACAGCATGCACAGACAGAATAGACACATGCCATGAAATGAAGGATCATCTGCATGCACAAGTAGTCCATTCACCTGATATTGTGTAACTCCCCCACCTCATACCGTGGCTAATGCCTGTGCCTCCCCCATGCATGTCACTCCAGCTACCCACAACAGCCCTGGCTAATGAACCCTGTGCGTGATCCACAAACACAGCAAGAGAATGCCTACAACAGTACTCACAGCAGGACCCTTGTGTGCATCGAGTGTACCTTTGCACTCCTGAAGGCACGTTTCAGCTGCCTTGACCGTACCGGTGAAGCCCTGATGTACGCTCGACAAAAAGTTGGCAAAATTGTGCTTATATCTGCCTGAAGAGAAATGTACTGCTACCCCTTGACATGGACGTGCCACCCCCAGAGAATGAGGATGTAGTGCATGTGGCAGAGGCAAATGCACGCATTGCCAGTGATGACGTGAGGGATGGGAGAATGGCACGCCGGTGACTGATAGACAATTTGTTCTGACACTTACACATGGCACGAGCCATGCACCACTGTGTGCTCTATGAGACAATGCTGTGCAGCAAACAGGGTTAAACTGTGGTGCACAGTGATTGGCAGGCGGGCATATGTCGGTGTGTGGGACGTCTGTTTCCCTTAGGCTTGTCTGACGTGCTGTTATGGGGCAGGCATACTGGGCCCGCAACATGCTGATGTGACTGTTGCATGGTGTTGTGGTCACTCACGCACCTCAATCCCGCTGGTGTAGGGTGCACCTACAGGTGTGTGATGTGCATGGCATTTGTTTGGTTCACTTGACTGCCCTTGCCACTTCTGTGACACTCAGGGGTGCCCTTGGTGCCCGGCCCAATGGCTGCTGTGGAGGGTGTCTGATATGCCACCCCCTATCTCTGCCCAGTTTGCATACCCAGCTTCTGGGTCTGATGACTTGTGTACCTGTCCACTGGGGCATCTTATGCTGGGCTATCATTTGTGCATGCATTTGTTGGGGTGTCGGGGTTGACTCACCTCCTGCCTCCTGGCTGCTGGCACCTGCCTCCGAACTGTTGACTCCCCTATTCCCTCGAGGTCCAGCAGCGTGCTACATTGCTCCTTCCAGGCAGTGAGGACCAGTGGCTCAACAGTACCTGCTCCTGTCACCAGGAACTCCCAGTGGTGTTGGGACAGCAGTCTCTGCACCCTGACCCTCAGGTCATTCCACCCCTTGCGGCAGTCCTCTACATCACATGGTACACTGGAGACTGCTATCATTTCTGGGCGATGGAGTTCCAGATGGCAGTCCAGCGCTGCCCACTGGTCTTGCGTTGGTGACTGCCATAAAGTTCCTCGCAGTGAGAACCACCAGCTCCCACTCGCTAAATTATGGTTCAAGCAGGTGATTTTCGGCCACCTTGCCTCTTGTCCTCCCCTGCAACATTGTTGATGCTTACCAGGACGGATGGCTGCAGGAAGTGGAGATATTTAATGGATTGTGTTTTTCAAAATGGCCGCTGTGATGCTTCACGTTCCGGTGGTGATGCAACCTCTGCCTGCGATATTAGCGCTGGCACTAATAGCGCCTGGATCGCTGTCGGTAATGCTATTAGTGCCGATTTCTCAGCTGTAGCCCTTGTTTCGGTGTATATACCGCCAGACTCTAATAGTGTTACCACCAGAGACGGGGCGCATTCACGCCAGGTTGTGAAGCAGCGCCAATTCCGCTGGATTACCACCTAACATGTGATGAGGTCCAATGTGTGCATAGTCTCTCTCACCTTACTGTCACTGCATACAAGCATGAATTGATCTTGTAATCTTTCCTGCAGAAGGTTTCCAACTTCACAGAACAATGCCAAACCCCTCAAGCAGTAACATGTTGTTCCACTGATTCGTGTGGCTCTTGCATCATCTTTCCAAAATGATAACGCTCCCACACAATACTAAGAGTCTCCACAAAGTTCATATCTAGCATCTTTATACATTTCGCAAACTCTGTCAAATTAGCAGATTCTTCTTCTGATAAAGCTGGTAGATTTTCAAACTGGTCTTGCCCATAGTTGCCTGGGCGATGTATTAGTAAACACTTCTTCCTCTCATTAGAGAAGCTTGAACCATGTACTGCTTGTACAAAGTGATCAAAGTGTTTCTTTCATCACTTCCACGGTATAACAGGCTCTTCTTGTGCTTCAAAAAGTAATTAGGAGATGACTGACACGAAGAAGAGAGAAGTAAATAACGATTGCTTTTTTGTTCTTTTTTTTTAGTGGTACTAACATGACTAATCATTATGTTTGGACGTAAAGGAGAATCATGCAGCATCCAAAATGACTGCACGTACTCCAACGTTAAAGGATCCCTTCTTCTATTCCCTTTGCTTCCTTCCTTCATTTTCCTGGTTGATGCAGCATGTTTGGAGCTCTATTCCTCTGATTCCATGTCCACAGCCAACGGCAAACACTGGGCTCGAGCCCTTCGGCGGTCAAAACCCACGAGCAGAATGCAAGCCCCCCAATCCCGCTGCTTGGCCCCCAATCACTTATGGCAATCACAGGGAATGGAAAAGTACCCTGAGGAGGATTGGAAGTCCTCAGCTGGCAGCAAGGAAGAACATCTGATAAGGGCCACTCCTGCGCACAGCACGTGTCCCAGATGCAGCTACAGCCACACAATGGGGCTGCCAGGGCCGCAATCACTTGTAGCCAGGGAAGTAAGTAACTTCACACCAATGCAGTGATGAGTCGATTTCTTAATTTGTATTGCATTATGCCTCACAGGCTCCTCTTACGAGCTCCTTCTACAACAGTGTCTGCCTACTCCGTCAGCACTGTCATTCCATATTCCACCTACCACATTCTGATAGACAATGTTTTGTGTCATCATATGGTATCCATACAATCACATAAAATGAAGTATTCTTCAAATATGGCTCAACAACCTTGTCCACTGCCGGCATACATGCGCTGGACATCCTTTAGAGAATCCCTACTCATATATACTGTATAGAGTAATAATTGTATTCCAAACTATCCATCAAGGTGGCTGTGCCACTGGTCCAGAAGGAAGCAAGGAAGGACCTCCTCTCACACTCAATACACAACACCAAGGAAAATTGGTTTATATAGTGTTGGTCTAATGGCCTCCGCAGACATGGTACCTAGAGCTAGTCTTTTGAAGATGGCCCAACCAAAGAAACATATCTCACCGGCCCTGCTGGCCACTAGACACACTGCTCTTCACTACAATTTGACGGCATCACCAAATTCACAGTGTAGACTCAGTTTAGCAAGGGTCTCACAAAGTGGGTGCACCACGAGTCCTGGAGGAAGCAAGAAAGGCCCTCCTCTCGCAGTCAGTGTACAACACAAAGGAACATAGGTGTATATATCATTGGCCTAATGGTCTCTGCAGACAAGGTGTCTAGAGCCATTCTTTTGATGATGGTCCCAACGAAGAAGCATATGTTATTGATCCTGCTGGCCATTAGAGACATGTCTCCTCACATCAATTTAGTACTGTCACCAAATTCACAGTACATACTCAGTTTAGCAAAGATCTGACATGGTCAGTTCACCATTAGTTCTGCAGGAAGACACTGCTGTACTCTTGATATTCAAGCGAGGAAACATAGCAATACATGCTTATATGGCATTCCAAAAAACACGCATGATTTCTTGTGCTAATTTATAGAACACAGCTTGATTGGACAATGAAATGTCAACAATAATGTCAGGCACAACCAAATGGTCAAATGACGTCATTTTGATACCACCACCCACTTCTAAGTATAAACATAGCATATTGCCCTTATACGTCACTGTATTTCCTGCCCCATCAGAAACTAACCTATTCAAAGGACAATCCATCCTGTATCCACCCACATTTTATACATACAGTCCAGATCCCAGGCTATAAAGTCAACTTGGAATCCAAAAAAAGACAATTTCTCTACTCGGTACTGTGAGAAATCTGAGGATATTCTCCCAAGTAGACCCCGGGAATCCCTTATTCAGGTGGCCTGGGGAGGGTTGGCGTTCTCAGATCCCAAACCTGGGGGTGGACAAGCGAGGGAGGATCACATGGGTAGGGGAGCCTGGGGTTATGCTTGGGGGAAAACCCCAGGAGAGACACAGTATCATGCCGAGGAAGAAGGAGAGGAGAACGAGATCCTTGAAACCTTTGTAGGTTGTACCACATCCATCTCCCTTCCTCCCAATGAAGTGCCCCTATTGAATTGTATTGTTTATTTATTTATAGAGCACGCCGGGCCCTCAGGTATCTGGGCGCTGTCAAAATTTCAAGGTTACAGGTGACAGGACATTAGAGAATAAGAACATACAAAAATATATACATAGAGTCTTTACATACTTGTAAAGAATGTTACAACAAAATATACAGTATTATACATACATGGAATGAGTTATACAGGATCATGCGATGAGGACCGAGCGCAACTAGGGTTCTTAGGATAGCAGTGATCATTCGTCACGAGAGTATAGCCATTTCTTAACATTCATCTTGAAAGGGTAGAAAGAGGGTTATGCTCTTAAGGTATCGGGGATAGAGTTCTAAAGTTGTGCTGCCATTAGAATTCCACCACTCATACACTACTGGTAAACCAATCAAAAGCCCAAATCCTGTGACAGTAGGAAACAACCTCTCTCAGAATCCTTGTTTTCGTGTTGCCCACCAGAGTACTCCCGGTCATTTTTCTCCATGTCCCTCTGATAATTCATTCCTGAACACCCAATCTATCTTGATAAAACACTACCGTTCCCACAATTCCCTCTGTTCAGTTCACAATCCTGGTCATTCCCATTTGTTCCTCAAGCACTACAAATCTGGCCCTTCTGAATTTACCAAACCCCCTTGTAGGAAAGCTATAATTTCATATAACCCCTTTCCCCTCTCCCCCTATCCTGTAGGGAACCTGGAATCTCTACCACCCCCCTTTTCCAACCCGAAAACCTTTTCTGACATGAACACCTTCGCACAACACGAAAGACAATGGACTAACACCAGAGCCATTTACCTGAGATGTCCCAATACAAGAGGCAGGCAAAGTCAGGCAATTGATCCGAATCACACACACCTGACAGCCCTTTCCTTTCCCAACAGGATATAAGGTGGAGCATGACAGCACACTACGAGCAAGGCAGACCGTACAACGTGAGAGCTAACTCAGCACAGCAGTTGAATAGAAGGCAAAAGACTGTGAGTCGAGAGGATACCAAGGGGAGAAGTGACCTTGCCCTTATCGACAGAGACCCGTGACGCCTCATGAGAAGGAATTGCAAGACCGCAGACAATAGCCAGAGTGTGTTGCAGCAGATGTCAACGGTACCCGGCGCCTCCTGCGCCGACAGCCAAGCCAAGGAGAGACGCATGGCCCAATGGCACCGGCCTTGACTCTACAGACAAGAAAGCAAAGTATATCATCACAGCCGGTGCGTCGAGGGGAGAGCCAATAAAGAAACCAAACTGGTTTAGGTTAGGCGTTTCTCCACCCTACGTTTATGTTTTATAAACACCCTTGAACTGTGATCACTTGTGTCTGTCTTTACTGTTGCCACCATGAGTTCCTGACAGTACTTACAAAATGACTGCCATCCATCACTTTGGGCCTCATCACGAGTGTGCCGGTCCGGACCGTCATACTACGAGTCTTCTTGCCGGAGTCACTGTGCCCGGCAGGTCTGCCCTGCCGGGCACAGTGACCACGGTAAGCAGACCGTAACGGAGGCACTGGCACTGTTATTTAAGGCGCCAGTGCCTCCGTGTTGCCCATTCCCATTGAATCCTATGGGACTCAATGGGAATGGGGAATTATATTTACCAGCGCCTGACTTCCTGGAACGCCAGGGTCATAATCCCCCAGTGATTCTGGTTAGCCAGGTTCTGGTAAATATTGCAAGTCCGACGTCAACCTGCCGGTTTTACCGGCACGGTTACCGCCGGACTTGTAATGAGGCACCTTATCTTAAATTCTGAAATGCTCCTACCATCTTCATCATGTAGGTCAATAAACTCTTTGTTCAAGTTGTGGCGATATTCCTATTGACCAACTTTAACCTTTTGCATTTTTTTCCAAACAAAACATTACTTCACAATTTTCCATCCGGTTATACCACAAATCATATTTTATGTTTAGCTATGTAAGAATATTTTTATTATGAAATGTACGCATCCAGTTTGTCATTTATGTTTTTTAAGTTGATTACTTTCAGGACCCAATGCGGCGTTACTTTTTATGCCATGTTTTCAGAACTTCACGTCTCAAATATGATGCTTTCCTGTATTTTGTGATGGGATGTCCAAACTTAACTTAAGCAAAAACACCCGGTACTATGCTGCACATTTTCTCATAAGACATTTTTTTGATACGTCAATGCTTACTCAAGTGTGGATTTCCAGAGTCCAATGTTTACAGCCGTGCAATGAAATGTTGCGGTTGTAACTAAGAAGCCATTGTTTCTGCAGAACGCATTTTTTCGCTCAGATGTTTGAGTCTTCAATTTACAAAAATGGGGTGTCTGAGAGAAACTTAAATGTTACTGGCAAATGCCCTTACTTCTATCTTTCATCATACACGCTGTCAGGGAAATCTTTCATAAGAAAATAATCCAAATAGAGGAAGGTTTCTAAACGTCTTTAATTGAAAACAACAAAGCAGCACGGAAGCAAAACAGCAACACGCACATTAGACAGCACAGGTCGCCATGAAGAATCCCCAAATTAACTTGCCCCTCTTCAAAACACAGCAGGTCTTCTACTTTTTGGATATATTCGGCCTCATTACGAGGAGGGTGGTAAGGGGTTAACGGCGCCGGTAAAGGTGCCGGAGCCGTTAACCCCTTACCGCCCTATTACAAGGTCTGCTCGTGGGACCCGCTCAGGACACCTGGTTTTACCAGAAGTCCTTAGCGGGTCCTGCGAGCGACCCAGCATGGTAACAACGGGCCCGTCATTAACGAGTCCGTTGATCGCATGCTCCCCATTCCCATTGAGCCTAATGGGGGCTCAAATGGGAATGGGTATGGTCCGGGTTCCCTGAATGGGGATATGCTGGGCCCTCCAAGGTCGGAATGGCCCGGTATTTCCCCATTCAGGGAACCTGGACCCGAGTTTGGAGGCAGCCATGCCTTATTAAGGGACACCACTGAGACATCCTCTGAATTAAATAATATCAAAGACATAAACCCTGTCTGAACCACTTTAAGTGTGTAGAAACTAATCACCACCTTTGGAGCTGCCGTCACTCAATGGCCATGCAAGTGGTTTATGTGGGGAACCAACATTTGACTGCTGTCTGCTTAACATTTTTAATATGCTGAAATGCAACAAGACAAGTAGTTGGAACAAACCCGAATATTCAAGGGAGCTGTGAGGAGGAGCACTGAAATATTTCTTGGTCTCCTCGACTATTTCTCGGTAATGTTCCAGCAGGAAATGTACTAAGTCTTTGCTGTTATTTAGTGGCTCCATATTTACATAAAGCTTACTATTTTGTACATTTTTGGGGACTGGAGTTTCTTTCCAAAACCTCATACTGTAAATACCAGCACAATTCATTTTTCCTGAAATACATGATGCGAGGAATCAGGAGCAGGTAGCACTGGACAACGTTCTTGTTGGTAAAGGCTTTGACTGCCAAGTGATGGTCACAGCGACTGTGCAGGAGTTTTTGCACAGTATTGTGCTTCTCACCTTCAGGACCGGAACACTAAAAGGTTTTCAAGCTTCAAGGTGCTACATGTGACCAAATGGAGATCATCCTTTGCCATGGAGAAGTATGTTTTTGTGAAATCCATTGAACGTGTTCAATACAGAGCATTACAAATCAAAGTAATAGCCACAGACGGACATGTCGGCATTGTCAAAGTCATGCGAGAGAGGTGCCCACAGATAACACATCCATTTGATATTTACAATGTCTCAAAGCCTGCTGCCAAGAAAATAAATGTGGCAGGGAAAAAAGGGGCTTTGGAAAACTACTAAAATGGTTGTAGTCTGCAAGTAGTCATCTCTGTTGCAGTTCTAAAATCTGCACAATTTCAGTGGACATAATGATAAAAAGTGGCAATCACTTATCCACTGTGCTGCCAATAAACATTTATGGTGAGCAAACACACACTATCATGTCTGTGCACATCTCTGCACAACAAAACATAGTTACAGACTGAGTCACCTCCTCATACAGCCCGTGCAAACATAATGCTTGACACTGATAACCAGAGATATGAAGGGCAAAACAGAATTTTGTCAAACGGGGCAATTTGAGGTTTTCCACAACATATGTCTCAAATACAAGGCCAAAGGTATGCATTTCAGCATAGACAGTAAGGAGACATGTACAAGGATTGCTGTACTTGCTCATAATGTGACCATTGGTAGGCAATAGGCTAGGACTGCTGGCCTTTCAAGAGAATTGTGTTATGAGTGGCCTTCACAAAAAGAAAGAAGTACTGGGTTGCCAAGCCTGTCTTCGAACAGAAGGAATTTGAGTTTGTGGGAGATAATTTGACTGTGTTGGTGATGAAAATGCACTGTCTTAGAACAGGTTTTCTTCCATGAGCAGCCTCTGTGCCCAGGAACAAAGCACTAGTGGAATATCCTTCCAAGTCTGCCGCTGTAGCCAAACAAACCTGCAGATCTAATCCAAATAGTGTAACATTGCTCGAAAATGTTTTTATATTTTAACAATGTTTGGTTTAAAAACTGCATTGCAATTTAAATGCAAGGAAAATAATAAAATGTGTCTTATCTGTAATCAAATATTGTGGTTAGTTCACATATCATAGGCTTTTAATGTATGCATAAGTATACGTTATTTGTAAGAAATTAAGAATTTTAAATGATTACTGATGGTAGGTCAGAAAGGTGGTGGAGAGATGAAGGCCACAAGAGACTCCTCCGGGAACACCAATCAGGATGAAATCACCCCATCTCAGCAACATCAGTGACAAAATCAGAGGGACTGACTAATGAACTAGACAATCAATTGACGAGAGCATGTGCCATCACTTTTGAACTACCTAGGACCTGGATATCTGCGCTTTCACTGAGACATGGTCCCCGGCCACCTCCTCAGTCACGAGTTTTGACACTCTCCTCCCTGATGGCTTCAAGAACCACTTTGTGCCCAGAACCAACCGACCCGGAGGGGGAGTAGCTCTCATCTTTCCGGAGTGGGCCCCTGCCTCTGCCATTCCCACGTAGGCCTACTCCGAATGCCTGGTCTGCAGACTCTTTATGTCTCCTGGCCTCTCTCTGACTGTGGCCACCATTTACAGGCCACCTGGTCAGGCAGCACTCTTTCTCTCATAATGGGCTTACCTCTCCACATCTCTCCTTACCTCTACCTCTCAACTTCTCCTCATCTGAGACCTCAACATCCACCTGGATGCTTCTGATCCCTCCACGGGGCTCTTCTGCGACTCTCTTGCTCTCTCCATTCTACCCTCTGTCTAACACACACTGCCGGACACACCCTGGATGCTCTCATCTCCTCAAACATCCCTCTCTCTAACCCTCTCACTACTCCTCTCTTGTACTGACCACTTTCTTCTTTCCTCTCACCGGACACTGTCTGTCCCCCAGGCAAAGCCCACCACAGCATTGCCATATACCTTCTCGGTCATTCGGCCCATGAAGCGTGTGTCAGTTGATGCCTTTGCCTCCACCTTCTCTGCTCCTCCTACTCCTGCGGCTGACTCACACACTGGCACATCCCTCACCAATCTGCATTTTGCCATTTCCAACACTCAGGACATCCTTGCCCCTGCCATGAGAATCCGTCTGAAACCTACCTCCAAGTGCAACTCTTGGTATGACTCCGACCTTGCCACCCTGAAACACAAGTGCAGGGTGACTGAGAGGAAGTGGAGGGCTTCAGGTGTGTCCTCTGACAAACTGGCCTGCCGCCTATCCAAAGGCAATACAGACTCTCTATCCTGTCCAGACAGAGAGTCCACATCCAAGCTCACGTCTCTGCGGCCTCTAACAACACTGCCAAACTCTTTAAAATCTGCAAGGAGCTGTCCAATCCTTCTGCAGTCTCCATCTCTCCTGTTCCTTCCCTGTCCCTCCATACGACCCTGGCTTCTCACTTCACTACTAAAACTCAGGACATCCTGTCCCCACTCTCCTCTTCCTCTCCCTCCACTGCTCTTGGGCCCCCTCTGGCCACCTCTCCCTCTCCTCCTCCTTTCTCCTCTTTCTCTCTGATAACACCTGAAAATGTTTCAAGACAAGTCCGATCTATGAAACTGTCATCCAAACAGGTGCGCCGCTGCTCCTCCAGAACCCTCAAGGACCACATTGACACCCTTGCTCCAGCATTGGCCGATTTCTGCAATCACTCTTTCGTCACTGGTGTTTTCCCCTCTCTCCTCAAGCACTCCCTTCTGCACCCCTCCTGAAAAAGCCTTCTGTCGATCCTACCTGTGCGGCTAACTATTGCCCAATTTTTATCCCTCCTTTGCTGGGCAAACTTCTGGAAAAGCTGGACATCTCCCAGCTTACTCTTCACACTGATTTTTGTGGCTGTCTCCATGTCCACCAGTCTGGCTTCAGGGCAGCCAAAGGCACGGAAACTGATCTCCTGAACACCAGTAACGATCTGCTCTCCAATCTCGACACCAGCACCCCTTCTGTCATCATCCTCCTTGACCTTTCCTCTGCTTTCGACATGGTCAATCACACTATCCTGATCAACTGACTCTGTGAGAACCTGGGCATCACAGATCAGAACCTGGAGTGACTGACCTCTTTCCTCCTGGACTGACCCTCCCAGATCCAACTTGGGTCCTTTCTCTCCACCACCTCTCTCTATCCACATATGATGTTCCCCAGGGCTCTAACCTCTCACCCTGGTTCTTCAATCTCTACTTGACCCCTCTGGCCCAACTTATCTCCACTTTCTGCTCTAACTGTCAGTGTTACGCAGATGACACACAGCTCTCTTTCCGGCTCGCTACAGCCTCCTTTCTTGTACATTCCAGACTGTCTATCCACGATTCAGGGTTGGTGCGCCTCCAACGATCTGGGGGTCATTCCGAGGTTGGAGGTAAGGGAAAAACCATGCCGGTAATGATTTACTGGCATCGTTTACTGCTACGGGCCATTCTGAACTGTCAGACCGCTATTTACGACACTGTAAACTACGATGCCGTAAGTATCGGTCTTGGGTCGCGCGCGCGCCCCACCATGCCGAAATTAGCGGAATGGCGTAAACCGGAGCAGATTACAAGTAAGGAGCACACGTAAATAATGGCCTCCTTAAGGCCGTAAAGTACCTTACCGGCATGGAGTACATACAGGCATCTCAGAGAAGGAGTAAAGAACCCTGAGCAGTGGTCCCCAGAGCCACAGGTGCACTCAGTCAGCACAGGTGGAGGCAATGCAGTCTGGCACAGCACAAAAAGAGCACACCCACACACCACACCCCCTCCCACACCAAAATGATACCAATTGTAGCAGCATTACTGGAGCTGGAGGCCCTGCTTGCAAGGCAGCAACTACAACCACAGCCCCCACCACAGAGGATACACAGGAGGAGAAGGAGGGTGAGACGGGCCCAGCATGCCCTACCGGTGCAGCCACCATTACCACGCTGGCAGCCCCCAATCCCTCGCATCAGAGCCACCCCCCTCAACCTCACACCAGAGCAGATCCACACCCTGTACCGGCTTGACTGGGACACCATCACCACCATAGTGGACCTGATACATGATGACATAGTGAGCCTCATAGAAATCCGCACCGCCATCCCCCATCTACTGAAGGTAGTGTCTGTGCTCCACTTCCTTGCCACAGGCACCTACCAGCATACGGTGGGGCACATGCATGGCATTTCACAGCCCATATTTTCCCGGATACTTAACCAAGTGCTGGATGCCCTCCTCAAGCACACAAGGGACTACATATCCCTACCCCGGACTCCCCAGGAGATATTTGATACAAAAGCTGCCTTCCATGCACTGACAGGCATGCCAAATTGCATAGGTGCCCTCGACTGCACCCCACGTGGAATTGGTGGTCTTGCATGCCATGGAGGTGGTGTATTTCAACCGCAAGCAATACCACTCCATCAACGTCCAGATGGTATGTAATGCCAGTAAAGCCATCACACATTGCTGTGCCCGATACCCCGGATCAACTCATGACTCCTTGGTCCTGCGGAACTCCACGCTACCACGCTATATGGAGCGACATGCTGGACGACGTGCCTGGCTGCTTGGTGAGTTTCCTGAATGGCCATGGCAGTGCATTGGGGCTGTGAGTAGGGTGGCTGCATACTCCACTTGGGTGGGAAGGGGGGGGGGAAGCATACTCCACCTGCGTGGGAAAGGGGGGGGGATGCATACTCCACCTGGGTGGGAAAGGGGGCGGGGGGGAGATGCATACTCCACCTGGGTGGGAAAGGGGGGGGGAGATGCATACTCCACCTGGGTGGGAAGGGGGGGAGATGCATACTCCACCTGGGTGGGAAAGGGGGGGGGAGATGCATACTACACCTGGGTGGGAATGTTGATGCCAGTGCACAATGTGCACCTCACAGAACACTGTGCCCCAAGGCAAGTGATACGGCACATGACTACCTAACCACACAGTGATGATTGAATGCCGAAACCTAACACTACATGACTAACAGGTAACCTGGCCAAATACCACAACACATGCACCACTCATCGGCGGACCTCACACACCATAAGGGCATCCTGCTCCATGCACTGCATATGCACTATGTCGCAGCCTCCTGCATCTCACCACACAGGACAGTCATCCCTGGGAGTGCATAGAAGTGAGCCTAACAGGGATACCACAGCGTGTCACTGGTTCCGCACACCCATCAGAGTGCTGCAGGTCACCATGGTACTGATCAGTGCAGAATGACGAGTATGCTACTGACTACAGCCAACACTCCCTGCCACCGAATCTCACAGAACACAACACATCAATGATTTCAGTCCAACACTGCTGCATGCATATACGGTGCACGTGCAGCAAGATGTGAGTGCACACCATAACCCATCTTGAAGATGCTATCCCCTCCATCATTCCATTGCACAGGGCACATAGCCGGGCCAGTAATGGGGCCAATGCATCCAGGGACATGTGTGTATGGCCATAAATCCCCTGCTGCATGTAAGACTAGTACAGTTCTCCACCATGAATGTATAAACACTTACCTTCATTCCCCTCTCATGCAGGTGATGGTCCGCAACCCACAGAACAGGCACGAGGAGGACTACAATCCATCCCATACCCGTACACGCGTCGTGATAGAGCAGACCTTTGGCCTGTTGATGGCACGATTTCGTTGCCTGAGCCGGTCGGGTGGGGCACTCATCTACAGTCACGAGAAGGTGTCCAAGATCACCATGGCATGTGTAATGCTGCACAATATGTGCATCCGTCGGAACGTGCAACTGCCCCCTAACATGGGACTGCTACCACCAGATGATGATGAGGGGGAGGAGGAAGAAGTGGCAGGACAGCATCATGGTGCCTATGCACAGGAGGAACGTGCCGTGCGGCAATCATTGATCAGAAAATATTTCTGACACACAAGTCAGCTGAGGGTGTGAGGATGACAGGACATCGGGCACTGGGTGTGGGGATACATGTACACCATGCACTGTGAGACATTAAATGACACATGCACAATGAACAATGTCCACCTCCATCCCCCGCCCCCTCCGCCCCAACTCCACAACAAACCCTCACCCCCCTTCTCCCCCCAACTCCACAACAAACCCTCACCCCCCCTCCCCCTCCCCCCAACTCCACAACAAACCCTCACTCCCCTCCCCCTGCCCCCAACTCCACAACAGTAGTCCAATGAAGTACATTAAGGCCACATGTGGCAGCAATGATGATTATTCCATGCTCCCGGGGGCCGGGGGAGGCATGTCCCGACGCCGCATAGAACGCCGAATGGGTCGCGGTGGACTTGCCGGTGTGTCACGACTGGATGTGGCCGTGTCCTCCTGCTGATGCTGCGGATTTGAATGTGCAGCCTCAAGGGCATTAGCTATGCGTCCTAGGACGTCACACAACCTGTTAGTGCTGTCAGTGACTGTCTGACGCATTTCCCGGAGTTCATTTTGCCATTCCACCCTGGCCTGGCGGTTGTCCTCCATGAACTCAGTGATTAGGTCAGTGAGCTGAGTTGCACGACGTGTGCCAAATGATGGGAATTCATCACTGAAGTGACTTGGCCCTACGTGCTCTGGCATGGACTCAACTGGTGAACTTGGCCCACGAACATCGTACCCCTGTGTGTCTGTAGGAGCACTACGGCCAGGTGTTTCTGGATCCCCAGAGTCACTGCATGATGCCAGGGGGACATTGCTGGGCTCCGGGGTGTGGGCTGTGGGATGGAACTCCTCCTCGGACGCCCCACAGATAGATGAAGGGCTGTCCACATTCTCCTCTGGGCCTGTAGCTGCAACCTCCCCAGCAATGCTGGAATCTGCCGACGTTGGGGTGGCCATTGTGGCAGGCGCCGATGCTGGGAGGGATTGGGGTGGTGCAGCCTTCACTGACCTTTCAGGAGCCGGGGTGGGTGTTTTTTTCGGTGCTGGAATGCACCGGACCCTGCCACTGCCCATGGAGGTGGTTTGATGGCTTGTCTGTGGCTCACCGCTGTCATGATCAGTGCCTGTGGGGGTAGAAGAGAGGGCCAACATGAGTGATTGTATGATGTCCTAATAGCATACATGGCTGCATTCACATTTCAGTCATTTGGGGTTTGTGGCCTTTTGGGTGTAGCAACAGCAGTGGTACATGTGCATGAGTATGATATGTACGTAGGTTTCGGAGTGACTCATCCTGGCCTGGTAATGTGCAGTCTGGCTGGCACACTGCCGAACCTGCTGCACAGTGTGCATGATGGGATTTGCAAGTTAGTGCACTATGGTTGATGTGCGTTATGTACTTGCACTTGGCCCTTGACTGCGTGGCAGTTGGCTCTGCATTAGTTGGATGGGGGGAATGCAACATGACAAGCTGCCTTTGATGGCCCTTGGGGGAGTATACATCATGCAATTGCCATTGGCAGTGTTGACTTTGGACACTCACCTCCTTCGGCAGACGACGTTGCCCCACACTCCATCTCGCCGACGCCCTCAATCGATTCGGTCCCGATCAATGCCGCACATGTCTCCTCACATGGCTCAAGTCTCACTGGGGAACTTGGGCCCCCTCTGGTCTGCATTGCCTGACTCCGGTTGGCGGAGAGGAGGCCCCGCACCCGCAAGTCATCCCACCGCTTGCAGCAGTCCTTGCGGGTGCGGGGGGTGGTGCCTACTGCGCTCACCCTCTGGGCGATTTGTGCCCAGATGTTTTTTTTTATGGATTATTGACTCTCTCCGAATGTCGGGGCTGAACACAACGTCAGCGTGCTCTGCCAGGTAGTCCACCATGGCCTGCAGCTCTTCAGGGCTGAATCTCTTCTTGCGGAGCCGGTCCGCAGACTTCTTTGGGGCTTTTGACATTGTTCCTGGGTGTGTGGTCCTTTCCCCGACTTTGGATTGCTCCCAAGGGTGCTGCCTGATGAGGATAGCAATGGATTGTGTTTTTAAAGATGGCCGCCGCGCTCCTTCCCGTTCCTGTGTGATGACGAAATTTCTGGTTCCGTTGTTTTGCGGTGACCGTAATTTATGGGATCCGTAAATTACGGTCACCGTTATTTACAGACGCTGCTGCTTCCAAGGCGGTGTTGTTATGTACGTGTCACAGCATGCCGGTAGGGGGTTTTGCGGGTCATTTAGCGGCATGCCGCTAGGTACTTTTCTGGCATGGCGAAAAGCACGTGTCGGCGAGGTCGGAATGGGCCGCAATTAGCGGTCTAACACCAGGCAGGTGTCGTACTTTCCGCCATGCCGGAAAGTACCTGTACTTACCTCCTAGCTCGGAATGAGGGCCAGAGATCCTTCCCATCGGGATCCCTGCTCCCGCTTTCCTTCTCTCATTCTGGCCCCCCTCCATGGGGCCCTCTTCCTTCGCCTTCCTGTGAGGAAAAAAAACGTGATGTCATCTTCAACTCCACTCTCTCCGTTTCTCCTCACATTACTGACCTTTCCAAGAAGGACCACTACCAGCTGCACCTCCTCAGAGGTACTCTTCCTTTTCTCGCTTTCTCCCAGAAGCTCATTGTCTCCAGAACCCTGGTTCTCTCTAGGTTGGACTACTGTAACAGCCTCTTTCTCAATCTGCCTTCCTCTACTCTGCGCCCTCCACAACAGGACCGAGAGACTTATTCTTGGCCTCAAGCCCAGGGACCATATCTCTCTAGCCTGAAATCTCTCCACCGGTTCCCAGTGGCTACAAGGATCAAGTTCAAGACCCTTTGCATTTGCCACAAGGTTTTCTGGGGCCAGGGCCCGCACAACATTTAGCACTCTCTTCCTAAATACCTTCCATCTCGATCCCTTCACTCTGCTGCCTCCAACTCTCTTGGGGTAATACGCTTCTCCAGGCAGAGAGTACGGGTCAGATCACTTTCCTATGCAGGTGCCTCCCTCTGGAACGGCCTCCCTGTCCCTCTCAAACTTGAGCTGGACCACCTGAAGTTCCAGAAGCAGCTCAAAACCTTCCTTTTCTCCTGTGCCTTCTCTTCCTCCCTCCCTGCCCTGCTGATACCTGTCTGCTGCGCCGAATGGTTGCTTGGTTATCCTCAGAGCCTCACTGGGTATCTGGCTCCTCTTGACCAGTCTCCCCTGCACTGCCTCTGGACCTGTCATGCACTAGGGGCTGTAACTGTAACCTTACAGTCCCCCACCTCCTTGCACTTACCCAGAGCTGCGCTGCCCTGGCTGAACTTACTCAGACTACTGCTGCCCTGATTACACTTTCCCCTCCCCCCTCCTTTCAATTCCCCTATCCTTTTCCTCTGCGCTTTGCGATACCGCACTTGCACGATCTGAATGACACAAGACCTAGTAAGATTGTTTGTCTTGTCCTCCCTCCGTACCCTCCCTTGTCTTGTCACGTACTGGTGCATTATAAATGACTTATCATATCATATCATAGGGGCCTTCAGCCAGAGGCGTCCAGGTTAATGGCAGAACATTGAAGGGTGAAGGCCAGCTGCTGACCAGACTCTTTGTCTCTTCGCCTGCCATCCTCCCTGCTGCACCTGTGAATATCCATAGCTTACTAATTACTTTGCTGTCCCTCCACTTTGCGGTACTCACCTTTTATGCATTCAATTCTGCTGCTTCTGTTACTCTGCTCTTTCCACTCACCTCTCACTATGTTTTCTCCAATCACACTACAACTTCCTTCTTTCCTATCCATATCATAAAACTCACAGGGCTCTATCAGAGCCTTGGCGGTATCCCGGCAGTAATACCACTGGGATACCGCCAACGCAAATAGCGTTACAGCTAGTCGGTCCAGTGATGGATCACAAGTAGCTGTGCAGCAGTAAGTTCCCATTCCGTATTGGATCCATTGGACCCAATGGGGTTGGTGGCGCTATTAGCGCCGGTACAATGAGCGCTGCACTAATAGCCCCCAAAAACAGATGGAAAGTGGAGTATTTTACCTCCAGCAAATAGTTGGAGGTAAAACTCCAAACTTTCTTCCCAACTCATGATTTGGCCAGCCCTTAAATTTGGTGGTATTAGCGTTACCGCTGCATTTAAGGGATGAGGCCATACTCCTGAGTAGGCCCACAATCTCTAAACTCCATCTCTCTTGCACTTCCTACTTCCAACAAATCGAAATGACAAGCTAACCATACCTCCCCTAACACCTATCCACTTTGCCTCTCTTTCTCTGAGGCCTACCTTCTCTACACTTCCTTACCTCATTAATTGAACATTGCACTCTGGAATTATCAGTCTGTATGCAACATAACCTCCTTGATCACTGTCTATTTTCACGCCAGCTCTCCTCTCCTAGAGCTGCTTGCTATCACTGAAATCTGAGTTTATGCATCTGACACCACCAATCAGGTGGCCCTACACAACTCCAAACTATCCTTCATTCACTCTCCTCATCTGACTGGCAGAGGTGGAGGCATCGCACACATACTCTCTAGCCGCCAAAACTTCTCACAAATCTCCAATGCCACATTCTCTCCTCGCTCTTTTGAATTCACCATCTCAACTATTGTTTCACCTCACTCGATTCACATCATCTCCATCTATGGTCCTTATGGTCCCACTGGGAAACTCCTTGATTCCACTAAACATCACCTCATTCTCTTAGGTGACTTTAACCTTCCCTCTCCAAACACTTCTCAGAAATCTGAACTTCAGTCTTTTCTTAGTGATCATGTGCTCCACTCTATCCATAAGCTACCTAACCACGCAGTGGGTATCTCTTTGGATCTCTTATTCATCTCCACTTCTCTCTCAGCCACTAATACTACTGTCAGACCATCCATATCTGATCACTCAATTGTTTCCACCACCATCTACTTTCCACCCTCTGACTCTCCTCACCACTTGCCTCACATATTACTAAAAGAAATGTAAACCGTCTGCCGTTCCTCCCTTTCTCTTGGACCTACAGTTCTCGCTCTCCTCCTTCATACCTGATGCCTCTTTCACTAACCCTGCCTTCTGCAGCTTCCAATCCCTACTATATGACTCATTCTCCTCTCCCACTGCTAACTTTCACCCTTAAGTCTCAGCATCCTCAACCATGGGTCAACCCATTCATACACTGTCTCCATAGCAGAAACTGGTGGCTGCTGTGAAAATGGAGGAGTACCGACTTGCATGTTGATCTGCAACTCTACCCCTCTGCCCTGAACTCTCTCTAGTCCTCTCTTGATAGAGCGAAAATAGAATTCTACATCACCCTCATTGACTCTCACTCCAATCATCCTCTCCGGGTACAGGATACCGTAAACTCACACCTCACTCCACCTAAACCTGAGTATCAACTCCACTCTCACAGCTAATGACCTAGCTGAATACTTCACTACAGAAAATTCCCAAACTAGAGACTCTATCCTGACCTCCCCCCTCTTACATTCTACACTCCCCGTACTCTACCATCATCTTTTGCCTCTGTCTCTCACTTTAGTCACTCTAATACTGAAGAGGTCATATATATACTGATGAAGACTAACCCCTCTGGGGGCCCATCAGACCCTCTT
The DNA here is from genome assembly GCF_040938575.1 of Ambystoma mexicanum. Classification (NCBI taxonomy): domain Eukaryota; kingdom Metazoa; phylum Chordata; class Amphibia; order Caudata; family Ambystomatidae; genus Ambystoma; species Ambystoma mexicanum. The sequence goes on along the minus strand of NC_090921.1, from coordinate 1,023,331,775 downwards.
TCTCCTCGGCTAGTCAAGCCTATTGCCCCTTTAGTGGCTTCTCACTTTGCTGAACTCTTCAACCTGTCTTTCAACTCCACTTGCGTTGCAGCTAGTTTCAAAATGACCATGGCCATCTCTCACCTAAAAAAGCAAAGGGCTGACCCGAACCAACTGGCTCACGTTTGCCCTGTGTCTCTCCTTTCAAGCACTAGTCTCAAGTGCTTTACAGGGCTCTGTTCAATTGTATTACAAACTACCTAGATATCCAAAACCTCGAGACCCCCTTGGGATGAATCTGATGATATCATCACTCCTTTCACAGAGATAGCTTCTTTCCATGTGGCCAGGGGATGGCAGCCCCTACCTGATACTGACCCTGGTGGCAGCTATATGAGGGAGGACCACATGGGGGAGGCGGCCCTCAGGGGGCTAATCAGGCATCATCAGATGAGACATGGCATCCCCCTTTTCCTTTTAGAGTTGCCTCCTCCATTCCTCATGTCATGATGGCATATTGTGTTAACCCCAATCAACAACCCACAAGACTTGCTGATGGCATTCTACAATATCCTGAAAATAGAATGACAAAAGCTAACTCTCAATCGCATGTATATGAATCCTTTTGAAATACTGAGACGGGGAGGAGGAATGAAACTATGAAGATCCATAGAGCATGGAAGCCCACACCATTCTCTGGTTGTTGGAAGGAGAAACACAAAATTCCCCACAGCTGATGAAGGAGGGAGACAGATACCTGACATGAGCAGGCGGCTCTTGTCAGGAGAAGCTCGAGGAGAACTTGGCAGCAGGCGAAGTCTGGTGAAGGGGAGGAGCTGGCGAACCGCTGGCCGACACTAAGGAGTTGCCTGCATCCCCAAGGCGAACGAACGGAAGAGTCAGTGCTCTGCCGTGTCAGGGTTGAGAGCAAGAGGCTGCCCTTCAACATCGGTGACCAGACGGAGAGTGGAGAAGAAGGCGTTCAGTCTCCTGATCGACCGGTGAACTGCAGCATTCACAGTATGGTGCGAGGAAGAGCAAATTAACAAGGGGGGTCCTGGGAGTCCCTCTGCCAGACATTAGTCCTGGTTACGAGAGACTTACCCAGAGTCTTTAGCTCACTTTCTTTCACAGAGAAGAAATATCCCAAACATATCAGTCTTTGGACCCCTTGCTCACTATTCTTAGAGAGGCACAGATCCACCCTACTGATGAGGTCCAACCAGACCGAAACACGTGTCTGGGGTTTCTGTTGGTACTCTTGTTCAGAGGAGAATTGCCTAGCATTTCGGTGCTGGACTGCCCCAGGGCAGGACAAATACTGATATGTGTGGGATATTTCTTCTCTGTGAAAGATAGTGAGCTAAAGACTCTGGGTAAGTCTCTCGTAACCAGGACTAATGTCTGGCAGAGGGACTCCCAGGACCCCCCTTGTTAATTTGCATATTCAAGTAACTTTGGGTCTCACCCTAAGTTACTAGGGGAATCCAGACGTGGACCCCTTGCTCACTATTCTTAGAGAGGCACAGATCCACCCTACTGATGAGGTCCAACCAGACCGAAACACGTGTCTGGGGTTTCTGTTGGTACTCTTGTTCAGAGGAGAATTGCCTAGCATTTCGGTGCTGGACTGCCCCAGGGCAGGACAAATAATGATATGTGTGGGATATTTCTTCTCTGTGAAAGATAGTGAGCTAAAGACTCTGGGTAAGTCTCTCGTAACCAGGACTAATGTCTGGCAGAGGGACTCCCAGGACCCCCCTTGTTAATTTGCATATTCAAGTAACTTTGGGTCTCACCCTAAGTTACTAGGGGAATCCAGACGTGGACCCCTTGCTCACTATTCTTAGAGAGGCACAGATCCACCCTACTGATGAGGTCCAACCAGACCGAAACACGTGTCTGGGGTTTCTGTTGGTACTCTTGTTCAGAGGAGAATTGCCTAGCATTTCGGTGCTGGACTGCCCCAGGGCAGGACAAAGACTGATATGTGTGGGATATTTCTTCTCTGTGAAAGATAGTGAGCTAAAGACTCTGGGTAAGTCTCTCGTAACCAGGACTAATGTCTGGCAGAGGGACTCCCAGGACCCCCCTTGTTAATTTGCGAGGAAGAGCAAAGCAGCCAAACACAGCCTGTGAGCCCAGCTGGGGCAGGTGGGATGCTGGGGCGCTTCGGCAGGATTGCTGTGCATCTGGAAAAGAGCTGAAAGGTTGCTTGGGAATGTTGAGAAGCCCTGGAAGAGAGAGACTGTTGCAAGAAGGGTCGCCGACTGGTTGGATGTTGAACGCATGGGGAAAAGATTGCAGCCAGAGAAACCGTGCAAGTCTGGGAACTGCATCCATATTGCGAGAGAGTTGTGTTATATGAGAAAGCCCTGGCAGGAGAGTATACCAGGAAAAACTATGGGTGTAAAGAGAATTCTAAGGAAGACCCATTCCCTTGGGATTGTAAATTGAGTGAAATGTCTAAGAAAGTCCTAAGAGAGTATACCAGGCAGAGTCAAGTCTGTGAAGTAAATTGCAAATACCAAGAGAGTGAGTTCAACTATTGATTGTGATAGAGAGAAACCTGGGGAAGGGAGCCATCCCCTGGAACTGTGAACACTATCCATTTGGAACCTTTCTGTTGGAATTATCCTTTTCATTTGGAAGTTTGAACATTTGTGCACTTTCAAGGCCAAAGCAATACCTTAGCACCTTAAAGTTACCTTTGGAATGTGAGGGTTAGGATAGGATTTCGGACACAGGACATTTTGCTTTGGACATCTTGATGTAGGATAGACCCTTAGTTTATGGTTGAGATAGGGAAATGTCTCCTAGAGCAGTGACAGTGAGGCATTTTCAGCTCCTTTAATTTTGAATAAAAGTTTATAGCAATAACTAGTCCTCTGTGCCCACGTCTTATTCTTGGTTCATCACACCCTACAAACAGGTTTCTGCACCTGTCACTCTGCAGAAACTGCTTTCATGAATGTCTCCAACTTCATCGCCTCTGCTTTGCACTCCAACCTATCCTCTATCCTAATTCTCCTTGACCTATCCGCAGCCTTTGATGCTGCAGATCACTCTGATCTCCTTAACAATGTCTCTTTTATCAGAGTTTGTGATCGAGCCTTTGCCTGGATTGAATCCTACCTGGCAACTCATCAATTCTCTGTCTCTCTCCTGGAACAATAACATCTCTCAACTCTACTAAATGTTGGTGTTCCACAAGGCTCTGTCTTAAACCCTTTCATCTTTACAATCTACACCTCTGCTCTTGAGTGTGAGGAATAGGGGCTGGCATCGACGGGGAGTGGAAAGGTTTGCCTATGGAACTGGAGGCTAACTGAAACTACAACTCCCTGCACACCTTGGCGCTGAGTGTAGTCCAATTTACGCGCGCGTGACCAGCTGCATTGGATTAGGGCAGCCTTAAAGCTGGGAACGGCACACAATCAGGTGTAGCTTATTGTTGTTCTTGGGTGCGGTTTGAATGCAGGACGGCGTGTTTCTTCCCAGAGAATGAAACTTGACCATTGCAGTGCCTAGCGAGGCACAAAAGAGGACCGGCAGGCGGCATTTGTTCACGGCGCTCTCACCGTGCACAGAGCAGGAGCAGCCAAACTGGCGGACAGTGCACGGCGGGTTCTCCGGACACGGAGAGGAAGCGGCTCGGCTGCCGGCTGTTCAAGGCGTGCTACATTTCCTCTGAGAAGTCCTGCGGGGCTTCTCGGAGCTCAGATAAGTGCCTGTGCTATTGTGGGGCAGGATGTGTTTCACTCTGCTATTTCAGTATGCTCTTTTCACGGAAGCCATGAGAACAAAATGCTATGTAACTAGGATGTGACTCTTTACACTTATATGGGTGACCGTGAACATTATGTTTCATGAATCTAGGACTCAATAGCGAGTGCTGCTAACTCGTTATAAAATGATATGAAATGCTAACCAGCTCAGTCTTGCAGGGTTTATGTGTTTCTCAAGATTGCCCAATTGGGTTTCTATGTTGCTTCAAGCTTGCCCAATGGGCCATGTGTGTTTGTTCTTCATATATGGGCATGAAGTCCATGGTTTGTGCCATACTGCTTGTTATCACAATTGTTTGTCCATGCTATATGTTCACACGTATTAAGGTGTGTCCAGTATGTACCAGTATACCACTTGCTATCACAATTGTTTGTCCATGCTATATGTTCACACGTATTAAGGTGTGTCCAGTATGTACCAGTATTAAGGTATCAGTGTGTTAGTGTCAGGAGGTTGGTCAGGGATTGAGTCTCATCATGTGTTATAAGTTCAGGCAGGTCTTAGATAGGGAGGGTTCTTTCCCAGTGCTTCCCTTTACCTATCCAAACTAGGAGATTCCCTAATCCTGTATCCGGTGTTCCTCATTCCCCTACCCCATACACAACCTCTCCCTAACTCCTCCATTATTGTGTACTTTTGACATGAGGCACTCATTTCCTCCTTTGGTTTCTAGTTTCAACTCTTTTTGGATGACTCCCACATCTTCTTCTCTTCTCTTGATCTCTCCTCTGATCTCGCTATCAACATTTCCAACTGTCTCTCTGCAATTACTTCTTAGATGTTTTTTCCCTCGCTGATGTTAAATTCTACCAAAACCGAGATGCTCTTCTTGTATAGTGCTTGGGATGGATGTAGAAGCCTGGTGATGTAAGAGAGAAGGTTTGGTGTGACAGACAGAATGTTATGGTGTGAGTAAGAGAATGCTTGTAGTAAAGGTTCTAGATTCAGGCAGTTGGAGAGCCCCTGCCTGGGTGATGTGAGCTAGTGGTTCTCACTAGTCATCTTAATAAATAAAGTAACTCTGCTGGAACCTACCTGCTGTGCCTGAGGATCCTGCGTTATTTAACTCACAAATACTGTGTCTCATCTCTTCCCTTTCGTACCCAGTTCCCACCTGACACTCTCCCCTACTCTTCTTCAGCTATAACCCTCAGCATCATCTATAACCCTCCTCACAGCTTCTCTACTTTCATCTCAAAAACTACAATGGTGGCTTGCCTCAACCTCCTAAATATTGGGAAACTCAGGTACATCCTTCCTTTCAACACCGTCAAGCCTCTCTTAATCACTCTTATCTTCCCTAAACTGGACTTCTATTCCAGCACCCGCTTTGGTCTCAACTATGCCTTCCATCCTCTTGGCAAGATCTTTAACTTCACTATCAGGAATCTCTTTGAACTCCCTCACTTCACACCTACTTCCCTCTTACAGTCATCAGGCTGGATGGCTGCCAATGCAAAACAGGGCCAAATTTAAACTTCTTCTCCTGGTTCACAAATGTATCCATGCTAAGGCACCCCCGTATCTATCCTCCTCTATCCAACTCTGAAAGCTTTCTCGTAATCTCTGCTCTACCTTATCGACTACCCTTGTGGCACCTCGCCCTCGCTGTGCTTACTCTTAATTCTGCGCTTTCTCTCTTCTTGCTCCACTTGCATGGAATTCTCTTCCCCCGGACATCCGAGAAACCGTCCACATTGATGTATTCATAACCAAGCTAAAAGCTTACTGACTTACCCTCTTAAATCTACGTCTCATTTGCCTTCTAGCTTACATTGTTCCCTCGCCTCTAACCTGCCTCTGTCTCTCACGTCCTCTGCCTCCATTCTGCACTTCACCCATCATGGTCACATGCCTAACACAGCTACCCGCACTTAAAATTGTCTAATGCTGATTGTCTCTCCACCCATATAATTGTCCCCAGTGACTGTTCCATGCACTCCCCTCCACAGCCTGGTCAGAATGTCACTCAAACGCATCCCATTTCACGAAGCTCATTGCTTCCCATCAAATCCGATGTCTTATCTACTGTACATTAGTTTGTGATCAAAAGAGCATTGTTCAGTCCTGTATATAAATAAATAAATGATCTTGAGCCCAGAAGAAACTGACAATCGTCGTCAATGTACATTTTCTTCTCAAGCATTACCTCTTTACCAGCTCCAGCAAGGGTGCATCCCAGGTGGCCTTTATGGGAGTCTGATGCTATAGGCCCAAAGAATAGCGAACCGAGCACATAACAAAAAAAAATGCAGAGCGAACACTTTTTACAGTAGGAATTTGGAAAAATGTCCAGGTCACCAAATCCACAAAGGTGACCAGTGCATTTCTTGTGGACGGTGCTTCAGCGCCAATGAAGCAGTGGCCATCCCCTTAGCATTGATTAGCAGAGGCCTAGACCGGGTAGGCCCACCCACAATCTGTAAATGCCCACTCAGCAGTGATAGTGTGGGCATTTACAGATGTTAATGTCACTGTGGTGGGCCCAACTAGGTTTGCTTCAAGCCCCACTTGTTAGACAATCCTGGCTGCGCCCATGTTGACTAGAGGTGCATGCGCCATGACAGGCTCCCGGCACCGATGGGGTTGCTTGGGCCGCATTTCGATATGGTCATAGGCCAATTAAGAGAAAAGGCTTGTCAATCCCTGTGACAGGAACATAGATGCGTTTGCGGCCGCAGTGGTTACTACTGTTGTTGTCTGGAGTTTTTAACCATGCATGGAAGGGTTAGAAATAACCCTTATAATCAATGCACATCATGTGTTTCTGCTACAAACAGACTGTGGCATTTCCTTGCAATGGAAAAGGGCATCCCAAGCGTGAAAAGGTCATGTTATTTTTTCTATGCAAGGTAAAACCTCATCCACATTGTGGATTGTGCAATTCTACATGTGAATTCCCAAAGGGGATCAAAACGTGGGAATCGCTGAAGCTCATATTCTAAAAACCTATGGGAATAGACTTTTCATTGGGTGACAGGGCTGTGCCGGAGCATTCCTTCACTTTTGGGGAAAGGTTTTTGTGAATCGGCCCTTTTAGCCTATAATCTTGCTATAACAGAGTGACGAGCTGTCTTACACTCCAAAGGTTGGACCATTTAGCAGTTGAGGGTTAGAGAGTGGGAGTGTTGGGAGAAGTCTGTTTATCGGAATTCTCTATTGAGAATATCCTGAGTATTGTGTTTATGTACATGGCACGGACGGGACAGGATACAGGCATCACGCTAGCGTCGTCAATCATTGAGGCTTTGATGGCAAAGCTGCCTTCTTCCTGTCTCCAATCTTGCTTAATAGCCTACTTTCAGCTCGGCCCTGGGAGCGGCATCGAATAGCAGGGGGCAGTGAGAAGGTCACATCACTTGGGAAGCTTCCGAACTCTCAAAATGGCGCAGACGCTGCATGCAGCACTGAGTAATTAGCTGATCTAAGGACACGTATGTTTTGGGAATCCGAGTGCACTTTAGCAGCTGAGTGCCAAACCCCAGCAAGCTCCCAGTTTCTCAATCAAACGGCTGTCTCTTCCAACAAAAGTACAATTATACTGAATAACTACTGTAAGTAAACCATTTTACTAGTGATCGAAGGGAGGAGGAACGGTCGGGAGCAGTGTTCCATTTTTATTTTTTACTACTTTGTGCAACCATTTTCACCATTCCGGAACTGTTCTTTGTGAAGTCAAAGCACACCTCTCCACTGGATATCCCTTACAGCTAAACTGAAATGTATTTCAACTCCACTGGCTGTCAACCAGCATGACTTTAATCCTTGAAAAACTGTTGCACACGAATCCTTTCCTTCCTATTCTGTCCTCCTCTGGGGTCACTGTTCCACTACTTTTTTGCTACACTCCTATCACTGCGTTTTACTAAAAAATGTTTTCAAGCTGTTTAGCGCAGGTCCAAGATTTCTGTTTCAAGGGCTAGGAGTTATTTGTCTCGGAAACAAGCCTACGCTATGCTTTGGGGTTCTATATCCAGTGGTGCACTGAGAGGCTGCAGCTTGAAGCACTATATACATGTACCTTTTAATCATATCATCAAGAAGCTGAATGCAGGTCTCGTTGACGAGAAGATATCTTCATCAGAAGGGTTCATGTAAGTGCTGCTGGGCTGACGGCGAGGGCTACATTAATACAAAACCCAACGAAGGTGGCAAAAAAACTGAGTGAATTGGACTGGATCAAAACACAAGATAAGGTACCGTCCTATGAACTAACTCAGAACCTCCCTTATGTCCCTAAAAGAATCAACGACGTCAGAGGCTATTTGAAAAAATTCCCAGACAAACGTATGTGCCACACTTTTCTCAGAATCAGATTGGACCTTTCAAAGACCAACGAGATACAATTCAGAAGAGGTACCTCCGCAACGGACCAGTGTCGTTTTTGCGGTTCTCACCAGCTGGAATCAATTCAACACCTTTTGTTGATATGTAAGGGTACCAAAGAAGCAAGACAAACCTACCTAATGAAATTCTTGGGAACCTCAACCATAGTTGAGGAAGATGAATGATGGTCCCATTTGATGGGTGGGGAGAAAACTGAATGGGCAGTGGCCGTGGTCCTCTTCTTCAAACAAATTGGTCTTGTACAGAAATACAAAACGCTCAAGAAAGGGACTTAAGGACATCTATGGAAGTCACGCACAGCCGGACTTTAAAAGACTTATGGACACCTGAGGATTTAATGAAAGAGAAACTTGTTTTCTGATGAGTGGATTTTCTTTCTTTTTCTGTTTGTAAATATTGTACTACAATTAAATAAAATTAAATAAAAAAGTGCTGCTTTTAAATCTATAACTAAAAGCCATGGGAGAGTTTACAGAGATCTCAAAACGCCCTGCGTCAGGTGGGATCTAATCAGCCTGAGCTGGCTTTTAGCTTTCCATCACTTTTCTGGTACTTGTAGAACTGCGCAACTCGGACCGGGGAGGGGACCACTGGAAAGATTCACGCGCCAGGTGAGCACAACTTTAGTGCTCTCTCTTTAGTGGGCTGGATGATCATTGTTTTCCCTTTATTGTGCTATAGCCGATCATTCGGCTTTTCACAAACAAAATCAACTTTTTTTTTTAAAGAGAGAATTAAAAGCTTTTCATTTACATTTCATTTGCATCCAATCCCAAATATCGACACATTTGTGAGCAGGATATGCACCCAAGACAAAACTGAGCCGCCTTCCATATGTTGTTACCCAAGCTCTCTTGTGCTTTAGACAACCAGGAACACCACCCCAAAACGGGTTGATGGCTAGGCATTAAACCACAGGCCTGCAGCACTAGCACTAGTAAGAGAAGTGTTGTGGGCGCCTTTCCCAAAACATCTCTGATGATAGTCTACCTTCCCTTTCCACAAAGTGCAGGAAATGCTTCACCCGTTCATCCCAGGGGCCTCTGCACTGCAATAGAATGTGTCTAAGGGGCTGGACTCTGGCTTCCTCAGAATACGAGTACCATGGTATTGCGTGCACAGTCTTATTACGCTGAAACTGCACTTCACCTGTGTGTACCATGTTGGGGCAGACTCCCAAAAATGCATGCTTCTTCCTGGAGCTAGGGAATTATCTCAGATATCTTGGTAAACAGCCGATCCTTTTATCGTAAGGCGACAGTGATTTTGCCTTGGTCAATCCCCCACCAGAAGCATTTATCTTGCAATGTAATGGCTTCCAACAGAGGCCTTGCTAGGAGGTGCTAAGGAGACTATAGCCCCTGGACCTAGCTAGCCCCGAGTCCCAACAGCCCTGACATTAGCGTAGCCCCAGATCTCTTCCAGACCTAGCAACACCTCTGGCTTCCAATTAGGCTGTGGTAACATGCAGGCACACTTGCAAAGCTGTTGTAGTGGCTCTGGTCTACTGTGATGCGGATACATGACTGATAGGTGACAATGCTGGGTCCGGGTCCCGTAAGCCAATGGCTTATAATATGACCCTGCATGACCCTAAAAGAGAGGTGGTGGGCCACGGAATCCATGGTGAAAGCCAACTCTGTGCTGAGCTAGGGATGTGAGGCCCAACTCCCAGACCCAAACACAAGCCGAGCTGGCAAAAGAGAGTCCATGCCAATACCTGGCATCTTGAAATCCCACCTCGCATAACACAAAACCCATCCCTGACATCCCACCGCCCACCTGTCTTGCCCACCTCTAGTTTTATCGGAGAGAACGTGAAAACCAGGGCTGGTTCTCAAATTTGCAAGGGCATGTGCAGTAAAACATTTGCAAGACACCTAATTGAGATATGAATTGACAATGACATCACAGGTGTAACATTAGTCTTTGATATGTGGGATGTATTGACCCACTTTGCTATACTATGCGACATCACTCTGCTATTTATGGTCCAAGAAACAGCAACAAAGGCGGCAAAACTCTCGTGCGCGCCAAAAACCTCCAAAACCGTGTTTTCCAACATACAAAATGATGGCTTCACAACCTGCCACCCATGGTGCATGTGTGGTGGAATAGAGCACACACTGCAGGTAATGTGCCAGTCGCTCCATGACAAGCAAACATGGAGTACAGAGGGAGAAGCAGTGCTTTGCATAATGAAACACAAAAATGTGCCTGTAAATGACATTTATTTTGCTGTGAAAACTCCAAAAGGCCTGTACATAATACTGTTTCAACACTCAAAATCTTGCTTGGCACTAAAATTCATTTAATCTAATGAAGCACTGTGAATGTACAAAGTCCTAAAATATGAAGAGCAAAACATATTCTCAGAAAAACTGGATTGCCTGTGAATAACAGCCCCTGTCAAAATCTGTGTGCAGCACAATGGGCTATCTGGGAATGACAGCCCTGTCAAATGGGCTCTTCTGATGAAACTTCAAAGTTATCTAAACTAAAAGTCTGTCGGATTAGCAAACATAAAAGGATTGGTGCTAAAAGGAATACGGATCTCAGTTGTTTTTGATTCCACAGGTTTAAAGCTAGGAATGGAATTTATCTATGTCATTTGATGCAAGTTTGGTTTCTGCTGGATTTTAAATTAGGAAATTAAGAATAAATTAGCCTGGCTGGGCCTGCAAGAAGTAGAAAAACAGGTGTCCCCCAAGGGGAGTGAAATCCTCTCAGCAGAAACCCACTGACATATGATAATTGTGGGTTAGGCCAGGCTTTTGTCTGTAGCCGGAGAAGGAACAATGGCAGATCCTCCAGGCCAGGAAATGGACGTGTGAAAAGGCCGTAAACTGCTCCTTGAAGGAATTTCCCAAAGGAGGTGGCTACTCCTTGAGCTCCAGGGAGAATCAAAAGGCGGACCGTTTGCTGCTAAGAATAAATAATGAACAATTTTTAGAGACTCATAACTTGTTATCCTAAGTGGTGAAAAATAGAAAAAGGACAGATTTGTTAGTCTAATTTTTGGCTTTACGTTTCAAGAGGCGGTGGAACTGTGTAACATATTCTGGACAGGAATGGCAATATATGTGGTTTTATGTGACATGTGTTTATGCTAGAATTGTTAAACTTTGCACACAGATTCCTAGGGTAAACATGCATATTTGTGGAAATTTGGAGAAAAATTGGAAATTGTGTTCATGGCGAAATGGACAAAATTCTGCAGTAAAGTGAAACAAGGTCTCACAGCTGCGGGATTTTGATGAACAGATACTAAATAAAATATGGAATCTTTGTGTGTGATTTTTGTGGCGGTTACACATGTATAAATATGTATTTAGGACAAAATTTGATTTTGATACTAGTGGCTAGGGGAGGTTTCTACGGACTGTAAAAGCCAAACCATAAATGTGACATCATCTGTCCTTGATCCAATCACTCAGATGCAAGGCGGAGATGAGGCTCTGATCCAATCCCAGTTCACAGAGGCAAGCTTAGTTAAGCCGGCCCATACACTCATTTTTGTGATGTCATTTGAAAGGATAAATAGAGACAGCTGACAACACATAGGAACACACTCACAAACTCACTCTTCTGATTCCAGCTAAGCACTTTGTTCCAGCATTCAACATCCAGCCTTTAACATCCTTCCAGATCCAGATGCCACGAATCTTGCCAAGCAGTAGCTGAACCATTTTCAGCAAGGCCTCAATCCTCAAACTTATTCTTACAACCCAGTGAAGCGCTGTGGTGTGAGAAAGCATCCTGAACTAGCATCCTAAAACTATCTGGCTTGCTACCATAAGGCTTGCCTGATGAACTTGCTATCCCGCTGATTTGAAATACCCGGAAACAAGAAGGGCAGATCCTGTGCAGTTCCGGCAACCGGCCTAGTGGATCCAGTCCCACGCCTGATGTGCTGTCCCTCCTTGATAGACCCAATCCATTGACCAGAACCGTGACTGTCAAAAATCTTAAATCCCAGTGGATTGTATTAATAGGACGCTAGAGAACTATTGTATACCTTGTATTATATTGTTCCATTCTAACCTTTGAACTATCCCTACTTTCATAACAAGTAACAGTGTCAAAATCTTTAGTGTTCTCTTATTCTCTCTGGTTGCTAAAGCGCCATTTTCATAGTCATCTTATTTTGTGAAAGCGCTGTTGTATAAGGGCTGTCTGTGGCTGGAGACGCTGCGCTTCCTGAACTTCTGCTGTCTTTGCTGCCGAATCACAGAGGATTATTGTGACTTTGCAGTGATTTTGGAAATATTTTCCAAGTGTGGCTATCCCCACCCACAATTCCACCCACATTGCCCAGAACCTATTTAGCAAGGTTTTCCCGCGCTTTATGTGCGCATGCTTTTGTGAAAGCGCTGTTGTATAAGGGCTGTCTGTGGCTGGAGACGCTGCGCTTCCTGAACTTCTGCTGTCTTGGGCTGCTGAATCACGGAGGATTATTGGTATGGACTAACTGCCTGAGAAGCCAAGTCAACGTTGAGAAAGGCAGTGATTTTGAGTATCTAACGTTGGCTATTTGTTTTGCAGTGACTTTGCAGTGATTTTGGAAATATTTTCCAAGTGTGGCTATCCCCGCCCACAACTCCGCCCATATTGCCCAGAACCCATTTAGCAAGGTTTTCCCGCGCTTTATGCGTGCGCGCTTTTGTGAAAGCGCTGTTGTTATAAGGGCTGTCTGTGGCTGTCTTGGGCTGCCTGAGGGCTGCTGAGGCCCAAAACTTTGCGTTAAACTTACCCTTCTTTTAATTATTTTTTATTTTATATTCTATAAAAAAAAAAAAAAATGTATTTCTTGTTCTATTCTAATGCAACTATTTTGACTCGTGGTAATTGAAAAGAGTAGGAGTTGTGAGTGAAATGCAACGCGTACTTCCGACACTCAAAACAGGTATGCCCCCTACAAAAATTGTAAATAATAATTTATTGTTGCCCTTATTCATGCTCCTTAGCTTGTATTAGCCAAAGACCCTTGGTTAAGGCAACAAGCTCTACACCAAACAAAAGATTTACGCCGAAGACAAAGAAGCCCATTTCCAAGATGGAGGTTATGGCGGACATTCGCAAATAATGTAAAGAGTCTCCAATAGCACAGAAGGTACAGTCAAACGCGGCAACGGCGATGTGTAAGCCTTCGGTAGCTACTGCGCCCCTCCCAATATCAACAAGGGCGACTGTTTCAAGTCTTACGGTAACAAGTAATCCCGTAGCTACATCACTGGAAGAACTAGCCGTAGTTGTGCATCCTTCACCATCGGACAGTGTAATGTTGAATAACGTAGGTGAGCCAGGTGCGTCTCATGAGGTATCACCAGTAGTGCTGCTAGTGCCACAAACCGTAGAAGAGCAAGTGGCCATTGACATAGATGCACCGATTGTTAGCCATTTAAATGACGGTTCACAACATAACCTGTCTAGGTCTCCAGTGATGTTCCCAGATACCTCAAACTCCTCTATTAACTCAATTGACTCTTATACGGCACCAACACCCCGTAACCCAAAGAAGGCGGGGGAGGTAGCTAAGAACGATCAATTTGACCCAATAACAAAAGTGCTGGAAGTAACGTTTACTACAATGGATTTAGCACTACAAACAATGACAAAATTATTTGAATCATTAGAAGGCAAAATATCAGTGCAACATACACAAATGGAGTAAATATTGCTTTGGCAGAAGGAGACGTCTGTGTTATTACAAAATAGGAAATGTATGTGCTATAAAAATCATGATAATGAACGGAAGAACTTGGTAACAAAATCATCACAAACCATGTTAATAGCGGTGGAAAATACGGATTTTTTCTGCGCTGTACCCTCCATTCCTGGACCAATATATGAAGTGCTTGAAAAACCTAAACACTCCAAATCAGCAAATATGCCTGAAATAGTGTTACCTCAATTAGAACTAAACTCTAGCTGTGTGACTGTTGACTCACAGTCAAATCCATCAAGTCCACTCAGCATTAAGAAAAACAATGACAAAAAAATAGCATACACAATTTTTTCGAAATCCAAAGCTACAGCTAATAAAGTACCGAATCCAAGCAAGTTATCAAAAAACTAAAAAGATCCTCCAAAAAAGAATGGATCTACGTCCAAACAATATTTTAAAGCATTATCTATGCCAAAACCAGTTAAAAATACTATTTTGCTCTCTAAAGCAATTTCTAAAAAATACCAAAATTTAGAAAAGACAAAAAAAATCGGTCTCTATTTGTAACCCAGGTGTGGCGAAAGTGATCACTGCCTATGCTCCACTAGACAATTTGGTGGAAATGTCAGAGAAGCATGACAAACATGTTTCTCAAAAAAATATTAAAGACAAGAATAACAAAGTGCAGTCCGTTGATGAAAAAGCCTTACAACGAAGGGAGATTTGAGAAGCAGTGGACGCATACATGGCGGAACGTGTCCCTACCAAAACCCTGTTTACTAGTCATTCCTTAAGTAATACAAAGACCGCTAGAGTAACTCAAATATGTGACGACAACTCCAATGACAATTCTGCTCCACATGGCAAAAATGGATCACGCCCGTATAAGTCTGATGCTAGCAGGTCCACCTTGGTGCAAAAAAAGCAAATGAGTAAATTATTAAAGAAAGCAACCGAGCCGGAGTCCACTCTAATTCCAGAAGTGGACGCCGGCCCGACAGCTGTTTTCTGTCCGCAGAATGGGTCTAATATTGTACAAACACTGATGAGTTCTATGCAGGCAATACAACTCTTGCAGACGGCACTTGCAGGTCTTCTACCATTTGAAACCAAAGAGAATTTGATAATACCTAGTGTTAAGAACCCAGAACTATCACAAACTAACCTGTTTCCAACTGGCACTAAGCGCCCAGCGGCATATGCATTGATTCTATCGTGTCGTACAGCACCTTATCCACAGTATGATATCAATAGACATACTGTTCTAGCTATTTTCTCTGATCTACCACAATTAGAGGATATATTGTCAACCGATATAGCACTAGTAGAATTCCCTAAAAACAAATTAGCAACTACAGTGAAAATCTGGATGAATTCGAAAGTGGTGCAAAACACAATATGGATGGCAAAAGAGGCACTATTTAATCTGGGTTTTGTTATTACAACAGAGGATCCAGAGGAAAAGATTCCTAGTATAAAACACAATAAACTCTGTAACAAACCCTACAAAGCCTTCACCCAAGAGCAAATGATATCTGAAGAAAAACCACTTAATAAGCATTGCCTGTCCACTAATATTCAGAATTAGCTAGACCCTGCACCTTTATTTAACACACTTACATTAATTAGTTGGAACACAAGGGGCTTTAAGCATTTAAATCAAAGCTTTAGTGATCTGATTAAGTATGATGTAATTATGCTTCAGGAAACGTGGCTACAGGTTGCACCCTTGATGGATGGCTTTAATGTATGCTTAAACCCGGCTCACAAAACTGAAAATGGTCGACCCACATCAGGTCTTCTTACTGCAATTAAAATTGTCCCAGATACGGTTATTGATCCATGGTTTAACCCAAATAGATTTATCCAAATGATCAAAGTTAAAACATCTGAATATACAATTGCTATCATTAATTTGTACTGGAATCCGGATGGTATTGTGGAGACACGCTTTATTGAAGATCTGTCTGATTTAATGTTTAGGATTTCTCAAGACAAATCTATATTGCATATAATCATGGGTGGTGATTTGAATTTGAATTGCTTATGTGTGAAGTCATCAAAGTCTCAACCAAGACTTAAAGTATGGAAGCAATTCATAAAATGTCATAATTTCGTGATGCTCAATGGCTCGTGTGCGTCTGACATTCCTGCACATCCAACATGGAGGCGGGGGAAAACAGAATCGGTAATTGATTATTTATATGTGAGCTCTTCATTATTCCCATGTATTGCTGATTTTGGTATTGTGCAATCTGACTATAGTGATCATGATCAGTTAACAGTCAAATGGACAACGTGCAATCCGCCCAGGCAGATAGAAAGAGAGTATGATCTAACAAATGTGACCACCAATGCGAGAAGCACCAGACTATGATGCTCGGATAGACAGTTGCATGAATACCATGATTATGTACAGAATTGCGTGGGTTTGACCAAACGGGGTGAGTCATTGGATGATTGTTATTATACAATGATGCCTTACTTTCTTGATGATAAGAAAGGAAAATTGAGTTTTATGAAACCATCTATACACAAATATAATGATGAAGTGAAAAAGCGAAAAACTGTGTATAGGATGGAAAAAAGAAATGCTGCAAAGCTACCCGTGGTATTAAGAGGGCCCACACTAAACAAGATAAAGACACGGTACAAAAACTGGTTAAGAGCTAGGCGGGCAAATTTATACCAGATAGATGGTCAAAACATGCTTAGTTTAATACAATCCAAGAACTCTGCAAGAACATGGGCAATTTTGAATGGTGCTGTGAATGGACCACAAGGGCTCATTCAAGGCAATAGCGTCATGGAGTCTGACTGGATATCTTATTTTGCTAAATTGTATGCTCAACCAACAAATAACGCAAGTTTGGATTCAGTCGAGTTCCCAACTAAATTTAATTTGGAATTCGATCTATTAGACATCCAGTTATGTATTAATTCTATAAATCGGTCGAGAGCGTGTGGCCCAGATGGGCTGTCAAATAAGACATTAAGACAAAGCCCTCAGATGTGGGCCCACATTCTCTACAGTATATTTACTATGGTGAATGCTTCTCAAACCATCCCCCAGTCATGGAGACACTCAATTACAGTACCAATTTACAAAAAGGGTAACCGTCAGGCTCCTAACAGCTACCGGCCAATAGCATTATTAGACACACCAGGGAAGATCTTTACGCGTCTTATCTTGAAAAAACTTAAATATTGGGCCCAAAATACATATATGGTAGATCCTCTCCAAGCAGGTTTTGTTACAGGAGTGGGTACAATACCTAACATAATGATCCTGAACTTAATTAAGGATAAGTGTGCAAATCTTGGTCAATCAATTTATCTAGCATTTGTTGATTTTAAAATAGCTTTTGATTCTGTGGACCGCTTGTTACTATACCAGAAACTAAAGCGTTACAATTGTCCCGATACTCTACTGGCATTGATTGGCTTGCTTCACTCTAATACGTTCATGCGAGTAAGATTGACTTTAGATGGAATGATATCTGCTTACATCCGCACACAGAGCGGTTTGAAACAGGGATGCATTTTGGCATCAACACTATTCAATCTTTTTATTTTAGACATAGGTTGTGCGTTTCAGAATATAATTTGTGATGCTCCAAAATTGGGTTCTTATCTGATAAACTATCTGCTTTATGCAGATGATCTTATTTTGCTATCCAAAACTCCGAGTGGCTTGCAAAATATGCTGAATGCACTAAACCTGTATGCAGTGGAAAACAATTTGGTGATTAATACAGCAAAAACGCAAATAGTGGTTTGCAAACCAAAAAAGCAGCTAAAGGTTAACTCCTACCAGTGGTATCTGGGAAGTGAACAACTTGAAAAAGTTAATACGTACAAATACCTGGGTGTTATGATTTCCAATTCTCTGAGAAAGAATGACAATGAAATGGAAATCATTCAGAAATTACTTCCTCTAATCGCCCAGGCAAGGTTATTAACACATAAATATGCAAAATTCTCCTACTCCCATATTGCTATTTTATAAACAAAAAGTGATTCCTATCCTCACGTATGGGGTCGAATCTACACTACCCAAACAACGTAATTTTTGGGACAGGATAGAATCCAAGTTTTGGAAAAAAATTCTAAACATTCCTATGTCCGTGTCCAAAGCCATATTGCGTTTTGAATTGGCTTTGACATCCATGTTTACACAGGATCAATGGAAGAGATGTGCGTTGTTTAGGAAATGTCTGTTAAATATTGGTTCCTCAAATGTTGTCGGAATATTAGCAAACTATCTAGCTACTACAAATGATTCTTACTCCAAGGTATGGACACAGAATATTATAAATACTCTAGCAGATGCTGATATTTCTCTAGACATTCTGTTAATTAATCCGGTAAGAACTAAAATGAAGTTATTCCAAATGGATTGGATTATAACGATTGAGCAATGTTCTAGAATGAAAGATTTTGATATATCGACATTTGGGCATAAAAAATTAGGAACAATGGCCAGGTATCTACAGAAATATCCTTCTCCGCATATGCGCAATCAATATCTGCGCTTCAGATGCAATCTATGGCATACTAGATCAGTATTGGCAACAAGAAAGCAAATTCCAGAGAATGAAAATTTTTGTAGATGGTGCAAAGTACCAACACAAGAAGAAACCCTAAAGCATTGTCTAATTGAATGTCCTAATCTTGATGAAATGCGAAAAAAACATTTTTTCAGATTCACCCATGAATTATTGCCTATGAACTATTCTGATGCATGGAAATGGTTATTTTCGACCAATAAGCTAACGGTTCAAATTGCCATTGTACAATACCTGAATGAATTGTTTAAAACAGAAGAAGTTGCGAATTAAGAAGTACACTAAAAAAAAATATAAAGATCTAAACTAGATGGAAATCTATATTATACATAGGAGGTTGATATGTTGTGATAAGTAAATGTTTGATAATTGCTCCCGAAAAGGCAATGTATAAATGAAATGTATTATTATGGAATTGCCAATATACTGTATTGACGAAATTACAAATTTTAATATTAGAATGTGAAATGTTAAAGTTATTATGTTTGATTATGTTGTAAAAATTTGAAAGGTTCAATGAAATGAACTAACTAAATAAAAATAAAAAAATACAAAAAAAATGTAACTCCATAAATCCCACATTGAGTCTTTGGACTCTTGCCCCCGGGGAAGGTGATGGGGATCTGTTACTGAAGTCATGAATCAGTCTCTGAGCTTACTTTGTCCTGACTTGGTTGCCTAACCCAAACGTCCTAGCCTTGAGTAAAAGCATGAGACATATTTTCTGATTCTAAACTGAAGTCCTTGTTCAAATTTGTGGCTATATTTTCAAAAAACACCTCTCACTAAAACCTCTATAACTCCCTCAGTGTTTAAGATAGAAGCGAAATTTCAACTCCCACTTGTACCTAACATCCTTAGCTATCTCTACAACCCATAACCACAGTGCTGAACAGTGTGATTGACCCATTATGTTATAAATGGCATAAGGAAAAGTTTACTGCGAATTGACATTTTGAAGAGTTTTACACGTGTGAATTAGCTTTAAATAATTTCCCACTTGGCCTTTGAGATTTCAAATGTTTTCTTTTGATTAAAGTATTGCTTGTGTTTGCATGCATCTGTTCAAAGTGGCTCCCATAGAAATTTCTCATAATGTAAGCATTTTTGACCACATTTGGTGTTTTTGCTCAGCCAATTTCAAAGCCAACCTGACAGTTGAAAAATCAATTCCATTTTTCTCTTGTATTTAAAGGGGGAAGGTGGGAGGTGATATTCTGTTTGATCTATGTTATTCCTGAGTACCTGCTCTCTCCTCACATCTATTTAAATTTCCTATTTGTGGGTTGAGGGGTGTTGCAGCGCGAACCACTGACCATAGCACTATCTGCTCCAAACCAACCCAAAAGTATCCTTTTCTGTCCTGCATTCTTTTTGTGTTCATTACCTGATTCCCAGTGCATTAAAGATATTATTCAGTGTTCTGTCACCCCATTGATGATTGTTGTTACCTATTAAAATATATTGTGATTTAAATTCTAAATAATTAAATACATATTTACCTTTGCAAACTAGCCTGATTCCTGGTTCAGTCTGACCGGGGGCGGAGGGTCTCAGGAGAAGGGTGTGATATGAGTGGTATATCATTCAGAATACTGAACGTATAGATCAAAATAAATAAGGGTTTCATTTGCGCACTACATGCTGGCCGAGACTTGCGTGTGTGCCAGATTGAAATCACTTACAGATACTCAAGAGCCTCCTGAGATGTTACATTGTAAGTTACCATGAGCGTGCCAGTAATTGCCACATAACAAATGAATGGCCACTCAGATCATAAGAACAACACTAGTGTAGACTATTAAACTATGATTAAGGCTGTTTTCAAAAGAAGGTACTGACAACTAAATTAACACTGACCACCTCTCAACCAATCAGAATATTCAGAGCACAGTCAATAACTACTGGTATTGTCTGTATTCTGAACATCTGACGTCAAAGGAAGACTGGGAAAGGTTTCGTTCAACAGGACCCTTCCTTTCTGGGAAGACCTTTTTTCCTCTGCATCATATTTAGCACAGCAGAGAGAAAGCTAAAACATGGACATATGCTTTAACTTTCTTATAGATAAACCATTTAATATTACATGACAGCTAATGTATGATCCTGTTAAACCCACTCCAGTTTAAGTTTGCAATTAAAAGACCTAACTTATAAAGGCATCCTTGTTATTTAAACTCTACAAAATAAACCCATATTTAGTATACTGTGTTTGTCTATTTAGTTTACTCCCTATTAAATTAACGTGTTCACTTCACAACCAAAACATGCATTGCCACTACCAATATGTGCTGCAGACCTCGGGGAGGGTCATTATCACTCGGCATTATGGCCCTTGCCCAACTTCCCTCTTTGGTCTATAAGGCTATATAACTTTTAGGAACTCTCATATTTGTCAGGAAACACAATTTGCACAGGATCACACGCTGAGGCTAAGTGCTGAAGCCACAAATGGAGGTCACTCTACAAAGCAAGCACTTGACTGTGTATCTTGACCAGACAATGTGAAGTTCCGCAAAATAAGTTGTGTGTTTGTGTTCGTCATAATTACACAGATCATTGAGATGAAATGCACATTTTAAAAATGGTGTATGTTTGGTGACTGTCTCCAGAGCTGACACAGATGGAGGTATCTACTTGGAGATGTGTGACGCTTTCCCAAAACAATGCCTCCAACATATTGCGGTTATGGTTCTTGCCACTAAGCATGCACCTGAGCCTTGATAGGGGGCTCTTCGTCCTGAACAATGGTCCCTCCATTGATCTATTGACGCTGCCTGGGACACAGCTTGGCATTGGGCGCATGCTGTCGGCTGCACCCTTGTATGCATCTATGCATGGGATTAGCAAGCAGCATGCTAGCTGGGATGCGGCAACGTGTGCAGAGGGATAGCAGCAAGTCAGCGTTGCATAGTTAGCTCGTGCGGGTAGCAAAAGTAGTGTGGTGGTCGGGGGGCCGCTGGTGTCATGCGGGCCCCTCCGGGCGTATGGGCCCTGCGCGCTGCAACGCCGCGCAGGAAACAGACACGGAGACGTCTGCTTGCTCCGGCGGTCCGGCTCCAACTGCCGGGCGCCGCCTTTATTCTTAACTGCGCATGCGCCGGCTTGTATGCCGCGCATGCGCATTCTGTGTACTACGTACACAACATCCCTCCTTTTCCCCCTCAAACAACAAAACCATTAAACATGGGGCCAACGTGGCTCAAACATTATATACTTAACAGACTTTTGTTGCTCAGGTCGCTGAGTCCATAATAAAGTCTTGGAACCTTTGTGGAGGGCGGCGTCCCTCTCTGCGGGGGTACCTGGGCGGTCCCCTTTCGACATTCTCTGGCTCCGCAGGGTCTCCGGGCGTGTCAACGTTCTCCGGTGGTGCTTCTGCCGCCTGCCTTTGGCTAGGATCCGGTTCTTCTTCAGAGGTTGCTGGTCCTATGCGTTTGAAGAAAGACACATTTCTGGTCACTGTCCCACGCGCGTTCGCCGCCGTGACCATGGATCCCTTGACGTGGGTAACTCCCATCGGGTGTGGTTCATATGTCATTGAGAGTTTCCCCTCTGGTTTCCTGTTCCGGACCAGGACGGTGTCTCCTACCGCTATCTCTTTTTCCGGCAGCCTTCGCCTCATTGTCTCCTTCTCGTTCCTCGCGGCCCTGTCCGCTGCCACTTGTGTGTCATCAATCACCCCCGGGCGTCGCTCTCCCGCTTCCGGTATCAACCCTCTGGGTATGCGCTTAAATAGTGCCTCAGCGGGCGCGATTCCGGTGGACTGATGTGGGGTGGACCGGTACTCACGGAGGAATTTGATCAGATTATGGCGCAGGTCTTCCCCTCCATTGACGGAGATGCGAAAGATTTTGTTAAGAGTCCGCATGAACCGTTCAACCTCTCCATTGGCTCTCGGCCACAGTGGGGTCACTTTGCGGTGCTTGATGCCTCGTTCTGCGCAGTATCTGGCAAAACGCTGCCCTTGGAATGGAGCGCCGTTGTCCGAACAGATCTCGAGCGGGAAACCGTGGGTGGCGAAAATTTTGTCCATGGCCAGGATGGTGTGATCGCTGGCGGTGGATTCTACGAGTTCCACCTCCGGGTACCTTGACCACTGGTCCGTTACCACTACGAAGTGTAGGCCTCTGCCGGTCGAGCCAAAGTCTGCGTGGACGGTACCCCACGGCACGTCGCTCCGTGGCATGGCTTGGATGGGCGGGCTCTTTTCTGCTGGACTCGCGGCTTGGCAAGGGATGCAGGCCTTTACGAACTCGGTCACTCGGTGTTCCAGGTCGGGGAACCAGACTTTCAGCCTCAGGCGCGCCTTCATCTTAGCCATGCCTTGATGTCCTGTGTGGGCTAGCTGGAGAACTCTTGTGACCAAGGACCTGGGGATCACGATCTGGTCTCCCCGCAGTAGTAGGCCGTCCGTGGACACCGAGAGCTCGTGTCGAGCCTTCCACAACAGTTGCAGGTCTCTCTGCACCTCCGGGTTTCTTCTGGCGTTGTTCAGGAGGACGTCTCGCCATCCCCCTGTGGCAACCGCTCGTTTCACTCGCAAGAATGCCTCGTCAGAGTTTGAGTCATCTGCAATGTTCTCCCTCGACAGGGCTACTGGCAGGGCTGATTCAACGACGAGATGCACAGCGTCCCCTGCGTCAGATAACTCTACCGGATTCTGGGCGTCCCTCGTGCCGGGGTGGCGGGACAGGTAGTCTGCGGGGTTGTGGGTGCCTGGGCGGTACACTAACTTGACGCTATATTCGATGAGCGATAGCATCCATCTTTCGATCCGGGGAGGCGGCTTGGAGGAAGTGCCGGACAGGATGGGAATCAGGGGTTTGTGGTCAGTGACCACGACGACGGGTTTGCCGAGGATGTATATCCGGAAGTGTTTGCATCCCCACAGGATGGCAAGGGCCTCTCTCTCGATTTGCGAGTAGCGCCTTTCCGTGTCGGTAAGGGCCTTGCTAGCGTAGGCAATGGGTCTCATCGCTCCCAGTTCATCGGCCTGCATGAGGACTGCCCCTAGTCCTACGGGGCTGGCGTCAACTACGATCTCTGATTCTCGGCTGGGGTGGAAGTAGGCCATTGTCTCCTGCTCTGACAGGGCCTCTTTGATGGCATTGAATGATCTTTGTTCCGCCGCTGTCCATTGCCACGGTACGTCATTCCTGGTGAGTGCTCTCAATGGTTCTGATAGGGAGGCTAGGTCTTTGATGAATCTGCCGCAGTAATTGACCATCCCTAAGAAGCTCCGAACTTCTGCAGGAGATGTGGGCGGAGGTGCGTCTCTTATGTCTTTTACCTTGCCGGGATCAGGTGAGATGCCGTTCGCATGGAAGGTGAACCCGAAGAATTCCAGCCGATCTTTTAGGAATTCACACTTTTCTTGGTGTAGTTTAAGACCTACCGCCTGGAGTCTCTCAAACGTGCGTTCTAGCCTTTTAAGGTGTTCGCTCTCTGACTTGGCGAAGACCAGAATGTCGTCGGACATGTTAATGACGCCCCTCAGGCCGGACAACGCTCCTCTTATGGCGTTCTGGAAGACCTCAGCCGCGGATGAGATCCCGAAGTTGAGTCTCTTGTATTGGTACAAACCTTCGTGCGTCGTGAACGTAGTAATGTACCTCGACTCGGGGTGCAGTTCCAGTTGGTGGTAGCCAGATCTGAGGTCTAGTTTGGAGAAGACCTTGGCGCCTTGGAGTTCGCCGACGATATCGTCCAGGGTGGGTGTGAGGTGGCGCTCTCTTTTGATGGCAGCATTTGGTAGCCTCATGTCCACGCAGATGCGCACAGCCCCTGGTTGCTTCGGCTTCGGGGCCACTACGATGGGTGAAACCCACGGGGTGGGCCCTTCTACCCGTTCGATGATGTCTCTGTCCATTAGCTGTTGCAATTCTGTTTCTACTTGTGCCCTCAGGTGAAATGGAATTCGGCGGTGTTTGAGGGCTGCCGGCCTTACGGATTTGTCGATGTGCAAGCGAATGGGGTCTGCGTTCAGTTTGCCGATACCCTTGAAGAGACTCGCGAACTTGTGTAGCATGCTCTTTAGATCCGCCTGGTATACCCCAAATGTGAAATGCACAATGTCAAGCGCTTCTGACGCAGCACAGCTCAGCAGCGAATGGGGGCTGACGTCGGTGACGAAGAATCTTGCCTTGATGGAGTTCTGTCCATGAGATACTGGGGCAACAAATGCACCTTGGATGGGTAAGGGGGTGTCGCCACCGAATGCATATATCCTCGCCGTTGATGTCGACAGTTCTGGTGGGCCTGGCAGGGCTACGTAGTGTTTGGTGGCTAGCACGCAGACCGACGCCCCGGTGTCGATGAGGATGGGGGTGGGAGTGCCCTTGATGTTGACGGTGCACTTGGGTTGGCGTTTCGTGCTGGAACATCTTGCGATGCTGGAGATGAAGAAGACTTCTTCCTCCTCCTCCTCTTCTTCTTCTGCGAGGTGTAGGTCTTGCAGGCCTTGATCAATGGAGGAGATGCCTCTCACTCTGCGAGAACTGCCCCGCCCCACTCTCTCTGGTCCTCTCGCCGTTGTAACAGGGGCAGCCGCACGGCACGTTCTGGCAAAGTGACCCGGTATGCCGCACCGGGCGCATGTTCTTGACTTGGCTGGGCAGTCACCGCTGTGGGGGAGGTCGTACCCACAGTTCGAGCACGATGGGGCGTTGCTTGGAGTGGGCGCGGTGTCGGGCTTTCTCGGCGCCCATCTCGACCTATTCGCAGCCGACCGTCCCACTGCAAATGCGTCCTCGTTGTGTCCTGGTCGCGAGGCAGCGTCCATTTTCGCGCCTCTGGCCTCTGCTAGTTCATGTGCTCTGCCCAGGTCTAGAATCTGCTGGAGGGTTAGGCCAGGCTCCCTCAACACTTGCCTCCGAAGTTTACCAGAGCTGCACCCCTGCAGTAGTTGGTTGCGGACCATTTCCTCTTCGTCGGCCCATCTGCAAGAGGTCGCCAGGTGTCTCAGGCGGGCGCAGAATTTGTCTAGGGGCTCATCGTCCAATTGTTTCTCGGCGCCCATGACGAACCTGTCAAAGTCCACGTTGGCCATGGGTAGGAAGTGGTCTTTGAGTGCCTGCTTGACTGCGTCGTAAGTGACCACGGGGATGGTCAGGGAGTCGTAGATCTTGTGGACTTCTGCGCCTGCTGAATAGATCATGGTCGCAATCTTTTCATCATCGTCGTTAACCCCTGCAGCCCTGAAGAACATGTCTAGTCTTTTGACCCACAGCAGCCACTTCGGTCCCAGCTTGGAAGGGGGTCCAGTGGCATCAAACTCTGGCATGGGGGCTAGGGAGCTGCGGGCTCTGCGGGGAATCGGGGCTGCGGCACCCTCATCATCTGCGCCGTCACCCATTTTCTGTACTCACAGGTGGTAGATGCGGCCTTGTGGTAGTGGTGGGAGCGAAATCCCCTTCTTTCTTCTTAGGTGCCACAGTCTTGCACCAGCAAGACTGTGGGTGTTCCAAAAATTAGATTGATGTTTTTTTTGTTTTCTTTTACTGACGCCGTCGGCGAGTGGCGCACGAGCACCCTGTTGGGCCGCAACCACGGTCGCCACGCGTGACGGGGAGCGGGTCGAGGAAACAAAATGGCCGCCGGTGCGTCGTCAGTCCGTGACGCGGCGGACTTAATCACGGCGTTGCAGCCGGGCACGGGAGTGGGCCGTGGCTCCTCCTCGTCGCCAGTGTGGTGGTCGGGGGGCCGCTGGTGTCATGCGGGCCCCTCCGGGCGTATGGGCCCTACGCGCTGCAACGCCGCGCAGGAAACAGACACGGAGACGTCTGCTTGCTCCGGCGCTCCGGCTCCAACTGCCGGGCGCCGCCTTTATTCTTAACTGCGCATGCGCCGGCTTGTATGCCGCGCATGCGCATTCTGTGTACTACGTACACAACAAGTAGCTAGAAGGCGAAGGGGAATGAGGGGAAGGGCGATTCAAGTGGGGGAGAAGCTCCAGAGGGGAAACGGTTCTGGAGTGGGGAAATGTAGGATTGAGTGGAGTGATCCGCTCTTTTCCCAAAGGGTAGCAGCAGAAAAAAACGAAAAAAACAGCATATACAAAAGGGCCGAATTCGGTAGCGCAAAAAATTATGAAAACCGATAATGACGATCGAGGGGAGCAGGGGATGCTGGGGTTTCCCCCACACCCTTTGATTGAAATTATGGGTATATGAGGGTGGCGGCTGGTTGTCCACCGCTTCCATACAAAGGAAAGCAGGGACAAGGAGTTAAAAAAAAATATATATATACAGGAGTGTGGCGAAACGCATCAGGTAGCCTCCCCTTGCTACTGGGAAGCCGTTTTTCTACTGCAAATAATTGTTTGAATTAAAACTTGGAACTTTTTAAAAGCGAATTTTTGGTTGTGCAGTGGTTTCTTTTTCGGCGAGCACTTGTTGCTGAACACTGATGGATTTTGTTAATTAAAGGGAGTGCAGCTTTCAAAGGAAGTCGACCTCGCGGTCTGTGTTTACCTTTCAATTTCATTCATATATATATATCTCTATATCTCTATATCTCTCTATATATATATATATATATATATATATATATATATATATATATATATATATATATCTATCTATATATATCTATATATATATGTATATATATATATAGATATATATATACTGCAATGGAAAAGTCTGCCTCCAAATTCGTAATTTTTGGATTCAAAATGTTCGGAATCGACATAATCGCGTATATCCTTCCCAGAGACTCTGCAGAGGCCTGCAACAAGGCCACAGTGTTATTCGTAGGGCGGTGGCAGGCCAAGGCACGGGAAGGAAAAGACTGGCAATGATGATCAGGAGTGCGGAAAAGGTGGGGGACGCTTCCTGTTTCCTGCTGGTGCGGAGGGAGAGGAGGAGATCTGAAGGGAACAAGGTCGGGGCTGATCTAGGCTGAGTAGTGTGGGCTCCCCTTTGCTCCTTCTACCCTGGCTATGGAATTAACATGACAGACAGTTTTGTTTGTGGAAAAATTATGGCCGTTGGCTTGTTTATTTTCTACAGAAAATAACACCACACAATATCACAACAGAAAATAACACCAGCTTGCTTTTGGGCACTTCGTGTCCAGGGATTGGAGATGCCCCGCCTTCTCCTCGGCTAGTCTTCGTTACCCTGGGGCATCCGTTCCCGGACACGTGCCGCTCCCGCCGCCTACGACTTTCTTCTACCGTGTACCGAAGAAAGTACTCGGCGTTCCGGTTCCTCCTTATTCCTCCTTACTTTGCTATTTTGCAGGGTGGGTTGGGTGGCAAAAACGTTTCCTTCTCCCCCCCTTTTCCAGGCCCTAGGAGCTTACCCGAATGAGGTGAGCTTCTTACCTGATTTGTGTTTCCCTTGCTTTCTGTGGGGGTACTTATACTACCCTGCTCCTTTGTTGTACCCTTGGGGGGCAGACTTCCTCCTGCCCCCCTGTTGCTTTCCTCTCACACCTTTCCCTGTTTGTGTTGTGGTTCCCTGGCAATGCTGGGGGTGGGGGCACCACTTGGCTGCCCCTCCCCTTGCTTTTCACGCCGTTTGTTTCCCCCACCCTGCGCCTAACCCCCCAGGCCCTCCATAGTGCCGTCCTTTGTACAGCACGGGGCCTGGGGCATTCACGGTCATCAGAGAAGTTGTAAAAAACAAACGTATCTGTGAATGTGAGCTGCTGTGTTTGTCAGCACCTATGTCGTGTGTGGAGGGAGTGGGCGGAGGGGTAATTACTTGTTCATTGTGTACATACGGCAGAAATGAGCAATGCTATTGCAAGTGTGTTCTCACAGGTGCAAAGACTGGCGATGTTGGGCAAAGCTATGACATGATGTTTTTACAGTGACATATTCTAGCAGGAAAGTCATCACAGGTGTATTTTACAGGGGGAAAGCCATCACACGTCTGTTCTTACAGGGGAAAATACACTTGCATTGTTTGACAAGCCATTGCAAGTCTGCTCTATAGAGGTAACTTCTAACATGTATGGGCACAACCATCACAAATGCCTTCTGATAGGGGACAGTAAGACAGACTAGACAGTAAGAGAAAAAAGGATGGGAGTAGGATCACATATGTTGGAAAACAGGCCAGGAATGACATTTTAAAGCGGATTCAAAAATGTGTCCCAAATGGGTAGTACTTTGTCTTCAGCTAGTGTTCCTTTTTAAATGATGTATTCAAAAGCTGCAGCTTGTAGCATAATATCAGAGCATTCCTGAAAGAGAGCTGTTGCTTTGTCT
This sequence comes from Ambystoma mexicanum, assembly GCF_040938575.1. Classification (NCBI taxonomy): domain Eukaryota; kingdom Metazoa; phylum Chordata; class Amphibia; order Caudata; family Ambystomatidae; genus Ambystoma; species Ambystoma mexicanum. Next base: position 1,023,303,202 of record NC_090921.1, on the reverse strand, counting down.
TTCCTGTGTCTCCTAATGATTCTTGCAGCATCCACCAGGCTAAGTGTCTCCCTTTCTCCTGCGTGTGTTCTATGGGACCTGGAACACTGGGGATCTAGTGTTTAGCATTTAGGATCGCCATGCATCCTAAATGCCTATGCGCAGGGGTCTGAAATAGTAACTATCATTTCTGCACCGTCACGCATGTAAATGCTCAAAAAACTCAGCTGCTCATCAGCTCTGGACGGTCCGGTATCTCCCTGTCGCAGGAGCAGTTGAATTAGTGGAGCGTTTACATGCGCAACGGTGCGGAAATGATGGCTACTGTTTTAGACCTCTGCACATAGGCATTTAGGATCCATGGAGATTATTTACATATTTGAATACGTCTCAACGTACTGCTTATGCATTAAGAAGTTTGCAGTGAGATGAAAAATATATTAGCTCTATTGGACTGATGAGACCCTCCAAAAGACTAATTACACTTTGGAACATATATTTCTTTGGAATTATATTAATGAAAATGTTGAACTCATTAGTTTGGAGCCCTGAAGAAGAGCAATGGCTCGAAACATGTGTTGGCTCAAATAACTAAGAATACATCAGAGGAATTGAAAGCTCACTAATCCTATTGGGTCTAATTATTTATCAACTACAAATACATCAAAGGTTTTCTTTAAACTTTGAGGTTGAGCACTGTTTGAAATCTATTACTCGTTTGTTTGTTAAGTTTTGGAAGCTGTGTTGATAGAGAAAGTCTGGCGTAAAGAAGGGTTGAACCAAAGATATTTCATACTGAACCCACAAGGGCTGTTCCTCTCCTATGATGTTACTAGCTAATTGCACTAAATTAGTAGCCCAATGAAATAAATGTGCATCTGGAACATTGTGGCCTCATTAAGAGGTTGTCGTTAGGAAGATGTTTGTTTTACTTTAAGCTTTCTTACCTTGCCACTGGAAGTTATGCAGGGCATTGTGTGGGCATTTAAAAAAGCCCAGAAAACATCACCAGGAACATCGAAAATGTGTATAAGAGCTGAGGTAGGTAGACCATTTTAATGGCAAGCGGCGCTCACAATGAAAAGTAAACGCTACCAGCATGCTGGCATGCCAGGAATTGTGTACTCACTTTGCGCTGCAGAGTGCAAATGTGAAGGGAAAAGGCAGTGTACATGCTTGTACGCCACCTTTTGCCCTTTAAATCTTAACACTGCAGTGCAAATGATGAAAACGTGGCTGCAGGGACACGCTTACATTCAGGTTTAAACATAACAGCAGGAGCTAAGACTTCGTAGAAGTTCATCTTTAGGCCCTCCCATAACCCACTGAAGTCAAAACACGTTTAGTACATAAGGCGATTTTGGTTCACCCCTTAGTGCTTCCTCTGAGCCACTGAGGAAGCACACAAGCGTGCAATGCATTGGCCTCAAGAACTACATTTGTTGATGCTCAGATGTGTATCTTGGTATTTATTTGGGTAATCCCCTCTGTGATTAAGTGACAAGTACTAAGTATTCCTAAAGTAAGGTAGACCATAGTGTTCGGCATATACCTTTGAGAATAATACAGCTTACTCTCCCAGGGCTCTGGGGGAGGGGCCATATTGATCACACCATCCAGTTATATCAGAGACTCAGGAACAGCTCTGTCTCCTGGTTTGATCACTTTGTCAGAATATTTCTTTGGAATTAGCTCAGGCACCACACTTCTGCCAGAGGCCTATTTCTGGAGTCAGACCACCGGAGACCGGCAACAATATCTGGGGATGATTTCTCTATCTGCACCGGTAGCTGACGATAAGAGTCTGCTGAAGAGTGTTTTGCTATCTAGTGTCAAAAGAAGCCGATGTGTGATCGTATCGCTTCATTACAACCTTGGTGCTCCGAGAAACATTCTAACCCTTAGAATACTCAGGCAATTAAGGAGTACCATCGAAAAGAGAAAGAATGGAGGAAATCCAGGTACACTCACCCGTAAAGACCTGGCAAAATCAGCTGTGGAGTCCTACAAGAAACCTATCTTCTTAACCAAAACTAAGCTCATGCAGAGTAACATTGCTATGCCCTTTAACAGGCCTAGAGAACTTTTCTCTACTTTAAAGAATCTTTTAAACCCGTTAGGTGCATCTTTTGAGTTTAAGGATTTTTTAATGCAAAAAATTAAAATCATTTAAGTGGACACCTGCCAAAAAAACCTTAAAGAAGAATCCACCTATCATTGAACCGGTACTGAATAGGGTCCCCTGGGATTTTTCATTGGTCCTCTCAGATACAACACTTATGCTTCTCCATAAACTGAGAACTATGAAGCACTGGTTTCCCATGAATCCTGCCTGTGTTGCTCGGAATCAGGATGATTATCTGAGATATGTTATAACGGCATTTGTTACCTCTCCTCAGTTCAAGGGATTGCACCGGCAGCTTTAAAAACAGCTACTATTATGCCTCTGCTGAAAAAGTGTTCTCTGGGTCAAAGATCATTGCAGGATTATCCCACTGTTTTGGGACGAACTTGGACAGCCGAAATACTGGAAAAGGTTGTCATGTGAGAAACCTGAAGGTTCTCCCTGACTAGCCCACGGGGACTTGTCATCCAGGTGGCCAGGGCACGGCCATCGTTATTGGATCCAGTACCGGAGGGTGGACCAGTGAGGGAGGATCGCCTGGATGGGGGGTCCTCAGGGGGTGAAAGTGGGACACCGATGGGTGAGACGTGGTATCCCCCTTCTTCTAACACCTGTTTCCCATCCTGCTATGTAGGATACTCAGAAACTCTACCTCTCCCCCCTTTTCCGACACAAACACGTTTGCATACCACAAAGGACGACAGCCTAACACCAGAGCCATTTACTGACATGTCCCAATACAAGGGTCAGACAAAGTCAGGCAATTGACCAGGATCACACACACCTGACAGCCCTTTCCCTTCCCCACAGGGATAAAAGGTGTAGCACGAGAGCACAATACGAACAAGTCAGACCGCACAACGAGAGAGCTAACTCAGCACAGCAGGTCAAGTGGAGGAGAAAGAGGGTGCAAACCGAGAGGGTGACAAGGAGAGAAGCGACCTTGCCCTTTCCAAGCCAGGCCTGTGAAACCTTCATGGAAGGAATTGTAAGACCGCGAACAAAAGCCTGTGTGTGTTGCAGTAGATGTCAATGATACACAGGGCCGTCCTCCACTGATAACCAAGCCGGGGAGAGACGCTTGCCTCGGAGGTACCTGCCTTGACTCCAGAGACAGAGGAAAGCCAAGCAGCTCATCACAGCCAGTGAGTCGAGGGGAGTACCGATAAGAAACTGAACTGTGTTGAATGAAAGTCCCAAAGTGGCACATTGAAGAAAGTTCAAAGAACTGTAAACTGTTAAAGGGGAAAACCAGGGCCCCGTCACCATGTGGGTTCTCACTCGAGAAATTCTGGTTGATCCTGTGTTGAATGAAAATACTGATACCAGAAGGCCCTAGGAGAGCTGCGAGGAAAGGGTCAAAGTGATCATACCAGGGTCTAGCAAAATGCCAGTACAGTCGAATGTCTTTGACCGACAAACCATTGTGAACGCAAGGGAAGTGAATTCCACATCAAGAGAAATTAAAAGAAATTGTTAAGTGGCAAGAGTGAACCAGACGGAAGGATGCCAATAAAGAGGGGCAGAGTCTAAAGTTTCAACAAACAGTGTGTTGACAAAGGTGAACCCGACAGAGGGATGTCCATGGTGAACTGTTTAAAAAGACATTAAAATTTGTGAATGCTAAAAGAAAAATTGATTTGGTAGTGAACCCAACAGAAGGAGGCTGACATTCGAGAAGGGTCTGAACACGGAAGAGGGGGGTCCAGGAGTGAAAAGGCATCACCCAACGAAGTTGAAAGGAACTTTTGTTTGTTATTTTTGAACCCATAAGACCCTCAAAGGCAATAAACTTTTGTAGAAAAGAGACTTAACCACCGAAGATTCTGATACTTGATAACAGAACTGTCGTCTCGTGCTGGGGAAGCTTGAGAGTGTGCTGTGCGCAGGAGTACCGCCTTGTCCCATGCTCCAACCGGTGTCCAGTCATTTGTTCGATTACAAAGGTTTCGAAAGGCAAACTTTCAAATATTTTTTTTCGAAATACAAAAGTTTCGAATGACAATTTGATCTAAAAAAATTCAAAAGTTTGCCTTTCGAAAATGGGGTTAGGGTTGGGGCTTGGGGTAGGGTTGGGGGGTGGGAGGGTGTCGTGGGAGTTGGGGAGGTGGGGGGGAACCCCCCCAATATACACTAAAACCTTGCAACGTTGCATGGAGCTGTCCAGTGCTGAAATTACAGGCCTGGACAGCTCCATCTAATGTTTCAAAGTTAAAAAAAATGCATTTAAATGCCAAAATACACAAAACACTTTGAAACGTTAGATGGAGCTGTCCAGTCCTGTAATTACAGCACTGGACAGCTCCCTTCAAAGTGTCAACGTTAAAAAAGAAAAAGGCAGTGAAATGCTACTTTTAACATGTAAAAGTGCATTCCAGTTGAAACCAATCCTTGACTATTGTCGATGGATTGGTTTCGAACGAAATGCACTTTCCATGTTAAAGATAGCATGTCATACCTTTTGATTTCGAAACTTTTGTTTCGAAAGTTTGACTATTAGAATCTTTTGATTCAAACAAATGACCCTAAACCGCTCAAACCATGGGGAAGGGAGACTACCGGCTACCACATCCTGACTTATCATTTGTGAACACTTCTTTCTTTCTTGTGAATCCTAGCCCACACTCTTTCGTATTTAGTTGTAAGGATTGGCAATAGTTTTTTTTTTTAGTATAGGTCCTTTTATTTGACAAGACGCCACTGGGACTGACTTATTATTATTTGATGATTGTAGCTTGCTCCCATCTTAGATTTAGATTTAGAATAGGAGTTTTTCCTACGTACCTATACAGTTTAATAAACACCCTTGGAACTGTGGTCACTTGTGTCTATCTTTTCTTGATGCCATGCCTTCCTTACAGTCACCTCCCAGTTACAGGCCCATTTGGAAACATTTCATATTTAAAATACTTGTCAATCCGGCTTCCGCCCCCTTCATGGGAAGGTAGCCGTTTGGGAGGATATTTGAAAGAATGCCTCTACATTCTTTGTACCTCTACTTCTGTGCACCCCTCTGGCGTGCACAGATGTAGAAGTACACCCAACCCAAAACTGATGCAGGTCCAGATGCAATGCAAGAGGGGTGCACAGATGTACAAATACATCTTGCTTTGCACCTGTGCCTCCCTGGTGCACAGATGTGGAGGTACATCCAACCCAAAACGATTTTTAGAAATTGAGGGACAGATGCAAACAAGAGCCTCTTGCTTTCCTTCTGTCCCTCAATTTCTAAAAATCGTTTTTTGCCCAGGCCAGAGAGAGGCACAGTATGGATGGAACAAAGGGCCATCCATACTGCGTCACTTATCTACGGCAGTGGTCGGGGCGGAGGGGGGCCTCAGCCCCGATTTCATTCTGCCAGCGGGTGCCCGGCCCCAGAGCACCCCATACTCGGCGGCCCTGAGTATAGGAGAGCAGGGCCAGGAAGGTGAAAGGGTGACAGAAAAGGTGTAGTTGTCACATTCTGGGAATTCTTATCAAGGGGATTTGGGGCACAGAGCAAGGATAGGTTCTCGCTTCCTAATCACCTGCGTCATATTACATCACAGCAATCTATACGTGTTGAAGAGAAACGTGGCGATAAACAGGGCGAGTTACGATCGGCATAAGAGTCAGCCCAGCAGGGGAATGTCCAGCAGAGCGGACGGCTGCGTGATTTGCTGGAAAAAAGGGGAAGTCAATTGGATTTAAATGAAAGCTATTTGTCGCCTCCTGAGTCAGGTAAAGTGCCCAGGGGCCGCTGCTCATGGCCGCACATACATTGTCTCCGATGGAGAAAGAGCGGAGATCAATAGCACAGAGGAAGCGCTCCTTGCTACTAATTAGCAGGCGGCAGAAAGGCGCGGGCGGACAAACACACCAATGCGGGGCACCGGATGCCAGACACCTGCGCTGCCAACTCACATACAGATCGGCTCATTTCCAGGGCGAATTAAAAGAGGGCAGAGCTCATATTCTGCCAGGGTTACATCAATGCAAGACGCAAAAGGCTTGTGTAAAGCCTTCATTAACGTTGCGCCCCATTTTCATTCATCTGTATGGCGGAAAGGAGGGGCGAAAACAACTTGTGCTATGGCAGCCTCCCTTCCTCTCTGCCATGCAAATGCCCCAGCATTTTAGAGACTTTCATGCTGGTGCAAATGCTGGGGACTCCATAGGGATCCATTGCAAACGCTGCCTGCCAAGCTAACATGGCAATTGGAATTGTAAACGCTGCCTGACATGTGAGAATGTGAGAATGCTCGGCATCAATTACTCATTTGCACAGCGGAGGGCAAATGTCTAGGACAAAAGGCAGCATTCACAGTTGTACGCCGCCTTTTGCCCTGCGCCTTTGTACTCTGCCTTGCAAATAATGAAAATGCGGTGGCAGGGACCTGTGCACTCCAAAGTGCATGCGTATACGTGCGTCCCTGCCGCCGAATTACATGGCCACTCTAAAATAACCTCCAATGCATTCCTGCAAAGCAAACCACAGAAACAACATTGGTTCAAAGGCAGTTCTAAAGTCATCCATACATTTAGTTAAATAGTTATATTTACGCACTCACACTTTGAGATCCTTGCATGCAAAAATTGACATTACTATACACTGATTGCATGAAAACAGTAGCGCATCACATCACAATATCTACACACTAAGGGCCTGATTCACAGAGGGTTTTCCTATGGGATTGCACCATTATAAAATGCTTCTGTGAATCCGGCTCTAAGTGCGCGCCCACTCGCAGCCCTCCTGTCGGTTAATGGGTTGAAACTGATGATTGCCGTAATTGGTACTGTAATGTCATTTCCCAACAAAAGATTTCACGAATTCCACCAGGTGAGTAGTGCACAGCTTCTATTGGGGCGATATGGTATTCATATTGAGGCTGTGTATAGACCTTCAGCGAAGTGCTGGCCCTCAGACTACATCTGAATTAGGTTGCCATAGAACAAAATGGGCATGTGTTAGTGGAAGAACTGTTTTTTTTTATGGCTGCGTTAATGGCTTCTCCACATCTCCCTCCACTGAAAAGTTTCTGCCGGTTTCCGCTGGTTTCTGCCGGTTTCCGCCGGTTTCTGTCGGTTTCCGCCGGTTTCTGTCGGTTTCCGCCGGTTTCCGCCGGTTTCCAATGCATCCATCAGTTGTGTTTTACTCCCCCCTGTAAAAGGGAGGTGCAGGTGCATGTTGTCATATTGGTACATGAGGCCTGCTAGCCTCATTATGTGGGAGTGGCCAGTCAGGGTGCGGGATGGAGATAGGAAGTGACGAGACCTAAGGGGAAGTAGTTAGTTGTAAAGAATAAACAGGTATTGATAAATTGCATTGCGTCCTGCTCTCTTATTTTAGGCCTGAATGGGCCACGGGTGGTGGGCTGGTTGCACTGTTACATTGGTGACGAGGCGGGCACAAACTCCCCCATTCTTCGGGCGAGGCCCACCAGCAAAGACCGAGCCTGCACCTCGCCCCCTCAACACGCCTGAGTGATGGTGGTGCATCCCGTGGTCAGATCAGCTTGCTGATGCCACGTATCGGAGGCACACCCGGGCGGCGGCAGTGATCTGCCACCGGGAGCCCAACGTGCCCAGCAGAAAGGCCAAGTGATGGCCCCACCTCCCACCAAGTCCCCGTGTGGGAAAGAGCAGTGCGGTTAACCCAACCCTTCTCGACAGCGTGGTGCAGAGACAGCGCGGGAATTAATAGCCGGACCAGTGTGGGGGAGTGCAAACCCCCCATCAGCTCTGAGCAGCACAGAGCCCAGTCTACACACACGCCCTAGTGTTAAAGGGCACGACAAAAATGTCACCAAAGCTACACCCTCTAGCAGCGCAGACACTCACCCATACACATCTGCAACCGTGCACCTCTCCCATTGACATATTGCACAACACCCCTGCCATCAGAACGCAGCTATCCCCCATGACAATAAAGCGGCCTTGCTGGTCACATAATGTACCTCTGCTACTCTTGCATGCTCTCTTATCACTTCCAAAGCACTGGGCCACTCTGCATTGCCTACACCTGTGGGGAGGGTTGTGGTGTGTGGGTGTGCTCAGTTCATACTGGCACAGCCTCCTTTGACTCCACCTGTGGGGATTGTGTGCACCTGTGGCAGCTGCTCGACATGGCTAGCTGGTAGGGACGTATCCGCTTCTACCCAACTTCACTTTGGCGAAAATGCTCACATGCATTCGAATTTTCACTGACAAACGTTCCCATGCCTGGACTCCGGTCATCAAGGGCATTCAACCTACAGCGCGTTGGACCCTATCAATAGTGGAAGGAGCTATACAAATGATGATGATGATGTATGTATGTAGATTTAAGAATTCTAGTAGGGCTATCTCTGCGCTTTCTTGATAGCATCACCTACTGTGCTGCAAAACATCATTTTTGGGCCTCATTATGAGTTGGATTACTGCTCCATTACCGCACCGCCCATCTATAAGTTTGACAGAAAGTTGAAGGATTCACCTCCAGTGCAGAGCTGGAGGTAAATCTGCCACCTTTCTGCCAAATCCCAGCAGAATTACCACCAGCGGAATTACCACTGTAGTAATTCCACCGAAATCCCCCTATGGACTGCAATTAAATAGGGAGTAACACCGCCTCCACCACTTATAATATGGCAGTAGTACCGGAAGTGCCAGGAAGTGCTGTTAGGTGTGTGGAACGCTACCTCCTTGAGCCTGGAACATCAACCCCTTTTCATGCTGTTGGACTATTTACTCAGAGTCTTAATTATACATGGCCCGCCCCCTTGCCGCCGCCAGTTTTCAAAAACAGGCGTGCGTGCACGGCGGAAGTGCCAGGAAGTGCTGTTAGCTGTGGGGACCGCTTCCTCCTTGAGCCCGGAACGTCGACCCCTTTTCATGCTGTTGGACTATTTAGCATGGATTTCTGGCTATAAATCGGACTGTTAATATTGCCATAGTACTTTACATGTCTGAACACTGCATATATTCATTTTATTCTCTTGTTTTACTCTTAGAGTCTTAATTATACATTGCCCCGCCTCCTTGCAGCCGCCAGCCATCAAAAACAGGCGTGTGCGCGCACCAGCACGCGTGCACAGCAGAAGTGCCAGGAAGTGCTGTTAGCTGTAAGAGGTGAGGGGGGAGGGGAGATGGTATCATAAATGTGCATTATTACGTAAATAACAGTGTTAAACTCTGTATTTTCAAGATACAGGGCACATTGTATACCTTCAATGCGATTCATGCTGCTTACCATGTTGACCTAAGCTGCAAAGTGTACCTTGTGCTTTTGCTCGTGGTGTTACACCCGGATGTCTCTGTGAGCTTTAGCCGTTTGTTTTGTTTGCAAGCCTTGTGGTTTAGAAAAGACAATGGGCCTCATTACGAGTTATGCCCGTAAGGGAAAAATGATGCCGCTATGTAAATACCGGCATCATTTAACGTTCCATAGCATTCTGACCCACAAACCCGGTATTAACGGCACCGTTATTTACGGTGCCGCTAATAGCGGCATAGGCGCGTACACGCGCCTCCTCAGGTAGTAAATACCGGCATGCCGGTAATAGGGGGCAATCACAACCCACGCAAACATGCAAATACCGGCATCACGAACACGGTAATAACGGGCTGCATGATGCCGGAAAAACAGGCATCGCGGACCACCCGCAAACAGCAACCAAGATACAAGGCAGCTGCCACAGGTGCACACAATCCCCACAGGTGGAGTCAAAGGAGGCTGTGCCAGTATGAACTGAGCACACCCACACACCACAACCCTCCCCACAGGTGTAGGCAATGCAGAGTGGCCCAGTACAAAAGGAGCACACCTACACACCACACCCCTTCCTACACCAAAATGCTACCACTAGCATTTGCAATCATGGCGCAGGAGGACATGCCTATACTGCTACAACTACAGCAACAACAGCAACAACAACAACAACTACAGCAGCAAGAACAGGCATCACAGAGGAGACGCAGGAGGAGAAGGAGGGTGAGACAGGCCCAGCAATTACCACCAGCGCAGCCACCAGCGCCTCGTAGGCAGCCACCAATCCCTCGCACCAAACCCAGCCCATTCAACCTAACCCCTGAGCAGATCCACACCCTGTACCGGTTGGACCGTGACACCATCACCACCATAGTGGACATGATACACAACGAAATTGCCAGCCACATACAAATACGCACTGCCATCCCCCCACTACTGAAGGTGGTGTCTGTGCTACACTTCCTGGCCACAGGCACCTACCAACACACAGTGGGCCAGCTGCACGGCATTTCACAACCACTATTCTCACGCATGCTGAACCAAGTGCTCGATGCCCTCCTGAAGCACGCAAGCACCCACATATCCCTACCACGGACTGGCCAGGAGATAGCCGAAACCAAAGTAGGCTTCCATGCACTGGCCGGCATGCCCAATTGTGTTGGTGCCATCGACTGCACCCATGTGGAATTGGTAGTCCCCCAGGCCATAGAGGCGGTGTACCGCAATCGCAAGCAATACCACTCCATCAATGTGCAAATGGTATGTGACTCCAGCAAAATCATCACCCATTGCTGCGCCAGATTTCTTGGATCCACACATGATGCCATGGTACTGCGCAACTCCACGCTACCCCGTCACATGGAGCGACATGCTGGACCACGTGCCTGGCTGCTCGGTGAGTTGCACAACAGGCCCATGGCCATGCTGTGGGGTACTCATGTGTGCGGATGCAGAAGGGGGGGATAATACACCTGGGTGGGAAAGGGGGGGGGATAGTTCACCAGGGTGGGAAAGGGGGGGGTAGTTTACCAGGGTGGGAAAGGGGGGTTAAAAGTACACCTGGGTGGCAATAGCCAGTGAGTGGAGAATGAATGCAGAGCTAAACACTCCTCACCTGACACAGCCAAACGGAAAATGACACATCACTGGGCCACATATCACAAATAATGCAAATGGATGACAAGTAAGAGGCACAACCGGGGCACCATGGTGATGGCAAGCAATGCATGACTGAATAGGATGGCAACTGTGCCAATGCAGCCCGTGTGACCATGCACAGTAAAGAGTACCCAGCATGAATTGGAGGCTAAACATTGTTGCACTGCCACAGCACATCTGCCTCAGCATGCATGATTACACCCTGCATCATCTATTCAACCCCATCCAGTGTTCCACACCTCTTTCCAGTATACATCCCATATAGGTGACTATTTGGTACACATACAGGGACATTTGCATGCTCACACCTAATAGCTGCTGCCATGACCGTGCTCCCTGAAGGTGTCAGTTCAGAGTGACACACACCTATTTGTATCTGCTTGCAGGTGATGGAGGATATCCCTTGAGGCCGTGGCTACTTACCCCTGTGCGGAACCCGCAGAACAGCCATGAAGAGGAGTACAATCGTGTGCACACTCGTACCCGTGTCGTGATTGAGAAGACCTTTGGCCTGTTGAAGGCGCGGTTCCGCTGCCTAAGCAGGTCTGGTGGGGCACTCCTATATAGGCCTGAGAAGGTGGCAAAGATCACCATGGCCTGTGTCATGCTGCACAACATGTGCGTCCGAAGGAATGTACCACTGCCACCTGACATTGACATGCATGGCCCGGGTGAGGATGAAGGGGATGGAGACGGAGGCGAAGGAGCCCCCCTGCCAGTACGTGATGTACGGGACGGCCATGCTGTACGCCAAGCACTAATTGACGAATACTTTTAAGACACAGGGACCATGAATGACTTTTGTCAGTCAGACACTGGGCCAATGTGTAAATGCACAAAGGGAATGTTGTAATTTTGAGACTGAACACCGTAACACATTAAATGGATGCACACCAAAAATGACAATGTCCAGCCATGGATTGTTCTCCAGAAAACTTGTGTATTATATGAAAGTGCAAAACTGTGCCCACTCCCCCCTCCCACGATCCCCCAACAAACTCCCTCACCCACCCCACAGACCCCAGTGAACAGCCCAACAAACTCCCTCACCCACCCCACAGACCCCAGTGAACAGCCCAACAAACTCCCTCACCCACCCCACAGACCCCAGTGAAGAGCCCAACAAACTCCCTCACCCACCCCACAGACCCCAGATGTCCCCATGTGTGCAACAAACAGTGTTGCCTTCAACAATCCTACTCCTCACATTTCTTCCATTTTTCAAAAAGTCACTTTTTGGCGACTTTCAGGTCTGGGGGTGCCATGGCCATGCACCGTGCACTCCTGCACGTTAAGCGCACGGGGCTTGATTGGACAGAGGTGGAAGGTGTTGACGTGGTCGAGGTGTCAATTGTCAATCCTCTGTCAGACCCATGGTGTGGCTGCTGCACTTGCCTGATGTTGGCTAGTAGGGCCTCGGTCAGTGACCCCATGCACTGCCTGAATGCAGACGTGGACGCCTCCACGGCTGCTGTATTTGCGGCAATGGCTGTGGCTATGGCCTTCATGGCCTCATTACCGGCAAGGACCTGTTGCCGCATTATCTGCAGCATCTCGTCTTGACGGGCCTCCACCCTTGCCAGACGGACCTCAAAGGGGGTTTCTGTTGCAGGTGTACCGGTGGAGGGCTGGGTGGTGGAGGGCTGGGTGGTGGAGGGCTGGGTGGCGGAGGGCTGGGTGGTGGCAGGCACCTGCGTGGGGCCCTCGTCCTGGGCACTGTCGTCCTCAAATATGCCGATGTCCGAGTCCCCTAGGTCGGAGTCATGGAGACATGGGTCATCCAGGCTCTCTGTCTCCGCAGGGGGAAAAGGGGGGCCAATGGGTGTTGGGCTGGGCGATCCCGAAAATTCTTCGGCCTCTTGAACCACCTCTGTGGACAGGACGTCCGCGGTGGCCGGCGGTACAGCTGGCAATGTCAGAGGAAATTTTTTGGAGGAGGGGGTTGCGGTGTCCCTGGTCCCCTTGCTTGCACTGGATGTGCCTGGCCCCCTGTCCTGGGTTCCACCTTCCTCATCGGTGCCTGGGGGATAGAAGAGATGCAGGTCATCAGTGAGATTGCCAAATGGCAGCTGTGATTTGTGGCAGTGTTATATCTTGATACATTCAGGCATGATTTCATTTCTGTTGTGTGGCATTTGGTGTACTGAGGGGACATGTTGGCAATGATTGCATGGCTGGTGGCAATGGATTGTCTAGGTGTGGGAGGGACATGGGCATGGATGGGTTTACAGATTTCACGCAGCATGCATGTGGTGCAGGGGGTGGCAATCAATATTCTGTTGGTGAGTTGATGTTGCCTTGGGTATGGGAATTGCCTTGCCTATTCTGACTCCCACCTCACTTGTGTCACATCATGTTTTGTTATAGGTGGGTGTGATGGTTCACTCACCTTACTCTGTTGTAGTAGCTGCCCCATACGCCTGCTCTCCAATCCCCTCGATGGATTCTGGATCGATGAATCCACTTGCAATCTCCTCCCATGTGGTGAGCTTAACAGGGGAGTGTGTGCCACCGCCTGTCGCCATTGCGGCCCTCTGGTTCTCCGCAGGGATCTTCCGCACACGGAGGCGGAGGTCGTCCCAGCGCTTTCTGCAATCCCGGACACTCCTTGGGGTAACCCCCACTGCTGTTACCCTCTGCGCAACCTCCTGCCACACCTGTTTTTTATGCGTTTGGGCCGCATGCTTCAGGTCCGTGCTTCGGATAATGTCAGCATGCTGTTGTAGGGTGTCCGCTAGCATTGTCAATTCTGCATCTGAGAAGCGCTGCTTCCTCTTCCTTTGTTTGCTTTGTTTGCTTTTTCCGGTGGCCTTTGACATCCTGGTTCTGTTTTGGCACTCAACAACACGGGTGTAGTGGTAGTAATGGAGGATGGCAATGGATTGTGTTTTTAAAGATGGCCGCCGGCCCATTTCCCGTTCCTGCGCGATGACGTAATTTCCGGGTCTGTTTTTTGCGAACACGGTAATACCATGGTGGTATTACCGTGCCGGTATTTACGGTTTAGTGTGAGGCGCTAGCGCAATGGGCGGGCCCCGCGATGCCGGTATAGGGGGCTTGGAGGCCCTTTACCGGCATGGCGGTGTTGCCAGTACCGGCATGGGGGAACGCGCGTGCTCGCGCACTCGTAATGACCCGCTGTTAGCGGGTTCATACGTGCACGGACCCGCTCATTCCAGCATGCTGGTAATGAACCCGGTGTTACTGGCATACTCGTAATGAGGCCCAATATATTGCTGTGGGTGCAGTAGGTTTTTCTTCTGAGGTGAAAATAGACTCTTTCACGTGTGAGCCTGATTCCTCCTGTGCATGGATGGTGAAATTGCAAACCCTCTCCTAAATATCAGCTGAATTAGAGAGAGCTACCGAGGTTACATTGTCCTGCTCTAAGCGTGGTACGTGATGAGTGAGACACAGTCATGTTGTACTTCCAAGCGGGGTATAACTGCTAGTCCTAATTATCTGCATTGCTCGAACTAGCTCTCACTACTGATAGCAGCTTCATCTCTCTGTACATTTAGAGGCACTGCATTTACCTAATCCCATTACAGGCTGCTGAATTCTTTCCATCCACAATGGTAGGAGGTTTACGAAGTGGCCGTGTTTGCATTGATCAGTCCGTTAGGGGCACCGCTAAAATGGAGTCTTGTCTTTGTTACAGGTTAATGATGATGCTGAAGAACCGAAAGATGAACGAAAATCACTTATTCCACCAGTCTCTGTAGGGAATTCCTACAAGCGCAATGACATAGGTGATCCTGCGAAAGATATGATTGGCCAGGAGTTTGCCTTTTCCCCTACTCGGGCCCAAATTCATACTCCCTTTACCATTACACATGAGTGTAAATCTTTTGCATTGCAAGAGGTTCACGATATGGATGGAAGTCGCTACCACGCAAAGCTTGTTTAACCAACAGGGCAATGGGGCAGGCTTTTCTTCATTCTCTAGCCCTCTGGACTTACATAACAACCCGGGTGCCGATGTATCCATGTTGCCTCCGGCAGTTATGGCCAAATTTGGCAAAAGGGTACGGCTATCTTTGGGTCCCTCCAGACCTGTAGTATGGATGACAGGTGGGATTGAGAAGGTTCACTTACACAACAAGTACTCTAGTGATGTCAACACAAGGGAAACTTCTCATAATCTTGGAAAATAGCTCTCCCAATCACAAGCTCTCGAGTTCCTCTCATGATGGTGTGGTTAAGACTGACCAGGAGCATTATCATTTTACTAATAGGGAGGGTTTACGCCAGAGAACTCATGAACACTCTCCTAATGTGTCTATAGTAAACACTCATCTATTTCAAGATTCCAATAATACTGATAACTATTCCTTGCCTGCCCTTACTCGCATACTCAATCTGTTGGCTTAAGGCCATGTCATTACACATCTTGAAATTAGAGACATAATATCCTCGATTTCGGACAACTTGTCTAAAATGAACAAAATAGAAGGATTCATGTTTGCCCAGGAATATATATTAGCTCACACTTTGTTCAAGTCTTCTCTTGTAAGTAAGATCTCAACAATTGCAGAATCTTCTCCAAACTACTGAATTAAGTATGCGTTCCATTTCTACACAAACTGTAAATAATAATGGTACTTCGGGTCAAACTATAAGATCTTATGCTCATGCTATTAGTAATCCCTTCTTGCAAGAGTACAGTTTGTCCAAGTACTTTAGATATATTGCATAGTGTTACTTTCAATTCAGCGAAAATTGCCAACTTAGAAATGCAGCTCAGAAAGTTACAAAATATTAACAGCCCAACTCAATCCAATTCTGTTGCCCTATGACAGCCCAACGACTTAGAGATAGCATCCCTATGTGATGATCCTGATAGTCCGACTGCCTTAACTAATTTAATTGAACATGAAGAAAACTTGAAATCATACGGTTCGGCAGCGGATGACGCTCCGCTAAACTCTCTTGAATTGAAGACCTCCGCTCATTATTTATCACGCGGTGTCAAACGACTTAAAAATAGAGCACTCAAGAGAAGGATCAATACAATGAATCAAAAAGATGGGTTAGACAAAAAAAAACAAAAAATCAAAACATAGCAAAACTTAAAGTACACAACGCCAACATAAAAAGTCTTTGTAAGTTATCCACTGAGGATGTCCTATTGGACTTGAATCAGCTCAATGAGGAGAGCAAATCAGCGCTGCAACTTCAAGATGCAGAGCTCCTGCCAAGTGATAACTCTGGCGTGACTAGTAAAATCCAAAGTACAACAAAAAAAATTAAAACTATCTATTAAATCACAATCAGATGTAGGTATGAATCTGGAATTACCAACAGATTCTAAATCCATAGATGCCAAGAAGCCTCCTAGTCACCTAATGACGGGCTCAAACTCCATCAAACAGACACAGCTCTCCCCTTTTTTTCCTGCCATTAAAATCAAAATGGTATCTAGAACTTCTACTTCTGCCAATATTGTAGAATCCATTGGGAAGGAATATACATCCTCCCCATCAACCAGTGTCACACCTAATGTTGAACTATCTGCAGCGAATTTGCATACCAATATGATACAAGAAACATCATCTGTGAATGAAACTAAAGGCTTTAAGTCTACTGCTATTCACTGTAATGTTAATATTACAGTCCCTATTGAGAATGTTGCAACCGATTTCACTCCTGGTTCCATCAATATAATTGGTTGGATCAGTGATTCCCAAATAAATGGGAGGCAAAGATTAAATCGGTCCTTCATTTTACATGCTTTCAAGCTCATTCCTTCCCACAGACTGCTGAATTCGGAAGATATTGATTGGATCACTCTCAGTCTTACTAACTATAACCAAAGGATTTGCCAACTGCATTCTGAAATCCTCACTAAAATGATTTGGCAACACAGATCTGATCTAATTCACATAGGTTTATTACCACACGTATTCAAATCTAACGAGGAAGCTGTGACATTTGTTGAAATCCATGTCTCACCCATGTTGACTGCTGAGTATTTGTTATCCCCTAATGTCAATTCCAAAATTCATGCCATTAATGAAAAATCTGTTACCAGCTAAAAGTGTTATCGTGCAATCTTAGCCACAATTCCTTTAGAATTGTCTCAAGGAATTCGTGTGGCTTTAAAAATTTGGTTTCATGGTTAAACTTGCCAACTACAAATATCTATCCTGCTGTGATACTTATTCAAGAAACCATGAAACTGCAAAACGTTTCTGTAAATGGCTATGCTACATTTTCACTCCTGCCAAAATTGGCTTCTCTGGCTGACCCCTTTGGTGGTTTAGCCATTTTAGTAAATAACAATCTGAAAGTCGCTTCAAAGATAGTTCTGCTCTTGGACGACATTCTGGTTATTGATTTGCTCATTCAGGGTTCAAAACCAAATTCCCTATTATTAATATGCATTTATTGGAATACGGTCAGCAAACCTCTGGAAGCAATGTTCTCCCATTTTGGTACCATCTTTCAAGATGCGCTTTGCTGCAACTCTGAATATAGGATTTTAATTGGTGGCGATTTAAACTGTAACTGCCGGTATAAATCCAAGCCGAATTCACTCAACTATATATCTAAAAGCGAGTCGCTCTCTATTTCTAGGGGTGAAAGGTGGCTATCATATGGGATATCCATTTTGTCCAAACAGTTAATAGTGAAAACAGTTTCACTTGGCATAGCGGCTCGAAGAAATCTTACATTGATTATTTTGGGGTGTTATCAAACCTTATTGGTTTATGTGATCCAGTGACCACCTCTAGCCCCGGCCTGGGTGATCACTTGATCATAAAACCTCAATATAAATATGGAAGTTTGGACCATGATTGTTAGGCGGAAACCTGTGCAGTTCCCTCTGGGACCACTGCAAAAGATTTAGGACTACAGGCGTTTGGCGGTGAACCCACTTGGTAGCAGCCTGTACCACACAGATTCACTTGGTAGCTGTGGCTGAGCAGTCAGACTTCCCTCAAGAAGAGTTGAGCAGTATGTGGAGTATACAAAATAGGGCAATTCTTCACAGCAAGACAAGCAAACACGCAACAAGGCTTAGTGTAAAGATATTAAGGTATTTATTTATAACAAAACATCTATGGAAAACACTATGGACTATCACGGCAAACAAGTCAAACACAATTACTCTACGAAGCAGAAACTATCAATCCCCCTAGCAATATTTCGACAAATCTAGGGTCTACTGGTACCACTTATTTTCAGACAGAGGTGTATACCTCAACCTAGATGTCACTCGAATATTAGTTAGGACGGGAGAGAAAAAGATAGGCAGGTTAAGAAATCAACACAGTTCAATCCTTTGCCGTTAAAATGCAAGGCAGGAAGGCAAGAATCACAATAGATCATAAAGTTCAGACGCCAGGCCCACTCGGAGAGAGGCAAGGCGTGATGTCCCAAAAAGTCTCTAGTGGAGATGCATTCAAGTCTTTGTAGCAAATTGTTATCGGCAGATTGAACCAGTTCAGAACAATAAATGAGAAACTCTTGGAGGCAACCCAACGGAACGGAGAGGATTAAGACACCTCACTCGAACCGATTGAAAGGGAAGCCAGGCGGACACGGTACCTTGTTGTGGAGGGCAGCTCCGGCGGGGGCAGTTGTTCCTGGTGGTGGATGCACGTCGGGTCTTTGCCAAGAGTAGAGATGTTCTCGTCGTCGAAAAAAAGTGAAGTCCGGTGCGCCACCAGGGAAGAGACCAGCCGCGGAGTGCTCCGTCACAGGGCACCACCTTTTGGTCGCGGTACAGGGGTAGTGGCTATCCGGTCGCTGAGGTGCTCTGCACGGGCAATTCGACCACTGCGTTCTGAGGCGAATAAAAAGCAAAGGGGACTGGTTGTTCCCACCAGCCAGGGGAAGAGACTCTCAAGCAGGGAGATCTCCTCTGTCGTCGGGAAGTGGTGAGTCGGTTCCGCAGGGCTCCACCGGAGGTGTCGTCGTGCAGGTCGGCTCAGCGTTACCCTCGTCGGATTCTTAGGTCCTGTGGCGACTTCTGAAGATCCAGTCCCAAAAGCCCTGCTTTATGCAGAAAACCCCCATTCATTCAGCCTAGCTGTCAATCAACACATGCTAAGTGGTGAGCGGGAAGGCTCACCACTTGGGCCAATCACTCCAGAGTGCGACCGGAGTTGGCAAGGCAACTCGGTCCAGGGTGCCTAAACCCTCTCCCACACCCCTCTGGTAACCCAGACAGAATGTCACCACTTTGGAGGGTCTCTGTACAGAGCCCGCCAAAAGTGGAACAAAGGGCTCGCCCTTTGGTTTAGGAGTCACAGAGACGAACACAGACGCCATTTTACAAACCGAGTTCTGGCAGAAAATACCATCCGATAAACTTATTTAAGATAAGTAGACCGGTGGTACGTTAGAGATTAAAGAAGAAAACGTATCAATCTCCAACAATGGGACGAATCCCATAGGGTTATGTTCGGGGTCGAACATAAAACGTAGTTTCCACTGCCACCAGCCAAAACTCGACGAGGAGGGACGGGACAGTGCCCCCTCGAATAACAGACCCAGGAGTAATCGAATTACCCCTACTAGTACGTCCACAATAAGATGGTTTGTACTAGTTCTGTTAGTAAATTTAGGTCTAGTAAAGCCAATGGTGACTTTACATGCCCGGGGAGACAGTAGTCAGTCCCCGGGTATGGAGTCTATGGTGGGGGCCCGCTAGGACGCCCTTGTGCTACGGCACGTAGGGTGCGGTGTAACACACATAGAAAAACATATGAGACCCTATGGAGTAAAAGACCCCATAGCCCATAGAACACATTGACATTCAAAGGAATTACACACATACATGTCCAAGAGTGGGAGGAAAAGAGTCTCACTCTTGGCAGGATGGAAAAAACAAACTCCAGAAATCCAGCAAAGCTGCTGGGGGACTCACTAGGTTAGGAAATTCAGCCTAAACAGAGAGTTCTCCCTAACACTCGCCCCCCCCAGACTAAGGGACAGGAGGATTTAATCCACTCCTGGATGAATCTCATACCTCTAGTCGATGACATACATCCTAGAGAGACCCTCAGCATTTTGGTGGTGACATCCTGACCTGTGCTCAATGGTGAAATCAAACCTTTGCAGGCATATCGACCATCTCAATAGTTTTGGGTTTTCCCCTTTCATTTGCATTAACCATCTCAAGGGTTGGTGGTCAGTCTGAATGACAAAAGTAGAACCATACAAGTATGGCCTAAACTTCTTCAGAGCCCACACGATAGCAAAGCACTCTCTTTCGATTGTTGCCCACCTTGTTTCAGGATCCTTCAGCTTGCGGCTGATGAAGCAAACGGGGTGCTCCCTACCTTTCCCATCCAGTTGACTGAGTACGGCACCTGTTCCTACATTTGAAGCATCTGTCTGCACAATGACGTGTTGGCGGTAATCAGGAGCTCTGAGTACTGGGGCTTGGCAAAGAGCCTTTTTCAGGTTTTCAAAAGCCTGATTGCAGTCCTCGTTCCATTTAACCTTTTTAGGAAATTTGGGCGAGGAGATGACATTCAGTGGAGAAGCTATGGTCCCATAGTTCTCTATGAAATTCCTGTAATACCCAGTGAGGGCTAGGAAGGCTCTCACCTGGGTTTGAGTAGTCG